>NC_064426.1:18797500-19161250 GCF_023375975.1 Astyanax mexicanus | reverse complement strand
CACTGTAATAAACTGTGTGTGAAAAGTACAACAAAGAATGAGAATATCAAGACAGGAAAGGCTTTTATTATTGTAATGAAGTTATCCTGGTGATGAGAACCCAGCTAACAATTTTAGGTCAGTAGAAATTTTCCTGGAAGTTACATTCAATGTTCAGTAAGTTAGAATGTTCAATATGTCAAGTTTTCTAGATGTTTTTAGAACATTTTTATGTAACATTTTAAAGTTTTCTGGTATTGTTGCTGCAACGTCATTTGTGTCAAAATTTTAATTTTACCGTGGTATGAAAATGATTGGGCACCCCTAATAATTTTCAAGATTTTCTTTATAAATCATCGGTTGTTCGGATCAGTAATTTCAGTTAAATATGTCATAAAGCAGACAAACACAGAGATATTTGAGAAGAGGTTGAAATTCTACCCCTTTGAACAGACACAAATTGTTTTTTCCAGTATTACCAAATTATTTTGCGAGAGCTGAGGAGCAGTAAAGTTAAGTAGCCTCACCGCTGAACTAGCTACCAAGACGCAATGCTACTTTTTATGCTTGTTATGAAGAAAAGGGCTAATCCTGCCTCTGAATAATATCCGTTTCAAGGCCATGTTGCATTAACACTTCACTATACCGGTCATCCAAACAAAATTTGGCACATTCTACCTTTCATGAATGAATGATGAGGATACGTGAAATCCTGAGGGAAGGGGCACAGTTCTTGACATAGCTAGGAATGGTGAAGTATCCCTGGCTAAACATGGAGCTAGCATCCCCTGAGTGCATGGATTCTTGCAGTTAAACACAGGATAAAGGTAAGTAACTTTAATGGGACTTTAAAGAAGTGCCAACAAATTGATTGGTGATCATAGACCACTGAAGTCGTGTCGTTATTTTGTAGTCGGCGCCATGTTGTTTATGCCCATATTTGGAGCTCCTTTGGGGTTCCGTGTCTAAGTTCAAGTCAATAAGGGATTTGAATGGGCTTTTCAAAAACTGGCCTCTGTCACATTCTGTGGTAAATAAGTATGTTTAGAACCCTGTACGTTTTATTCTGTGTACATTTACCTCCTAAATATCACTGGATCCTCTGAATTACAAGATCGTTTAAGGGAAGTAATCAGCAAAAAATGCTAACTTTAAGCTAATGCTTAACTGACCTCACAGCACAGCGGCTGGAAATGACCCCGGACTTGAGTTTGCTCAACACCAGTGAACTCCCATCAGAAAGCGTTTTGGATTATTATGCTTCTTCGCAGAGGATCATTAAAACATTTTAAACAGGTGAAAACTCTTTCAGTAATGTTGAGCAGTGTGATGTTGAGCAGCGTAGTCTGTGTTAGAGCTTTAAAAGGCAGATAATAAGAGAAAGAAAGTGGCTCTCAGTTCAGCAGGGCTTCTCTGCAGGTTTAGTATTTAATTACGGTCATTAGTTTATACTAATTACAACACCTGACCCAAATAATCAACTAACAACTAACTAATCAACTAACTACCTGCCCTCACTGATGGTAAATGTTAAAACGTGTTACAGCTGGTTCTGGAGTATCACTGACCTGTTTTAGTGATTTTATGCTGTGACACTCTCAGCTCCCTCAGTAAGTGCAATTAGTTCATTATTAGGCTCAGCTGTGTGTAAAATGCTTCTAACTTACGGCTGGAGTTTGCTGTGTTGCGCCAAAAATAGTCTCCTGCTAATCTCTGCAGCGGCGCCGGGAGGTCAGTTCACTCTGCTGTAGCATTAGCTTAAAGTTAGCATTTTTCTCATTACGACTCTTAAACGATCTCATAATTCAGAGGATCCAGTGATGTTCAGGAGTAAAATGTACACAGAATAAAATGTACAGGGATCTAAACAGATTTATTTAATATAGAATGTGACAGAGACGTGTTTTTAAAAAACCCTATTAATTTTTCTCATAGAGAAAAAACACTTAGACACGGAAGCTGTACAACCACTACAGAATGACGCACAACTTCAGTGGTCTATAGACAAAGGACTGTACTACGGCGCACTCATCAGTAAACGTCTATTTTCTGGTCTATTTTCACACATAATATGCACCAGGTTATAAGGTGCATTATGCAACACTATAAAGGAAAGGTGTGGTCATGTTTTCCTTTCTTCCTTTCTGCTGGGTGGGAAAGCTAAGCTAAGTTAAATATACAAAACTAATTCTTAAAAAATACATTTTCTTTTAAGTCAAACGAGCACAGGGTATTAATCTACACAGACTTCTCTCTTGAAAACTGTTTATTTGGGTGAGTAAAGTGCTTCTGTTTATTTACAGTAAGCTTAAATTTCCAGATTTCCTCTAAGGCTGGGGGCAGCAATATCATCATTAGCAGCTAACGATTACTGCTAGCTGTGGTTAGTGGCTAATGCTGCCCAACTGTGCTGTAAGCTGGTAATGCTAATGTTCTAGCAGTGCTAGCCAGGGTTAGCAGCAGGCTTCAGGCTAATAATACTCAGCTCTGAACGGCAAAGGAGCTAGCGCTTAGCGGGTAATGCTAATGCTGCTTCAGTGGCTTTACTGTTCCTTACAACCAGACTGGTAAAATCATAGACTGTGTATAGCTGGACAGAGCATTGTCTCTTAAAAGTGAAGCCACCACAGGTCTGGCGCCCCCTGCTGTTCGGTTTCAGAAAGCTGTGTAACTCCACCCATCCCCATAGGTTTCAATGGCAAAACAGACAACTTTCAATCATGTATTTTTCTAATATACTGTAATTCTACCTCCATTATTTAAATGCAACAGCTAGTGTAACCTCTGCTTATATTGTCTATTTTTTATATCCCCACAGAATTCGTTTTTTAAAAACGTTATTCAGCTCTATTAAAAAAAGGTGTGGTTATTGTAAAAGGGCTGGTTATGGGCGGGACTGATAACAGACCTTCAGCTCCGCTCCGCCCCGCTCTGCAGTCTGTGACCGCAACGCAGCCCTTAGGGTGCACTGATGATTTTTGGAAAAGTTTGCCTTATAGTGCAAAAACGTTTTTTTAACTCCAACTGAAAAAGTAAAGCTCATTAGATTGTTTAGATTGAGTTTAGAACAGTTTCACACAAAATACAAACTAGTCCTGAGTTAGTTGGGAAATGAATTGAGGGTTTTAGCATACAGTCGCTGCTTTGGTCTGCAATGTGATTAATGTATTTACACCTAGGCCTGTACGATAAATTGTAATTGGGAATCATAATTGTGATATCAGTTTTTGTGATAAACACAAAGAAAATTTTATAACAGCAACATTTTAATTGCATTACCTGTATTCAGAAACACAGTCTGCTGAGATAAACTGCACCCTGCTGATCTCGACTATAGTTGTGACCTGTGTTGTGAAGGCGCGCTCTAATTTTGAAGGAGATGGTGTGACTGAAATCTGAAGGCTGCTCTAACATGGGTATCACCACCATACAAATAATAATAATTACTATTTCATAATTATTCATTTGGACCAATCAATTTCATTTGTTCCATAGGAGAGTACTCTTACCACTGAAAGTCCAGCCCGGGTTTTCTGGCTTGCCTACAACAACTCACCACATGCATACAAAGTGCAGGCTGCTGAAAACTGAACGGGGTAAAGTCAGCCCTATTGCCATCTCAAATGGTGCTTTTTCACCCAAAGAACTCTAGTTCTTGAAACAGCTCCTTTCGGGCTTCAGCAAACCAGCCCACGGTTCCACCAGTTTTAGGGTAATCGTCAAAACGTTGCATTATACATCATATTGCACAGCGGTGGTGAACATGGTTTACGCTAAAGAGCCTAGTATTCTTCCTGCTGCAAATGAACATTCCTGGTTCTGGTGTTGTGCCAAATTCAGCATCCCTGCCAGAAAAAGCGCCCCCTCTAGAGAGTGTGCATGTATGTCTTATTAGCTTTAACTTTTTTTTAGAAAATAAAAATACCCAAGATGCTGTTCTAAGCTACGCTGACTACTAGAAAAAAAAAGAAAAATAGTCATGTCACCTGCAGCCTCTCCCGAGAGAGCACATACGCTCTCTTTCGGAAGCACATACGCACCGTCTTCTTGATAAAAACGCTTTAACGTTACTTAGAAATACGCTCCAGAGAGGGGGTGCTTTTCCTGGCAGGGGTGCTGAATTCAGCACAACACTAGAACCAACTTTTGTAACGCAGCAAAGGATTTAAAATTAGGTTCACGAACCAGAACAGTAAAACCAGAAAGTAATGTTCAACTAAACAATGAAATATTAGGGGTAAGCTTGGATTTTTTTACTGTAAGTAAGTGTTGGGGATTCATCAATCTTAGTTGATGATCAAATATTTGCAATATTTCTCCCTCCCCAGAAACACAGTGGACATTCACAGTGAAATTCTTTACCAATAAGCGGAAAGTAAGTGAAATTTTTCCCAATGGAAATGTTTTTTCAGTTTGGATAGTCAAAGTTAGAAGATCTATCAGCTATATCTATCAGCTAAAATGAATGAAAAAAAAAAAACTATCATCGATTTGTTATTGATAGTACAATACTATAATGCCAAGAATGAGCATAAGTCCGCTCTAGTGTTGTCACAATACCAAAATTACGTCTTTCGATACAATACCTGCCTAAATATCTAATTACTGATACTGAAGCGATACCTCGGCTTAAATACAGAGCATCAGAAAAAGTAATGGAATAACAGATAGATGTTAAAACATTATTATTTTAATTAAACAAAAAACACTAACATTGTAATATTTATTCAGTGTTTGCTATCTTTTGAGCACAACCTTACAGCAGGAAAAATATTTTAACTTAATGAATCAAAATGAATCAACTTTTATTATATTATACTATTATATTATGTTACAGCTGCTGAGTTATTGAACATATCTGCACAAAAATAAATAAATCTCTGTTGCAGCAGCTGAGCTTTATGGTCATGTTATTAAAAACATAAACATATCTTCAGACAATATTTAATCCCTGTAGCAATATTTATTCTCATTTCCCTGCTTAAACATACACCACATGCTATTTTCACGACCATTAAAGCAGCACTAGGTAGGATTTTCTTGATTTTTGATCTTTTTAAAGAAGTAAAATTACAGCTTCAAACTCACTGCAGCGCTGCATTGAGGTGTAATAGGAGGAATAGCGGTGTTCTCGTGTCTGTGCCGGAGCTCCTATGAGCTCAAACCAGAGCTCATAGGACCAACGCTCGCGAGAACTGCGACCTGCTTTCCGACCCTTAGTTCTAACAGTTCTACAAGGACTACTGGTTCATTCTTTACAAACTAACATACACACAATCTGGCAGAAGCTGGAAAGAGACCGAATATGTCTGTGAAAGCCAGAAAGCGAGAAAGAGAAACTAATCCAGCTGAAACATTTATTATACTCTACAACTGTAGGGGGAGCCCACAAGCACAAAAACTCAATCCTACCTAGTGGAGCTTTAAGCAGGCCCAAGAACAATAAGCTAGTGTTAGCTACATACACAGTAATGTTTTTAGTATGTTTATCTTGCTCAAAACTTCCATAAAAAACAAATAACCTTTTCTCCAACCATTGCATTTATATGTTTATGACAGAATCTGCCTTTTCTATACATATTTACCTGACAATGGGAGATAATTAAAGAGAGACTCTTAAAACTCTTAAAGCTCTTCTAAGAAATAACCTCCTCACTGAAAGGACTGACGAGGGCTCCCCCTACTGTCCAGCTATGCACAAACCATGTTTTCCATAGTAGCTAAATCTCTTTAGGACTCTCATAGCAATAAAATCACCATTTCTCACTCAGATAACTTTTATATATATTAATGTCTGCTGTGTAAACCAACTCACTTGTGTCTTCTTTTTTTCTTTTGCAATGCATGAATTTTTAGCCTTTTTAATATATTAAACATAAATTAACTAAACAAAATAAACAGGATTATTCAGATTTTAACCTTTTTGACCCACACTGTATCTTTTTATATATTTTTGACTGTTTTAACTCTTGTATGTTATTATATATACCACAAGGACTGTCTGCAAAATTGCTGGTATTAGAAGCTGTGCTACTAATAAGCTGTTCTTTTCTGACTGAAGGCTCTTTTCCGCCGGCATGGTGCCGGTGCTGGTGCCAGGTTCCCGAACGGTTCTTTGCGTTTCCACCGCAAAATCACAGGTTCTCGGCCAGAAAAGCCGGTTCCGTTCTGGCCCCACAGTCTTGCTGGCCTGGAACCAGCGAACCTGTGACGCGAGCGTCCAAAGGGCGTGGCGCTGAAGCGTCTCCGGGGCAAAGTTGTTTACAAACATTACCTCCATTTACAGCTAAGAGCAGCAGAAGCAGCTAAATGAATAAAACTGAATAAACAGTGCTCCACTGAGGACAGCAGCAGTTTTAAAGTTTTAAAAGGAGCTCCGGTTCCGCCATGTTGTTTTCAAATTGCCCCACCGAACCTGTTGACGCCCACATTCAGATACGTAGTGAGTGACTCCTTAAAGCAGTGGAAACACTGGCCGGTTCTTAAAAGGTTCCCAGAAACCGGTTCTGGCTCCGGCACCAGCACATTGTTGGTGGAAAAGATGTATGAGAGAGGAGGCAAGTGCTGGAGTGCTGCGTGCGCACACACTCTCCCCTTGTGGCACTCTTTGGAAATACAGCTCTTATTTTAAAACACGCTCGTTAGTTTAGCATCGGTCCTAAATAAATGGAGTATTGTATTGTTTTTAATGACAAAGTATTGATTTTTTTTTTTAATAACACGCAATACTAGTCCGCTCCGATGATATTTATGATTTCTTGTAATTTGACATTTCAGTGAATGACCAGAATACCTCTGTAGCCTGATTTAAGGCTACTTGCATCCAGTACACCTATTATAGTGCACAGAGTGCCACCTGCTGGTATACTTTATTATTAGCTAGAATTAAATAATCACATCAGAAAAGTTTGTTTGGGGGTTTTATCTAAAATTATTAAAGTAGTCACACACACACACAAACACACTAAAAACCCTTCTGACACCCCTGTGCTCTCTAATTATAGCAGAGTAGGTCAGAAGACACACTCAGTTTTATCTGCACACAGGATCAGATCTTATACCAACAAGTTGACATGATGTGTGATAGAGCCAAACACAGACATACTGCTTACACAGATGACAAGGCAGATTAACAGATCAGCACTCTGCTGGTTTATGGTCTAATGGAGATTGCATCATCTACAGTCAGTGTTAGTGGCATCTTATTTCCTTAGATGACTTCGGCCAATTTTAGTGGTTCAAGTTATCACTTCAGTTTCCGTCAAAGTAGCACCTATTCTAACAGGCCAACATCTAGCTTTACTGCCAGGCTTTCTGTTCCCCAATTAGTAAGTGTTTTAGTTCAACTCATTTAGTACTACAATACATTACCAGACTGAAATTCAATCTTTTTGGACTTTTCAGATTTGAATCACTTAGGGTATACTCCTACTAGGCACTAGGTTCGGTTGAATCATGCTATATTTGTTTACAGGAACATCGCAGCACGTCGCATGTGTACCGTGCTCAAAGGCCAAGGGAACCATGCTCTAGAACCATTGCCAAATGTTCAGACTGCCAGCCCAAACCTGTATATTTTCTCTATATGTGTGCACAGTCGTGATCAGCTTGCACCAGTGTTGTGCTAAATTAGTACTGCAGAACTGAGGGTACAACAGATTATGCTCCTGATTTCCATTATTTCTGTTTATGATTCACTATTAATTTTAAATGTTTCGTTACAGCAAACAACAGAACAGTGCTTTTGACAGCAAGTTAAAATTTGCACCAGCAATGTGGCAAAACAGCATACAGTGGTGTAAAAAAGTATTTGCCCCTTTATGATTTTCTATTTTTTTGGCATGATTGATAAAACAAGTAAACACAAAATGCAGTTTTTTAATGAAGGTTTTTATTATTAAGGGAGAACAAATCCTTAACCGTAACCCTTACACTAAAACCCTAACCCTAACCAACATGACCAAGTGTTTGCCCTGTAAACCTAACAACTGGTTGTGCTACTCTTACCAGCAACAACTGCAATCAAGCGTTTGCGCTAACTTTGCAATTCTTTACAGAATTGTTAAAATTGCATCACACGCATGAACTGCCATTTTAAGGTCATGCCACAGCATCTCAACAGGATTCAGGTCAGGACTTTGACTGGGCCACTCCAAAGTCTTCATTTTGTTTTTCTTCAGCCATTCAGAGGTGGACTTGCTGGTGTGTTTTGGGTCATTGTCCTGCTGCAGAACCCAAGTTCATTTCAGCTTGAGGTCACGAACAGATGGCCGAACCAGCCCCAGACCATCACACTACCACCACCATGTTTTACTGTAGGTATGATGTGGTCTGGAATTTATTTCAAGCAGATTTGGGTGCAGAATTGAATCTGAGTGAGGATTTAACTAAGGTTGGTGTACTCTAAATTGCCCAGAAAATTGAAAACTCTAAATTGATCTGGTAAATTGGATACTCTAAATTGATCTGGTGTGTATGTGTAAAGTGTGTGGTAGGTATGTATATTTTGTGAGTGTGTAAATGTATGTAATGACTGTGCCCAGATATGGATTGGCACTCTGTCCTGGGTAAATGCTATAGTGCCTGATGCAGTCCTCCAGGTGGACGGTCATTTCCAGTTACGAGTACGCTGTGCGCTATTGGCTGCCGCTTCTCACCGGTGTGTGGATGAGTGTGGATGTGTAATGTGCTTGTGTGTAAAACGTGTAAATTGTAAAGCGTCCTTGGGTTTCTAGAGAGGCGCTATATAAGTTGAACTTCATTAATTCATACTTAAATGGAAGTCGATTATCAAAATCACCCAACAGAGTGGCTTGCAAATGTATTCATACCCTTCAATCTTTTTCACATTTTGTCTCCTTACATCCACACACTTACATTTATTTTATTAATATTTTAAGTGATAGACCAACACAAAGTAGCACATAATTGTGAAGTGGAACGAAAATAATACATGGTTTTCAAAATTTTATTTATTCAAATTAACATCTGAAAATGCTCATCACCCTGAACACCCCATCTCCACTGTGAAGCATGGTGGTGGCAGCATCATGCTGTGTGAATGCTTTTCTTCAGCGGGGACAGGGAAGATGGTCAGAACTAGAGAGATGATTGGAGAGATGTATCTCTGTGGACTGAGTGTGCTAACTGAGAGCCTAAACGCTCATCTTGTGATGCACTGTATGGATAATACTCTGGTTGCTGGTTTGGAGGAGCTTTACAGTGGACCATCATGCACGTTCTATTCAAACAAGCCCAGATTGGGACCTGAGTGTGGACTCATTTAGTCAGCACAAGTGTGAAAACACTTTAAACGCAAGTAAGGTTGATGGACTTAAATATAGAAATAGAGTGGCTTTCAAAAATATTCATATAACTTGAATTCTTTCACATTTTGTCACCCTACAACCGCAAACTTACCACTGACGGACCAACACAAAGTAGTGCGTAATTGTGGAGCAATGATACAGTGAGTCCAAGAAGTATTTGATCCCTTGCTGATTTTCTTTGTTTGCCCACTAATAAAGACACTATCCTTCTGCACTTTTAATGGTAGATATATTCTAACATGGAGAGACAGAATATCAAGACAAAAATCCAGAATATAATTTTAAAGAATATATTTTAATTAATTTGTATTTCAATGAGGAAAATAAGTATTTGATCCCTCTTGCCAAACACACTCAATACTTAGTGGCAAAGCCTTTGTTTGCAAGCACAGCGGTGAGACGTTTGTTGTAGTTAACCACAAGTTTAGCACACACACCAGGGGGAATTTTGGCCCACTCTTCTTTGCAGATCCTCTCTAAATCATGAAGGTTGTTGGGCTGTCGCTTGGCAACTCTGACCTTCAGCTCCCTCCATAGATTTTCGATCGGATTGAGGTCTGGCGACTGGCTACTGGGCCACTCCATGACCTTAATGTGATTTTTCTTGAGCCAATGCTTTGTTGCCTTTGCTATATGTTTAGGGTCGTTATCATGTTGGAAGACCCAACCACGGCCCATTTTCAGATCCCTGGCAGAGGGGAGGAGGTTGTCCCTCAGGATTGTGCGGTACATGACTCCATCCATCTTCCCAGTGATGCGGTGAAGTAGCCCTGTACCCTTGGCAGAGAAACACCCCCAAAACATTATGCTTCCACCTCCATGCTTGACGGTGGGCACAGTGTTCTTGGGGTCATAGGCAGCATTTTTCTTCCTCCACACATGGCGGGTGGAGTTGAGGCTTTGGAGCACCGGGCCGAGGTCTGTTGATTGTCATGTTATACTCTTTAAACTTTCTGATAATTGCACCAATAGTTGTTACTTTCACATCCAACACCTTACTAATCTTTTTGTAGCCCATTCCAGCTTTGTGAAGGTCAACAATTCTGACTCTGAGGTCCTGTGACAGCTCTTTGGTTTTATCCATGTTGGAGACTTGAAATCTGTGTGATCTGTCTGATTCTGTGGACAGGTGTTTTTCACACAAGTGATTAGTGAGAACAGGTGGCTTCAGGTCAGGTAACAAGTTGATTGGGAGTGTCTAACTGGTCTGTAAAAGCCAGAACTGCTAATGAATACTAAGGGATCAAATACTTATTTCACTCCATGAAATACAAATCAATTAATATATATTCCTTAGATTTATTTTCTGGATTTTCTTTTTAATATTCTGTCTCTCCATGTAAGAATACATCTACCATTAAAAGTATAGAATGATCATGTCTTTATTAGTGGGCCAACGAAGGAAATCAGCAAGGGATCAAATACTTCTTGGACTCACTGTACATGGTTTTCAAAAGTTTAATCAAATTGTAACGCTGAATTCCCACAGACTTTATCTTTAGCACAGGATTTAGAAGCTCCGGGCCTGGAGGCTGCGTGGTGGGTAGCTAGTTAGCTGTTAGCACACAGTACACATACACAGGAGTGGGCTTCACAAAGGGCTAATTTATTAGCACCACAGACCATACGAAGCCAGGTCACACGGCTGCTACTCATTCTATTTATACACAAAAGAAAAATACAGTATTCTTATCAACGTCACTTGGAGTAGTACAGAGTATCAAAAATGGAGGGGCAGCATAAAGTTGCAGTCCGAGCTCACCCTCCTCTCCTCGGGGTCTCTCTACTACTAGCCCTCATGGGAAAAAAACCCTGTATACATACACATAAAAAAAAGCTACCATCTCTTAAAGGGGCAGCGTAGCTGTACCCGTTACAAAATACAAATCTGAAAAGAGTGACAAGCAAAAGCATTCAGCCCACTTTACTCTGAAACCCCTAAATAAAATAGAGCGCAATCAATTGCCTTCAGTCACCTAATTAGTTAATAGTGTTTAGTGGTGTGTGATTTAGTCTTAGTTTAAATACACCTGTTCTGTGAAGTGGATTGTTAGTGAACACTAGTGAACAAACAGCATCATGAAGACCAAGGAATTCACCAGACAGGTCAGAGATAAAATCGTGGAGAACATTCCCCAAACTTTCAGCATTGCAAGGAGCACTGTTCAGTTCACCATCCAAAAATGGGAAAAGTATTCTACAACTGCAAACCAACCAAGACATGGTCGTCCACTCAAACTGACAGATCGAGCAATTAAAGCACTGGTCAGTGAATCAGTCAAGAGGCCCATGGTCACTCTGGAGAAGCTGCAGAAATCCAGAGCTCAGGTGAGAAAATCTGTCCACAGGACAACTATAAATCGAGCATTTCACAAATCTGGTCTTTATGGAAGAATGGCAAGAAGAAATTCATTGTTGAAAAAAAGACATAAGATGTCCTGTTTAAAGTTTGCAACAAGTCATGTAGGGGACGTGGAAACGTGGAAGAAGGTGCTGTGGTCAGATAAGAACAAAAGTGTAACTGTTTGGCCTACATGCAAAGCGTAATATTTGGCAGAACAGTAACACTGCTTATCACACCATGTGAAACATGGTGGTGGCAGCATCAGGGCAGGGGAGCTGGAAAGAGTTGATTGGAACATGGATGGAGGTAAATACAGGGCAATCCTGCAAAAGACTTGAGACTGGGAAGGAGACACACCTTCCAGCAAGACAATGACCCTAAACACACAGCCAGAGCTGAAAGAACATTTATTTGTTAGAATGGACCTAAATCCCATTAAGTATCAAGCAAAACATGAAAATTATTGTTCACAGACACTCTCCATCCAACCTGGCTGAGCTTGAGATATTTTGCAAAGAAGAATGGGCATAAATCTCAATCTATAGATGCACAAAGCTGGTAGAGACAAACTCCAAAAGACTTGTAATTGTAATTGTAAGTAAAGGGAGGCTCTACTACGTCTCTCATGAATCATGTATCATTTTTTGTTCCACTTAACAATGATGTGCTACTTTGTCTTGGTCTGTCATTGAAAATTTGTGATTGTAAGGTGACAAAAAGTCACAAAGTTCAAGGGGTTTAAATACACCATTCCCACTGTGAAACATGGGGGTGGGAGCATCATGCTCTGGGGATGCTTTTCTTCTTCCAACCTGGATGAGCTTGAGATATTTTGCAAAGAAGAATGGGCAAAAATCTCAGTCTCTAGATGCGCAAAGCTGGTAGAGATAAACCGCAAAAGACTTGCAGCTGTAATTGCAACAAAAGTAGGCTCTACTAAGTCACAATTATGTGCTACTTTGTGTTGGTCTATCATTGAAAATCTCAATAAAATACATAAAAAATTGTGGTTGTAAGGTGACAACATGTGAAAATGTCCTTGTGCAAGCCACTGTATCTGAACCTGATCACTATAATAGGAAAATCTAATACATACTGGTCCTTTAAGCAGCCGAATGCTTTAATTAGAGGGCGTATCCACAAATATTTGAACATGCAGTGAGCATTAAGTTAGTCTCTCAGACTGAACACCGAGGAGCTTCAGTCAGTAGAGGCTCGTGAACTGACTTCAGCACGGGCAGTTTAAAATCAGCGCGAGGCTCCGGGCTGCAGGTCCCCGCCGAGTCACATGGCGCGTGCAGGGAGGGAGACAGGAGGGCCACACAGAAGAGTCACAGTGTCATCTGCTGCGGCTCGAGCCGCTCGACGCTCTTTAAAAGGAAAAGAAAAGCAGAAAGAGGAGGAGATTCTCATCTGCAGCTCTCCGACTTTCACTTCCTCTCTGTGATCTGAACGCACATCTCCTGCTGCCAGTGCCGCCCTGCGCTCACTGCACACTTCTCTCTCTGCGCCTGAACCAGCCAGAGCCCAGCCCTCAGCCCAGCACTCGGCCTTCCACGACTCCTCATCTGCAGGTACTGTACCTCCTTCAGTTCCTTTACCATGTTTTTGACCACGCTTTCACCCTTTTGTTTTTACCTCAGCCAAATGCATGAACACCTTACTCTCTCTTTGCACACAGTTTTGTGTGTTCCATTCCTTTGTGTACTAATGAAGCATCCTTCATTTCCAGTTTTTGAGCTCTGGATGTTCAGGTTCTACTCTACAGCTTCTTCTTGCTAGAAGAGCTCGGCTACAGTTAAATGACCGCTGCAGTCCATTAATGAGTCAAAGCCATGCAGAGCAAAGAGCACAAAGTGGTGGGGTGAGGTGCGGCTGGAGGTTTGAGGAAGTAGGTGAACTGGGTGTTGTACAGCTCATCACTGTTGCAGAGGCTCCCATATCTTTAACAAACATTGGGCTTCATTCATCAATATTTTATTAAGAGTTTTCTGAGGTCTGTTTTTATGTTTTAACTTACTAAGAACAATCTACGCCGGATTCACGACATGTTCTGAAGCTGTGTTCTTAAAAAAATCTGTGTTTTAGCATAGAAACCTGCAATTTTCTAGAAAAATAAGAGCAGCTGCTCTTGGAAAGCAAAGGAAAGCAATGTACTGTATTATACCATTCAAAACTTGTGTGAAAGCGCAGCTGATGAATGGCTGTGATACACTCATCCGGTCTGCCATTTCCTGCTAAAATATTTAAATCCCAGTGGCTAAAAAAAAAAAAAAAACAAGGGTGAAAAATACCTGCATAGGTGGGGACACTGAATTTGACCATCAAGTATGGCTTTGAAGTGCTGGTCCTAAATATAGTCCTGGTAGCCTAAACCTTGATATTGAGGTACTGATGTATAATTTTCTGCGCTGTCTTCTCAAAAGTGTGCTTGGCAAGTTCTTCACGCAAGTAACAGACATGCTATTTTGATAAGAAGCCCTTAAATAGAGCGATTAACAGAGCAATCACTGAACAAGGCTGGGCTTTATCAACTTGCAGTTGCAAGAAACAGGATTTGAACACTTTGGGATTTGGGCTTTGATCTTTATCTAAGGCACAACAATAGACAAACACAGTCTGCTTAAACTAATGCCACACAAACAATTATATTACATTTGCATGATTTTATTGAACACATCATGTTAAAATTTACATTGAGGGAGGGAAAAAGTATGTGAACCCCTAGGCTAATGACTTTTCTAAGAGGATGTGATGAGGTTGTTGATGTCTTGGTTAAAGCTGCCCTGCCCTATAAAAAAAAAACTCACACCAGTTTTGAGTTTGCTGTTCTTAAGAAGCATTGCTTGATGTGAATCATGCCTCACACAAGCTCAAAGAGCTCTCAGAAGACCTACATTCTAAAATTGTTGACTTCCACCATGAAGCTGGAAAGGGTTACAAAAGTTGACATTCTTAAGAGCAAAATTCAGATAAGAAAACTGAAAAAAAAAAGTGAATATCAGATTCTTCGTACAAAAAAAGGGCATAAGTGGGCTTTATATGTGGATTTGTTCCTAAGAATGATTGGGGAACTTAAGCCTATTATGAATTACTTTAGATTTTATTTATAGTTGCCTACATCAGAACACAGCTAGTTTAGCTGTTAAGCTGAGTGTACGTTGTGCAGTGTATCAGTGAACGAGTGCGATCTACACTTTTGCTTTGAACTTCCTGCAGGCTTCACAGTGCAAAGGGTGCAAAGGGTGGTGACGATACACATGCACGTCAGGTTATGATGCTTGATTTTGATACAGAATATCATCAAGTGTTTGTAGTATCACAATAATATTTGATAGGGATGTAACGATACGACACAAACTTAATGTGGCACAAAAAGCCAACAGTTGACTTGGGAATAAAGTGAGAGATACAAAGAAATGAAAGAACAAAGAACTGAACCCACTTAACACCATATGGTCAAAAAAACACTATGGACAAAAGGGTCCATAGTTGGGACACCTGTTCATTCATTGATTTTGCCAGTACTAACAAAAAGATGTATTATTCTTCTTTGTATTTGGAGTAACTTTCTCTACTGTCCATAGAGAGCCTTCACGGCATTCATTCATTGTATCTCCTCATCCTCATTCTCTCATCCAGCTCATCCCTTCCCTCATCCTAGAACTACTGGACTATTGGACAGTTCCTCTTCTCCACAGCCCAATACTGGGAGCTTTATACCCCTTTAGCCCATGGCCATAGATAAATGCATTCATTAGAAAAGGTGTCCACAAACATCTGGACATATTTGGATATACTGTGTGATTTTCACTCTAACTGAAGCTCTAATCTGCAGATCTAGGTTTCCTGAAAGTATCCCAGAACAAAGCTGATTCTTAGATGGTGAAGCGAGCATCACACTGAACACTAAACACTCTCTCTACTCTCCACCAATTCAAATGATCTCAACACTAAGATGTTTTTGAGGAAAGTGGGCTCAGGGTTGGTAATATGCACAAGTTGGGGCACACCCAGTTAAATCATGTCAGATCTGTAAAAGAGACGCACTTCTGCACATTCTACAGTTTAATTGCCTTACTGTTTTTGTTGAATGTAGCATATTGCATAAAAAGGAACATTAAAACATATTAAATATTTTACATATTTTTTTTATGTAACATCCACTAAATAGATAGAAATTGGGTTTTAAATATGCATAAAAGGTGTATCTTAGTTTGTTTAGAGATAGTAATTGTAGTCCTTGTAGTACCATAGTATTAGAACATTGAGTATTGCAACTACTACTGAAAGAACAGAACTTTTAGTAATATCTCTTTTATAGTATTTGATAGTATCTTAGCATTGCAAAATGTATTACTTTAATGGTATTTGTACAGTATTTCTTCATCGTACTTTAATATTGAAACATGTAGTAGCTCTTTGCTGTACCTTAATATTAGCACATATAGTACTTTATTAGTAGTAGTTCTTTTTATCATACTTTACTGATAGTATGTGTAGTCCTTTTAGTACTTTAGTATTAGAACCTAGAGTATTTTAGCAGTACTATTTTTAGTTCCTTATAGTACTTTAGTATTGCAACTACTACTAAAAGAACAGCAATTATTTGCAGTAATACCTCCTTTATACTACTTTATAGTATCTTAGTATTGAAAAGTATTTTACTGTAATGGTATTTGTATTTCTTCGAAGTACTTTAATATTGAAACGTAGTATATTTGTGATATTTTATATCTTAATGTTTCTCAATATTAGAACATATAGTACTTTATTAGTAGCAGTTCTTTTTATCATACTTTACTGATAGTATGTGTAGTCCTTGTAGTACTTTAGTATTAGAACCTAGAGTATTTTAGCAGTACTATTTTTAGTTCCTTATAGTACTTTAGTATTGCAACTACTACTAAAAGAACAGTAATTTCTTTCAGTAATACCTCCTTTATACTACTTTATAGTATCTTAGTATTGCAAAATGTAGTAATGTAATGGTATTTGTTTGGTATTTATTTATAGTACTTTAATATTGAAACATGTAGTAGTTATTTGATGTACCCTAATATTAGAACATATAGTACTTTATTAGTAGTAGTACTTTTTATCATACTTTACTGATAGTACTTGTAGTCCTTGTAGTACTTTAGTATTAAAACATAGAGTATTGTAGCAGCATTACATGTAGTTCCTTATAGTATTTTAGTATTGCAACTACTACTTGAAGAGCTATACATTTTTAGTAATACTTCCTTTATAGTACTTTATAGTATCTTAGCATTGCAAAATATAGTAATATAATGGTATTTGTATGGTATTTCTTTAATATTACTTTAATATTGAAACATGTAGTAGTTATTTGCTGTACCCTAATATTAGAACATATAGTACTTTATTAGTAGTAGTACTTTTTATCATACTTTACTGATAGTACTTGTAGTCCTTGTAGAACCTTAGTATTAGAACATAGAGTATTGTAGCAGCATTACATGTAGTTCCTTATAGTACTTTAGTATTGCAACTACTACTTGAAGAGCTATAAATTTTTAGTAATACTTCCTTTATAGTACTTTATAGTATCTTAGCATTGCAAAATGTAGTAATGTAATGGTATTTGTTTGGTATTTCTTCATAGTACTTTAATATTGAAACATGTAATAGTTATTTGCTGTACCCTAATATTAGAAAACATAGTACTTTGTTAGTAGTAGTACTTTTTATCATACTTTACTGATGGTCCTTGTAGTCCTTGTAGTACCTTAGTATTAGAACCTAGAGTATTGTAGCAGTACTATTTGTAGTTCCTTATAGTACTTTAGTATTACAGCTAATACTTAAAGAGCAGTAATTACTATTAGTATTACCTCCTTTATACTACTTTATAGTATCTTAGTATTCTTTGTACTTCTTAATAGTACTTTGATATTCAATCATAGTACCTTTGTGATATTTTACAAGTACATGTGTAGGCCTTTTTTTGTTGTATCTTAATATTAGAACATATAGTACTTTATTAGTAGTAGTATGTTTTTTATCATACTTTACTGATAGTACTTGTAGTACCTTAGTATTAGAACATAGAGTATTGTAGCAGTAATATTTGAAGTTCCTTATAGTACTTCAGTATTACAACTACTACTAAAAGAGCTCTTATTTATACTATATAAGAATATATAGTACTTTATTAGTAGTAGTACTTTTTATCACACTTTACTAGAATTACTATAACTTTAATATTGAAACATGAAGTACCTTTGTGATACTATATGTACTTTAGAACATATAGTCATATACTTTAGCAGCAGTAGTTCCGGTAATACACAGCATATATCCAGTGAAAAATCAACACTGTTAAAATAACAGTGTTAAAATAAATTAACACTCTGAGTGGTAAAGATTCACACTCACATTGTTTTTTTTTTTTTCACTTATAGTGTTGATTTAATATGAGCAGGGTTGCTTTACTGTATAATACCTTATAGTATCTTAGCATTAGCAGCTTAACATTACACTTTTTATTACTAAAATGGTATTTGTATTTCTTTAAGATATTTTAATACTAGAACATTAGAGTACTTTAGAGTATTTTAGAAACTGTAGTTCCTTTATGCACTTGATTATGAGAATATACATATTCATAGTTATTTATCAGTATTATTAGTACTTTCTTATAGTAGGAGTGATAATGGAAGACTCTTAGAAGAGAATACGAGGCAGTTCTGTTATATGATATTAATACAATATTTATCTAACATTAGGGTTTTGGCCTTGCTCACTTAGTGAGAACGCTAGACTAAGAGGAAGCGCTGTAAGAGGGCTTTGCTGGGGTGTTTGCTCAGTAGGATGTGGTGTAACTGAAGTGTGCTGAGAACCTCCTCTCAAACACACGCGCCTTCATCACACCTCTCACACGCTGCCGCTCAGCAGCCAAACATAGACATACACTGCAGCCTGCAGCTGTGACGTGGAGCGCTAGGGGCCACATTATAAGTGTATTAAAGTGTGATCAATGTGTGTTAAACTCTTGGTCGGGTGTTAGTATCTACAAGAGGATGAAAGAGTATTTGTTTAAAGGCTGAATAAATAAATAAATACATACATACATACATACATACATACATACATAAATGCTGAATATTTATATTCCAGCAGACAAACCAACAAATCACAATACATTAACCTTAGCAGTGTTACTACAGTCACTACCCTAGCACTGGTATTTTAATTAAAAATTTATCTCAGTATTGCACATCCAATTATAAATTTACCCCAGTATTGCTATTCCAATCATACATTTTCCTCAGTATTGCTATTCCGATTATAAATTTACCTCAGCAGTGCTATTCCAATTATAAATTTACCTCAGTAGTCATATTCTAATTATATATGAACCTCAGCAGTGCTATTCAAATTATAACTTTACCTCAGTATTTTTATTCCAATTATAAATTTACCTTAGAATAGCACTGTGCTCTTCTAATTATATATTATCCTTAGCAGTGCTATTCCAGTTATAACTTTACCTCAGTATTGTTATTGCAGTTGTAAAATTGCCTTATTAGTGCTCTTCTAATTATAAATTTTCCTCAGCAGTGCTATTCCAATTATAGATTTACCTTACCATTGCTATTCTAATTATAAATTTACCTCAGTAGTGCTATTCTAATTATATATTAACCCCAGCAGTGCTATTTTAATGATAACTTTACCTCAGTATTTTTATTCCAATTATAAATTTACCTTAACAGTGCTCTTCTAATTATATATTTTCCTTAGCAGTGCTATTACAATTATAACTTTACCTCAGTATTGTTATTGCAATTGTAAAACTGACTGATTAGTGCTCTTCTAATTATACATTTTCCTCACCAGTGCTATTCTAATTATAGATTTACCTCACCATTGCTATTCTAATTATAAATGTACCTCTGTATCGATAATCCAATTGTAAATGTACCACAGTATTGATAATCCAATTATAAATTTACCTTAGTATTGCGATTTTAATTATGAAGTTGCCTTAGCAGTGCTATTCTACTTATGCATTTACACCAGCAGTGCTATTCTAATTATAAATTTACCTCAGGATTGCTGCTTCACTAATAAATGTACCTCAGGATTGCTGTTTCAATAATAAATTGACTTCAGCAGTGCTACTCTAATTATAAATTTACTTCAGAATTGCTATTCCAAAATTACATTCACGTCACAATTGTTATTCTGATTTTAAATTTACCTCACCAGTGCTATTGTAATGATAAATTTACCTCAGGATTGCTGTTTCACTAATACATTTACAGCAGGATTACTATTCCAATATTACATTTACCTCAACAGAGCAATTCTTATTATGAATTAACCTCGGTTGTGCTATTCCATTGATAAACTTTCCTCAGTAGTGCTCCTCAGTAGTATACAGACAAAAGCAGTCTAGCTAAGGCTACGTTAGCTCAGCTAATGTTGCTATCCTAGGCGTGTACCGCTTGTATCTGTCAGCTGGAACACAGCAAGCTTGAGGAGAGGTAGTAAACAGACACATGCATGAAAAGTGATAAGTGGTACTGAAAGCTTTATTTCATTTTATTTGCACAAGTAGAGTGTAGAAATTAACTGGCATTTGCTGGCAGTTGGCTCCCTTCCAGCTACCTCCCACTGTAGCTAGCTATACACCAGCACCCTGAGACATAACACTATCACTGTATGAAAAGCATGAATATCTGGCTTCTCCTCATGAGAAACAAAGCATGTTAGCCCAGATTTGACTGGACTGGACTCTAGGTTCAGCCCAGCTGATCATACTGTAGCTGCTGGGTTTACAGAAGTGTAGAGAGAGAAACAGAGAGGTGAGGAGAACAAAGAAGGATGCAGAGCTTCCCCAGCAGGCTGGTGTCAGATCAGCAGAGCCGTGCTGCCGCTCTGTTCTAGCATCCTCTTTCTCTTTCCTTCCTCTATTTCAGAACTCATGGCCTGAACGGTTTGACTCACATGCTCTTGATCAGCAGGGTGAAGCGCTGAGCGCAGGAAGCAGGCCAGGCTTTAATAGGCTGAAATATTCTGAAATATATTGGCATTAATGTGCTTCTGCCATCATTCCTGCAAAGCCAAATATATTCATTCCCTATAAATACAAAGTGGACTGGTTTGTTTTTAGGCTGGCAAGTTAAAATAGAGCACAATAGAGTCATTGCTAAAATCATCAGATTAATCTGCTCTGAAAGAAGACCGGACCACAATGCATGTTTTAAAAGTACTCTTCTGCATGCTCTGTGCAATTACACATTCTCACCAGAGAGGTCTCTAATTCCCCAAATCCCCTAAAACCACAAAAGAAATGTAATTATACAGCTTAGGAAAAAAATAAGAAACCCCTTCAGTTTCTAAATCAGTTTCTCTGATTTTGATATTTATAGGTATATGTTTGAGTTAAATGAACATTGTTTTTTATTCTATAAACTACGGACAACATTTCTTCCAAATTCCAAATAAAAATATTGTTATTTAGAGCATTTATTTGCAGAAAATTAGAAATGTTTGAAATAACAAAAAAGATGCAGAGCATTCAGATGTCAAATAATGCAAAGTAAACAAGTTCCTATTCATAAATATGTACAGAAATCAATATTTGGTGGAATAACCCTGGTTTCTAATCACAGTTTTCATGCATCTTAGCATGTTCTCCTCCACCTTTCACATTGCTTTTAAATAACGTTATGCCACTCCTGGTGTAAAAGTTGTGATCATCTTCCTCTTGATTATATCTATTATGGCTCTTATGTTTTTTCCAGAGCTGTATTTAAGGTGCTTTTATATGTAGTTTTTGCACATAAAGTACGTTATACCATATTTAGTAGTACTATTATTTACTTTAATGCAAAAACATATAGAGCCCTATCGTCCACCCTGCGCAAGGTGCGTCCTGATGCTCTTTGCTATCTTAGACCCCATCAACAGTCTATTTACACGCCTTGCACCCTTGTCGTTAAAATAGCGTCGGAGATTAGGAATATATCTACACTGATGGGTGTGGTAGTGTGGAAGTGAGGAGTGTTCATGTAAATTTCTGGCATGTTGCTATTTAGGTGGCAAAAAAAACACAGGAACGCCACTGACTGAAATTAACCTAGACAAGAGTCCAATTTTCTATAGGTGTACACCCCTCTTGTTAAACACACACACACAAACGCATGCAGAGCGCAAACCAGACTTTTAACTCAACAATAAAGAGAATAAAGCATTAAATAACATTGCTGTTCCCTTAAATGTGCTGCTGGTGTACCTTCACGGTGTGAACACACAGATCAGTTTCCTCTGCTGAGACGCACAAATCACTGTGCTGTTAAGATACACAAAACACATTAAAGTCAGAGCGCACATGCCTCTTAAAGGGAATGGCAAGTAACACCCTGATTGGTTTATTTCATGTTATGCCCGCATTTCGAGCAGCACAGGGCATATTTTTTGCAGCCTAATGATACCAAAGAAACATCGACACGCCCTAAATGAACCTGCTCAATCCGCAGTTGACCACAGAGATTAAGCCTAGTCTTGGACTACACAGTATTTTGAATGTAGATTTTCCATTAAAGAACAATATAGTCTACAACTAGGCTCTTTATAGTGTTTTAGTATAGTGATTCTTCATAGTGTTTTAGTAATTGATCATGTAGCATTAAAAGTTGTATTTTTTATAGTACATTAGTGTCAGAACACACAATGTTTTACTGGACATTCAGTTCTTTATAGCACTTTAGTATTAGAACATAAAGTACATTAACAGCAGTATTATAAGTAAGTCTTTAGTATTAAAAAGTAGTATTGTAGCAGTAGTACTTGTATTTATTTATAGTACTTTAGCAGCAGTGTGCATTAGGGATGCACCGGAATTAAAACTTTGGGCTGAAACTGAAACCGAAAAAATTAAACCTTTGGCCAAAGGTTGAATACTGGAAACATTTTTGCAGGTTTTTAATCATTTTTCCACTTAACCATTGCTGCATACACAGAGTGCCACATTCTATACTGGGTGAGATTTAATTGCATAATCATAAACATCTTTACAATACTTTAGTATTAGAACATAGAATACTTTAGCAGTAGGACATGTAGTTCTTAATAATATTTTATCAGTAGTACTTGTAGTTATTTAATAGTACTTTAGTTTTAGTACATAGAGAACTTTAGCAGTAGTACTTGTAGTTCTTATTAATACTTTAGCAGTAGTACTTGTAGTTCATTAATAGTACTTTAGTTCTAGTACATAGAGAACTTAAGCAGTAGTACTTGTAGTTCTTAATAATACTTTAGCAGTAGCACTTGTAGTTCTTATTAATACTTTAGCAGTAGTACATGTAGTTCTTTAATAGTTCTTTAGTTTAAGTACATAGAAAACTTTAGCAGTAGTACTTGTAGTTCTTATTAATACTTTAGCAGTAGTATTGTAGTTCTTATTAATACTTTAGCAGTAGTACTTGTAGTTCATTAATAGTACTTTAGTTTTAGTACATAGAGAACTTTAGCAGTAGTACTTGTAGTTCTTTAATAGTACTTTAGCAGTAGCACTTGTAGTTCTTATTAATACTTTAGCAGTAGTACTTGTAGTTCTTATTAATACTTTAGCAGTAGTATTGTAGTTCCTAATAATACTTTAGCGCTAGTACTCGTAGTTTTTAGTATTACTTTAGTTTTAGTACATAGAGTACTTTAGCAGTAGTACTTGTAGTTCTTATTAATACTTCAGCAGTAGTATTGTAGTTCTTAATAATACTTTAGCGCTAGTACTCGTAGTTCTTAGTAGTACTTCAGTTTTAGTACATAGAGTACTTTAGCAGTAGAACTTGTAGTTCTTATTAATACTTTAGCAGTAGTAATTGTAGTTCTTAATACTATAGTGCTAGTACTTGTAGTTTTTTAATAGTACTTTAGCAGTAGTACTTGTAGTTATTTACTTGTAGTTTAGATGGCTGCTTCAAAACTAGAACTTCAGTTTTAAAGTTCAATTTTATGTTATTTAATGTTGTATTTTTGCCAGGCATAAGTGTAAACTACTGGCCTGTGCTTGTTGTAGAAAATGTATATCTCTCTCTCTCTATCTTTCTCTCTCTCTCACACAGTCTCTCATTCTCTGTCTTTCTCATTCTCTCTTTCTCTCACTTGCTGCCATCTTAAGTGCTAAGCTTCCCTTTTAAGCCATTTCCGGTGTAACAGTTAATGGGTGTGCCGTTAAACCCTGTAGTAAATGTATGTGAGAAGCAGCTCTGAGTGTTTTAAACATGCAACTGGATTTAATTATTGAACAGAAAATAATGATGGAATATATAATCAAACATATTTTCCCTCTTTATCCCACAGCTATAAAGATTTTGAGGTTTTATATATATATATTTTTAATGGATGTGATGAACTCTGCATTACTTCTCTCACTCCCTCTCTCTCTCTGCCCTCCTGCAGGTCATCATGTCCAGGAAGGTGGTCCGGTCCAGTAAGTTCCGTCATGTCTTCGGTCAGGCGGTTAAGGCTGACCAGTGCTACGATGACATCAGGATCTCTCAGATGACCTGGGACAGCAACTTCTGCTCCGTTAACCCCAAATTCGTCGCCATGATCGTGGACGCCAGCGGAGGAGGAGCCTTCATCGTCCTGCCGCTCAGCAAGGTGACCACCGGTGACCTCCTCCAACACAACTACAGTCCAGAAACACTGTTATTCAAATCATTAAACACTAAAACTTTATTTCTCAGACAGGGATTAAGCATAGGTTTAGATTTTATGTTTCTTTCAAAGGAAAACACATCCTCCCAAACACTGTATAGTCCAATACTAGACCTAATTCCAGAACTAATTCCAGCTATAGTGCAGAAACACTGTTATTTAATTAATTAAACACTAAATGGTCGTTTCTCAGACAGGGATTAAGCCTAGTTCTAGATTATATTATATATTCCTATGAATGGAAAACCCACTCTGCAAAACACTGCCATATCCAAGACTAGACCTAATTTCAGAACTACAGTCCAACTATAGTCCAGAAATAATGTTATTTAATTCAATAAAAACTCTAAGAGACGTTTTTAGACGTGGATTAAGCCTAATTTTAGATTGCATGTTCTTTCATTGAAAAACACACCCTGCAAATCACTGCATTGTCCAAGACTAGGCCTAATTCAAGAACTACACTCCAGAAACACTGTTATTTAATTCAATAAAAACACCAAGGGCCATTTTTCAGACAGGGATTAAGCCTGTTAATTCTATACTGTATGTTTAATTCAGTGGTGAACTCACTCTCTAATACACTGTGCTGTTTAGAACTAAGTTTAAACTGTCCCAAAGTGTCTGTGTGGGTGTGCATGTCAGTTCCTCTCTCTCATAACAGCAGAATGCAAAGTTTCATAGCAGCTTTACAGGAATCTAGTAATAAAACAACAGATAACCTGATTTAAAACTTACATATAAATATAAATAAACTTAAAACTTAAACTTAAAAAAATGAATAAATGAATATTAAAAATTAAGGAGTTTAAGGAGTTTCTTTAACATGTCTAATTTAACTCAAACTTTAAACCTCTTTACCCTATAACTGAATAGTTGCCTGTTCTTAATAGTATTTAAACTATTAAACAGGACAAGAAAGAGGCAGTTGCACAATCATCATGTCCTCAGAGTGAAAACCGATGATACAGTGGTTTTAGGGTTAGCTGACTGAACAAAGCATTTAGAAAAGCTCCCTATATGTCCCTTACATATTTTTGGGAACTGCAGCTTTAGCGAACAAGATAGAAATATATTATAAATATAATTTCTGTCAAATTAAAACCTTGTATCAGCATTTTTAAAGCAGTTGTGGCTCGGTGGATAAAATGCCTGGTTATGGATTACAAGGTTGCAGTTTTTTTTACAGTATTAAAAAATATTAACATAATGATTGCCTTATTTCACCTTTTAACATAAAGTAAATCTGAATATTTGTTCTTTATTTGTATTGAAATTTTATGATTAATGCTCCAAACTGCTTGGAATAAAATATTTGGAGAGTAAAGGGTTTTGCTTGACAGCTGTATAAATATATATTAACTGTAAAAAGTGTTTAGAATGTGTTTTCAGTCATGTAAAAGCAGTGTGATTGTAGACACATCAGAGAGAAAATGATTTAATATATTCTAGTGATTTATACATGTGGAAAGCCACACAAATAAAAGGAAAGAAAGACAGAAAGTAAGAAAGAATGACAGCAAGAAAGAAATGTTAGATGTGTGCAGAAAGATGAACATAGCTGCAGATAATTACACTAGCTATAAAATATAATGAATTTAAACATATTGCAACTTGAGTAACTTGAAAAAATTCTATTGATCATAGGAGACAAGACAGTAGTGAGTAAATATCAACTAATAGCTGCTACAATATCTGAAAAAAACAGTTGGAATAGCGACCTGCAAGTTGTTTATGCTTGATATTATATTAAATTCTCTAGATATTAAATCTTTATTTTTCTTCTTTCAAATTTTTTGAAGTATAACAGTATCATGATGAATGGACCAATAGAATTTCTCAAAAAATTACTTTTTGATGTTAACGTCTAATGTAAGTTAGGTTTCTTGCTTTTCTTGTAAAGTTGCTTATAATAGTCAATATATGTCATATATTACACTGTAGTAACCAATTTTTTTTTTATGTTTTTTAGATCCCAAATTAATTGTGATAAAAATGTAATTGTCTATTGACTATTTTGTACCCCTTAAAATAGTTTTAAATATTTTTTTGATATACATGTATACAATATTTACAGCATTAACTTTAAAGGGAAGTGAATATAATATATAATTACTATAAATATTTAGTCATAAATCAAATAAAAGGTTAACATGCAGGCTCATTGACATTTATGGACTCTTTCCGCTAAATAAGCACAGTGGCCGATATTGAGGTCATGAAAAATAACAGTCTCAGCTCCTGCACTGCAGAATCAGTGGAGGCCTGGCTGCGAGTAGACGACCTGCATGACCTCTTCTTCTGCCTCTCCATCACCCAATAAGGAGAGGAGTCTGAGAGTGTGAATCAGAGTGTGTTTAGTAGAGCAGGTGTGTGAGAGGTTTCCACGTGCGGCTTTGTGTTTCCGGAGTGTTTGAGTTTGAAAAAGGCGCGCTGCAGGGTGTGTGTAGTGCTGAATGTGTGGGTTTGAGGCGAGTTCTGCTCCTCTCTGCGTCATCCTCTCTTTGAGTTTCTCGCGCCGCTGATCTCTTTACCTTATTTGGTAGCTTCTCTGTCTGCCGTCTGCACAGGATGTGGTGACAGTTTGCAAATCGAGCGAAGAGTGAGGAGACGGACAGCTGCCTGTTAGAGAGCTGTTCACACACACACACACACACACACACACTAAGAACTTGTTCACTGGCTGCTGGCTGATAGAGATCAGTAAAGTCATCGTTACAATTGTATTTCATTGAGGCCCAGTTCTGTGGAAATGAATTACAGCTTATTCACCTGAAAACAGCATCAGATTTGGCATCTCAAAAAATTAGAATATCATTGAAAAGTTACTTTATTGCAGTAATTTAGTTTAAAATTTGAAACATATATATATATATATATATATATATATATATATATATATATATATATATATATATATATATATATATATATGTTTTTTTTGTTTGTTTTTTTTAACACAGATTGATCTATTTTAAGCAATTATTTTGTTTATTATGGCCTACAGTCAATGAAACCCCAAAAACAGTGTTTTTTAGAAAATTACAATATTATATAAGATCTTTTAAAGGTACTTTTGGCTGTGTGCTGGAAAATGAAATTTTGAGTTTTACATTTTGAAATAAAGTAACTTTTCAATTATATTAACTTTTTTGAGATGCACATGTATTAGATTTTTGTGATGATGTATGATATATCAGTGATTATGTATGTTATAAACCATTCATTTTATATATATATATATATATATATATATATATATATATATATATAGAGAGAGAGAGAGAGAGAGAGAGAGAGCTGTCACAATAACCAATTTTTCAGATAAAATTTTGATGCACAAAAAATTGGGATAAATGCAATTTTCATTTTAAGACAATTTAAAAAGTGCATTTAACGGCTCAGATACAATAAAAATATAAAAGCATTTGAATATTACTTTAAAAGAAATGAGACTAGTGTAATAGTATACCATATCCATATCATTCATATTTAGACATTAAATTTTAAATATAAAAATGCATAATGCATATCCTAAATAAGTTTAATATAGATAAAATAAAAACACTGCTTTTGAAATCGACATACTGGTTTATTTACGTCATAAATGGACTCTTTGCTAAATAAGCACAATGTATTTTGCTTGTATTGGCTATTGTAATCTATCCCTGCACCATTATTTCTCTTTGTTTTCTACTTTATGTTATTGTGCTTTTAATTTCAACTATTCAAACTTTGCAATAAAAAGAATTATAAAAAACAATACACAAATAAGCACAATGGCCAGTATTGAGGTCAGCAAAAAGGATTGAGGTAATGTCCAAATATTGTATGAAAATGTATTATTTTTTTTTTTTTTTCAAGAATATACTACTATATAAGAGAGACATATATATAACTAGTTTTATACATGTTTTATACATTCATTACAAAAACCTATAAAAGCTTGTCTACCTCATAAAAAAACAGTAACTTATCAAAGTGCAGCATATTTAGTGCCTGCATATAAACTGCAAACAAACAATTAACATGAAATACAGTAAAAAGCAACTAGGGCTGCAACTGGTGATTATTTTGGTAGTCGACTAATCTGATGATTATTTTTTAATTTTAGCAATTATTTCTGCCATGTCCTCCATCTCTAAAAACAACAGAAACAGCTGAACATGAGCTTTTAAAGGCATTTAATTGTCTAGATGTTGTATAATGTAGAAAGTACTTGAAAAAATTAAATATTAAATATGTAATCTATTGAGTTTAAGCACTTTTGGAGACACAGACTAAGTTGAGTGTGAACTGTGTGAGTGAGAGGTTTACCCATCTTCCATTGCGCTTTTGTCTTCAGCACTTTGTATAATGCAGTACTGTTATAAATTAACGTTGACAATGAAATTAGTAGTTGATTAATTTAATTAATTAACACTGCCGATTATATCGACTAATCGTTGCAGCCCTAATAGCAAATGAGCTGCTTTTAGTAAAATATCACAATATTACAGTTTAAATATGTAGAAAAGTTGTTGAATATGTGTGAGAAATGCATGTGTTTTTTTATTCTGAATCACTGTGAGAAACACAGAACACAGAAAAACACTTGAGAAATAAGAAAATAAATTTGACAAATTTTAAACAATTCTATACATTTCCTATAAATAAGTGTGTTACTGTTCATTGAGCATCACTGGGATTCCAAAGGCTTAAACTGATGATAGACACTGCCCTCTTTCTTTTTTTCATAATACATTTTTATATTTACTGTTCCTGTATACATTGTAATTTGTGCTTTTTCTGTCTCTATCTCTGACCCGATCATCTCTCTTTCTCTGTCGTCTTAGACATTTATCTGAGAATGAATGGCCGTTCTGTCATCTCAGATTGGGTGCGTTTCTGAATGGAAGCCATTGTCTGTTAATGAACGCAGGAATTTTGCGTCAGGCCGGTGGTTTTTCTTCGGTTTGTGCACTGAGGAAGTTTTCTGTGTGAGAAACATCTTATTAGACGTTGACCCACATCAGTTTACTCTGGCAAAAGAAGCAGAGCAGGAGAGGGTGAAATAGAGAGTGAGCTAAAACAACAGGGGAGGAAAAGAAAGACATGAATCCACCTACTGTACAGATTTTTTATAGTATTATTGGTTTGGACACACATGATTTAAGGGGAGGTCTCAATTTTATTCTCCTCCTATTTTATTCCCAGGCCTAATAAATCCTCCCACTTCTCTTCACTTCTGTGCCAAACAACTTTACACCCCAGAATTTCAGCACAAATAGTGTCCAAGGTGTGGTCCACATTCTCAAATGTATTATTACTACAGCAGCATTATGTAGAAAATGTATATTTGGGGAGTGTAATTCACTTCTACTCCTCTGCAATAAATACAAATCACACTTTGAGCTCTCCTTCAGTAACAGCTGTACACATGCATTTCTGGACAAGCTGAGAAACACAGAAGCAACAATCATGATTTTCACCAAAGATCTACACTGCAGTAACAGCCCTTTTGACTGTTTTAGAGTCAGAATGACAGAGATGTCATTCTCCCTATTACAATTAGTGGAGCATCAACATGTTTCTAAAACTGATATTGAAGGCAAAAATTATAAATGTATGTATAGTACACAACGTTACAAAAGGATAAAAAAAAATAAAAACTAAACATAAGTTAAACATCTGCCAAGAAAAGTGAATCAGGCTCCTGCTATTTTGCTATATTAGTATATTTAAGAATAAATTTCATGAATAAATGATCACGGTTAAACTTATTCCTCCCATTGTTATTGCTTCAGTATGACACCTGTCTTATTATTATGTAAGAATTTATATGCCTTGCTTCTGGGCTCCCTCTACAAATGGAGAGCTGGACAAGCTAAGAGATACAAATACAGCAACTGAAGTGAAAGAATCATGTGGACTGAGGCTGTAAAGCAATATTAAAGGATTTTACACTAATATGAGAGTGTCTCATAAAGCTCCACAAAAGTTTCATAGTGCAGTAGAGCAGAGTACCAGAACAACAGAGACGCTATTCTCCCTATTCTAATCAGTGGAGCATCAACATGTTTCTGAAACTGATTATTAAGGCATAAATGCTGCATAATGTTGCTTTAAAAGCAATTTTACTGAATTTTACACTAATCTGAGAGTGTCTCATAAAGCTCCAACAAAGTTTCATACTGCAGTAGCAGCGTTTTTGACCGTTTTGACAAAGACATCAGTAAATCAAATGTCTGCTATTTTGCTATATTTAATATATTCGAGAATAAAATGCATGAAATATATAATCGTTTTTAAACATAATCCCCTACTTTTATTGCTTCATTTTGATCCCTGACTATAATGGGATTAATGTAGATTGGTGGTAGATTCAGGAGGACTGGTTTCCCAGACGGCAGTTACTGTATGCACAGTCTAGACTACATTTGCTTTCAGTGGTATAATCTATAGTCCTGTAGTCCTGTAGACCATTAGTTTAAACTGTAAACCTGATTTAGCCTGTCTGTGTAGTGGAGTGCGGTGTGTGGACGTTGACCTAAGCTCTTGGGTCTTCTGCTTTTAATTCTGTAAGCCTGATTTATATCTTCACAGTCTAAGGTCAGGTCTCAGTGCACCATGTTTTTCATCTTTCTCTTTCTTTCTCTCTCTCTCTCTCTTACTTTTTGTCTCCATCACACACCCAGGGCTCTGGATGGGAACTGGCTGCTGTGTGCTGTCGTCTCTAACATGGTTACAGCTAATTGGAGGCATAGCTGTATAACTGACATCAGCTGACAGAGTTCCTCTCATACACTCTCTCTCCCTCTGTCTGTCTCCCTCTGTCTGTCTCTCTCTCTTTCTCTCTCTCTCTTTTATGCCATGGCCCTCTGGTATGCATGACCCCTCTGGTACTCACCGGTACTCCCAGTACCCTGGAAAACCAAAAAAGTACAGAAAACTCTAAACGTTTGTTGCTATAAAGTAGGTCTATATGCTACAATGGTTTAATAAGCTTAAATTAAGCAAAAATCAATCTACCAAATCCCTGGTAAATGGTAACTTGCTCTTACAGCCTAAAACAGTCAGGCCAGGCAGTCAATCACTACAAAATATACACATGTATACCTGAGAAAAGGTAGTGCATGGGGAAACTACAATGACAGCAGGACCCCACACAAATATGCAAAAAGATGGTGCCAGGAGCCCATGAGAATGATGCAAATTTTACTGAAAGAGGCTGCAAACATTGTAATCCTAACCTCACTAAATACAATCAAATTCTCACAGCATTGATTCAAATCCAAAATCTAACCTCTGACCCTGAATCTGTCCCTGTCTCTGTCTCTCCTCCTGCAGACTGGCCGTATCGACATGTCCCAGCCCACCGTCTGCGGCCACACTGGACCCGTCCTGGACATCGAGTTCTGCCCACACAACGACAACATCATCGCCAGCGGCTCTGAAGACTGCAGTGTCATGGTGAGAGACCCTGACCTACCCTGGTAAAAAGAAAAAAACATATAGAGAAAAGTCTAAGCATGCTGTAAATATACTAACAGGTTTTTGTACTCACTTAAAATATATTAAAAGTACATTAATCTTATGCTTTTATCATTTTTGTAAAGTAAACTTTGATTATACTTCTTAAAAAGTACAATATAGTGTATTTTAATTAAATAGACTACTATGAAGTGCACTTCTAGTTTAATGTAATTCAATATACTTCTAAAATACTTATATCCAAATATACTTTTGTACATATTTAGCAAAGTGTGTTAAAAACAACTGTTACAGTAGTTCACTTAAAGTGCAATGTATCATGTAACTTTTTAAAAAGTAAATTAAATTACTACTACTAATTAAAAAAAAATAAAGTAAATTTGTAACATGCAAAAAATTGAAGTACAGTATATTAAAATATACTTTTATACCCAACAAATTATACTAAACGTTTGCTACTTACAAAAGGCAGGAACAAGAAGCATATTTGTACTCTAATGTAAAAAATATTTAACATCAATTGTCTACATTCTTAATATATCTTTTGTATACTGTAAAAGTGATACAGTTGTAATGCTTTATAAAAAATTATTATAATTTTACTGTAATCATATTTAAACTATGGGTTTACATACATGAATTAGTATGTTTAAATGTTACTTAAGTATATTTAAAATACTTCCATTTTAGTTCAGTTAAGAACACTCAGCACAATTTAAGTAAGACTTTTGTACTATTTTTATACAGTTAAAATATAAAAACTAAAAAAAAAAACCTACAAAAAAGTAGTTCCATTTTAGCACTCTTTAAATATACTGATTAATAAAGTGGCTAAAACAACACTTTAGTGCACTATTGCATAATAATGCTTAGTATACTTTAATATACTGTTTTTATCAGGGTATGACTATTCATTGTTAAACCATACCTGTCAAGTCTCCCGTTTTGGCCGGGAAACTACCGTATTTTACTCCTCTTTCCCGCCGTCCTCCCGTATTAGTATTTTCCCGTAAATTTCCCGTATTCTATTAAAATAAAAAAATATATATTATTGAGGAGACAGGGCACTGACCGCTCTGTGTCTCTTAACCAATCGTGGAGCCGATTCAAGGAGAAAGTCCCGCCTTTCAGGAGAAACAGCCAATCAGCTTGCAAAGGAGGGTCAGTGTGGGGAAGTTAACTGAACTAATCAGGGGTGGAGTGATCAAAATAAAGAAGTATTAATTAAAAATTATTGTGTAGGCCCCTTAGGACTAATTTTTACTGATGGAATATATCTGGTCCATGTCCTTTTAGTAAAAGCTCATGATACTATTTTTAGGTCACCAACAGTAATTTTGCAGAATTTGTGCACCCTTTGTTCAATTTTAAATCCATTAAATAAATAAAAAATATATCATATAAAAGAGTGCATTTATTACAAAAAAGACATGAAATCTTAATTTTTTAAAAAATATATAGAAAAGGGTTTTTAATTTGGCTGTATTAAAAGAATGACATATGTAGGAATGTCCACAACATTTCAGATTCTGATAATCTAATTGTAGTGTGTAAGTGGTTCATTTGTGGTTATTTTAGATTTTTTGTAAACCTGTCTTAAAATGTAAGGGGTACTGAACCTTCGTTGGGCTGGTGGGACGGCTTTAAGCGTACAGAGGAAAATATCCCTTATTTTTAAATCTAAAACTTGACAGGTATGTGTTAAACATACTAATCTTGAAGTCTAATTAGCCTAAATAATTTCATATAAGTTATGGGAGGATATATACAAGTGTCTACAGTAGTGATGCTGCTGTGCTGAACTGGGTATTGGCCGTATATGGTCACTTCCTGTGTAATTTTCACCTCTACCATATAAACTGCAGCATTAAGACACATTCGGGTTTTCTCTATGTCTTAGTCATCGATGGGCAATAGCTATGTGCATGTTACCAACAAGTCGTATGATGCCTGTTCACATGAAAACCTTGAAAACTGTTCAGTGTTTCACTGTTTTCAGTAAAAAAAAGTATCTGAACACATGTGGACAGACCTTAGTCTAGGGCTGGACGATTTGTAAAAAAAAAAATATATAATGTTGATATTCTTTAAATATATAAGCAATTCTTGATCTTGATTAAAATGTTTAGTTTTTACAATCTTAAAGTGATGCACAAGCTATTGTTTCCTTTACATTTAATTAAAATACCTTTTTAGTTTTTTTTTTTTCTTTTTTTTTTTTTACAAGTAGTAAGCAGCCCACTTCACCCTTAAATCCAGCTTTTATATTAAAAACTGTGCAAACATAACTCATCAGCATTTAAAATTAAAGTAGTAGTGTTCCTGAGTGGGGAGAGGGCAAAATAGCATAATAAATGGTATCAGTGTGCTTCTGCTACCATTCCTGCAAAGCCAAGTTTGTTTATTGTAAAACAATGTGGTCTGGAAGGTCCCAGGAACTTTTTTCCTGGATTTGTCAGCTTTTGCTGGTACCTGAGTAACCATGATGCTGCTAATTCTTGCTCAAATTCCCAGATTTATTTTCTCTGAATAAAGACAGCACCACAATGCCTGTTTTAAAAGTACTTTTTAGCATCCTCTTACCAAAAATCTACAGACTGTCTGGAAAACTTCTACTGACCAGACACTAGGACATGTTCCACATGTAAGATGCAAAGAAGTATTTGGATTTTAACCTTCCAGGACCTTATATCTATAGAGCCACCAACTGCTCGTATATACTGGGCTAAGGCAAGGAAGCTAAGGAGATGGCGGGACACCTTTGAGAGGGTAAAGCTGCTTCTTGTGCATAAGTGAACAAATTCTCAAAACTGTTGTGATATACTGCAGGAATATTCCTTTAGATGTGACTGTATTTTGATATGTCTGGGTGGGTCTGTCAGGAGCTTGGGTGGGAATCGTGGGTGGTAGGAGAAAAAAAAACAAAACAATAAAAACAATTGTTCACAAAAAAAATGTACAGACTGTCACTTTAGGGAAAAGTGTAAAATATATATAAAAATCACTGCCATATAAAATAGTTCTTTACAGGGTTCTGACATAAGCAAATGTCTGTCTAGACGGTATCATGATAACCATACTCCTGGCGATATGACAAAACACTGAATTAAAAATATATATTTCAAGAATACACTACTGCATGATACTAATAATGCTCTTCAAATCTCTCCATATATCCAGGATTAAAGTAAAATAAATGATTATGGAAAGATATAATCTGTCTCTAGTAGATATATAACGGGAAATGAGAGCAGTGTGAATTTTTCTTTTGCTAAAAACAGCAAAAAAAGTAATTCCCTGATGTGATAATTAGAGGTGGGTCATATGGCACGATATTTCAGGGTATAATAACGTTAATGATATTCCAAAATGTTGCCGATAACATTGCGTATGACACGATATGGCACACCCCTACTATCTACTGAGGTTCCCTCTGGCAGCTTTTATAAATTTATTTTTAAAAATAAATATGAATGAGAATAAACTGTCTATAACTGTGAATGAGAATATCTCACTTAATTTAGTGTAATGTTTATTCCGTGTGTGTGTGTGTGTGTGTGTGTGTGTGTGTAGATCTGGGAGATTCCAGAAGGTGGTCTGACGCAGCCTCTGAAAGAGCCAGTAGTGAAGCTGGATGGTCACTCCAAACGTGTGGGCATTCTCAGCTGGCACCCCACAGCACACAATGTCCTTATGAGTGCAGGTAAACCCACACACACACACACACACACACACACAGGCCAACACATGTGTCTGTATTCACACATCTCCACCCATGACTTCCTTTTGAGGGTACATGTAAATATATATGTACATATATAGTACTAGTCAAAAGTTGCTTCTTATTTAATGTCTTTCATTATTTCTTGATTTAAATATTGTTCTACATTGTAAATTAATATAAAAAACATGAAAACAGTTAAGGGACACAAATAAAATGGAATAATTGTCGCCCTCTGCTGTTTTTTTTTTTAAATGTATTGCATTGTAATCGCAGTGTCTCTCCTCTGTGTCCCCTGTATCCTCTGTCTTCTCTATCTGTAACTGCAGGCTGTGATAATGTGGTGATCCTGTGGAACGTGGCGAGAGGTGAGGCAGTGGTCAAGGTGGACTCTGTGCACACCGATCTCATCTACAGCGCCTGCTGGAACACAGACGGCTCACGCATCCTCACCTCCTGCAAGGACAAGAAACTGCGCGTCCTGGATCCCCGCAAGGGCACCGTCATCGCCGTACGTCTAATTACTCATCTTTTTTTTTTTTTTTACATTTTTAGCTTCACATATTTGTATCTCTAGATACATATTGATTCATAGTTATTTTTTAGATTTTATCTATGTGTATTTCTTTTCTCTATATTGTTTTTTTGTCCTTAAATTTCCAGATCTATATATTTCTAATCTCTACATATTTTTATAATTTTATGCTGTTAGCTTTATACATTTTTTACCAGTTTACCATTCAAACATTCATCTTAAATTGTTCTGCATTTCATATGAATACTAAAGCAATCAAAACTATGAAGAAAAAATATTGTGGGATTATTTACAAAACGCAAAAGTGTTGAACAAACCAGAATATGTTGTAGATTTAAATGTGTTCATTTAATCCATATTATATAAGAACATTAATCCAAGAACTACATCCACATATCCACATTAATCCAAGAACTACAAAGTTACCAACTAAGTAAAGAAAAAAATACTTTAAAATGAAAGTCAGTTAATCCAAAAAGAAATCAAGAACTTATCCTTAAGTAGAAAGTTTCTTTAAGTGCAGTCACAAAGATGATGAAACTGGCCCTCATCAGGACCTCCCTGGGAAAAGAAGAGCAAGAGTTACCTCTGTTGCATAGATAGGTTCATCACCAGCCTCTGAAACTTCAAGTTAACAGAATTAAAAGAGTATTTTGGTTTGTTTAATACTTTTAAGTTACTACATAATGTGTTTCTTCATAGTCTGGATGACTTCAGCATTAAATTACAATGTAGGAAAAAAATGTATAAAACTTTTAACTGGCACTTTAACTACCTTATATACTATACATTTCTCATTTCCTAAATATTAAATACATGTATTTTTTATTTTTATGTATATATATATATATATATATATATATATATATATATATATATATATATATATATATATATATATATATATTAACACTTCACTTCTATCCATCTAGCTTTTTGCCTTGTTTAATATAAACAGACAGTTTCACTACTAGCTGAATTGTTTATGAATGTGTATAACATTACATTGATTTATTTTGATTTGAAACACAAACGGTAAACATTAATAATCATAGACTAGAACTATTTGCTATTAGAATATATTCATATTCATATGTTCTTATGTACGAGTGTGTCATATAAGATTGTTTAATGATATATTAAACCAGTACACTGAATCCACAGGGCCACACCTGTGTTCTGTTTACAGAGATTAGTCTGTGTGGTTTTAGACTGAGAGGAGCCTGTTTCTGTCTTTCACATTTAAATACTGTTTAATATACTGTTTAATATACTCTTACCTGAAGTGATAGTTTATTTAAAAATTATTTTTAAACAGTATGTACTCAATCAGTAAGACATGTCTGGTTGTCTAGGCTTGCTTGGTATTAGCATTAGCCGCTAACTGCAGCGTTAGCTCTTTCTGCATTCAGAGGTGAGTATAACGGACTGTAGTCTGCGTGTTTACTGTGTTAAAACAAGCTATGTAGAATAAACCGCTGGCTGATATAATCTGGGTTACTGGAACACCTCAGTGTAGCGATGTCAAGCGGCGTGTACTAGCGCAGCAAAAACTGATGAATTAGAAGGGAAACATGGCGACCCTCTTAATTTTTAAATGTGCCTTAATTCGGCTTATGTATGAAAATAGACCAGAAAATAGAGTTTATTGATAGTGCGCCCTATAGTCTGTAGAATACAGTAGTTAGTAACAAGTAAAGGGAGCTTATGATGCTAACTGCATGACTAAATCTTCACAGGCTCGCTTTAACTTGCCTCAAATAATTTTTTAACAGTCTGTAATAAACCTATTAGTGTAGTTTTTTTCATTTTACATGATGTAAACTGGGGTAAATAAGCTCCTAGTAAGCTACATTAGCCTACTAGGTTAGTTAGCTTCTGTTCGAAGTTAAAGATCCACATGGGGTGAATTTTTAGACCCAATCCTATTTGTCTTTTTTTTATATATCCCTACCCCTTGTTTTTGAGTGTAACTCTTTCCTTTGGAACAGAGTTACAAGAGAAAGGGGTGAATTGGGACAATTCTTTGAACACTCAATACAGATAGCTGTATAACCCAGCAGTGTAGCGCTAAAGTTCAGCAACCTAGCTGCTGGATAACTAGTTAACTTTAGAGTATTGTATGTCTTCAGAAAGGGTGCAGAAATTAATTAATATTGTTTATTTCCTAACTGCTCTGTGATGGGGAGCTAAATGAGCTTTTATAAGCTTTCATTTTTAATTTTTACTTTTCTGTTTCACCTTAAATGCTGCAACCTCTGATGTTTGTTACACCATTTAAGGTGGAATGGGAAAGTTAGCTAGCTAGCTACCGACACAAAATACTAGCGATTTTTCATTGCCATAAAACATTGAAACTACACATTAAACTATGATAATAAAAGTAGTTATGATAATTTGTAAAATGGAAAATACTAAAATTTGAGGGTTTCTTTTTTTTTTTGCTTGTGCCGCCATCTTGCAATTGATTCTCATAGCCCTCTGTTTTGAGTGTGACTTTAAATAATCTCAGTTTGAAGGATCTTGTAGTTCTAACACTTCCATCTACCCCTTCAACCTAACAGCCTAACATGAATCAAGACTCTCTACCCCTCGACATGCATGCGCAAAGCAGAGGGGTAGGGCTAAGTGGAAGGGTTAAGGGGTGAAATGGGATTGGGCCTAAATATCATGCTTAGTTTATATCGTATTATAATATCAGATGTTGCAGTAAGCTATTATGAAGCTCATGTAGCAGCTGGATGAGTTCAGCATCAGTTGTTTGTTTTGTTCGCTGAGGAAGTTCAGCATCGGTTGCTAAGAACAACAACAAAAAAAAACAGGAAACGAAGAATCAAACGCCCACTAACTGTGTTATTTATTGTACTCTTATCACATACACATGATCATTATAGCACATTTTTTATCTGTATATTGTGTATCTGTTCTACCTGCTGTGCTCTTATCCAGGTCACAGTCCTTTTATCACTTTGTAAACGCATTGTTCATTGTTCATATGCTGTATGAAGTGTATTCTCGAATATGATGTATGGTGTGTGTGTGTGTGTGTGTGTGTGTTTACAGGAGAAGGATAAGCCTCATGAGGGCTCCAGGCCGGTCAGGGCTGTGTTTGTGTCCGAGGGGAAGATTCTGACCACTGGTTTCAGCAGAATGAGTGAGAGACAGGTGGCGCTCTGGGATCCGGTAAGCAGTCAATTACTGCAAATATGCAGATTAGTAAATTCAGAAACAGTACAAAAAAAAATATGAGGAGATTACTGTTTTGAAATGTTCTATAACTTCACAATACTGTGTATTTGTGTGTTAATAAAACGTACGAGTACAGTAATACTGCATGATCAATCCTACTGTTACTAATACTCATCTGAGTACTAATACTTTCAATAAAACTATTAAAATACTGTCCTCAATACTCACTAATACTGTAGCTGATTCTGTTTGTTACCAGTGCTCACCAATGCTGTCTTCAGTTCTCATTTATACTGTAACTAATACTGTTTCTGTTACTAATAATTAGTAATGTTGTCTTCAGTACTCCCTAATAGTGCCACTAATACTGTAACTAATACTGTTTGTTACCAATAATCACTAATGATGTCTTCAGTACTCACTTATTGCCACTAAAACTGTCACTAATACTTTTACTAATACTATATTTAATGTTGTTACTTATACTGTCACTATACTGTCTGTCACTAAAATATAACTATTGCTCTCATTAATACTACCACTATCACTATAATTGACAGTATTATTGTAATCACCAATTCCAATTCTATCACTAAAACTATCACTAATAATTAATACTGTAATCACTGTAATTAATACTGTTACAAATACTATTACTAATTTTATTATTAATATTGTCAATAATACTAAAACTACTAGCGTAATTGATTCTATTACTAATACTGTTACTGTAATCGTCTGATTGCGTGTGTGTGTGTGTGTGTATTTGCAGGACAGCTTTAATGAGCCGCTGACTCTGCAGGAGTTGGACACCAGTAGTGGAGTTCTGCTGCCCTTCTTTGACCCAGACACTTCGGTCGTTTACCTGTGCGGAAAGGTGAGGCTCAACACATCTGACCATCAGCAGCACAAATAAATCCTATATTGAAAATACTGTGTACATCAGGACTGGGCTTAATTCCAGTACAGTATAATTACACCTATTGAATTGGCCAAATTAGAGCTACCAAGTTCAGATATTTAATGCAGATTAGCCAAATTAGATACACAGAATCACAGACTGTGATTAAGCCTAGTCTTTGACGGTACAGAATTTTAAATAGCAATTTTCCATTAAAGGAACAAATGGTTTACTACTTGACTTTTACCTGTCTGGAAAACTACCTCAAATAGTCAAACAGTAATATATCTAAGATATTGATGATTTTGAATGTTTTTTTTCTAATCTAACCGTCATGTCTGAACAGGATTCAGACAGGCCAAAATGCAGATAAGATACTTTATTAAAGAATGTATCAAAACGGAGAGTAGTCAAAACGTTTAGTGTGAACACCAGTAAACAGTAACACAGAGAGCAATGGGATTCAATCCAAAGTTCATACAAAGACAGGAAATATATAACAGGAAAAAGGGTAGACAAAAATCGAGGTAGACAAAAAATAAGGTCATGCACAAGAGGGTAACAAAAGCAATGAAACAAACGCTTTGTAAGTGGTAAACCAATTAATAGTTGGTGAGTAGTGTGTGGAGTGAAGATGTATATATAGTGGTGTGAACAGGTGTGATCAATATTCTGGTGATTGACAATCTTCCGGTGTGTGGTACATTCTGGTCATCGTAGTCCAGGGGCTAGAGATCACTGGTAGAGCTGAGTGTGGTGGAGCAAATAAGGAGCATGTTAATTAACATGAATTAGTGAGTGAAACCAGGAAGGTTAAATTAAGGAAAGTATATAAACATGCAGTAGGTGAAGTTTGATTCAGAATTAAATATATCACTCTGAGCATCTCCTTTCATTTTTAAGGTAACTATAAAAAGCCATCATGTTCCAATGGACAATGTACAGTTCTCACACAAAATAATTATTATTGGTTTTTGTGCGTAAATATCTGTGCATATGTATGTGTTGACAGGGCGACAGCAGTATTCGTTACTTTGAGGTGACGGACGAGGCTCCTTACGTCCATTATCTCTCCATGTACAGCAGCAAAGAGAGCCAGAAGGGGATGGGCTACATGCCCAAGAGAGGACTGGAGGTCAACAAGTGTGAGATCGCCAGGTACACACCATTAATCCGCACACACACAAATATATACAACACAGCAGCTTATTAATTTCTACAAATTCATCATCATGATGTTTTCTCTAATTTCAGATTCTATAAACTCCATGAGAGGAAGTGTGAGCCCATTGTAATGACAGTGCCACGAAAGGTAATGTCCATGTTGCACTTCCACTTATTGTTCTCTCAGTAACCACTATTTTGTATCTCTATTCACTGACCACTTTTTATTTTTAATATAAACACCCACATTGTACATCCATTCACTGGTCATTTTAATAGAAACCCAAACTTTGAGCTTCCACAAACACATGCACTGGTCTCTTTATTAGAAACCCCTTCCCAGACATTGCAAGTTGCAAGAATTAATTATATATATATTTACATTAACTCACATCAACATGTCTCTTGCAATCATTTAGTCCCTCATGGGCAATGCTAAAATCACTATTACAACCTGTACCGTGGACAAGACTTTCTTTATTTATTTCCTTTATTTATTTCACTAGATGGTCCTTTATTTTTTTTATTTACTTTTACCAGACATGAACGCATCCAGTTCAGTAGGGGGGAAAAACACTGCCCGCCCACACTAAAAACTGATTGGCTGACTTACAAATACTTTGAAGAGAACGGGCCAATCAGAACCCTCTTTGTTTTGCATGCGCTTCATAAATATGCACATGAGTGGAGTGCCGTATTCTCTCTCTCTCTCTTTCACGAATGCGATTGGGAAAAAAAGCAGGAGATTTTATCTGATCTCATTTTAGTAGAAAACCTTTCTTTAAGCTTCCTCTCACTGGCCACTTTATTGGAAACACCCACTTTGGACAGTTTAATTTGATCAGCTGCTGTAACGGCTGTGTGTTGTGTGTTGCAGTCTGACCTGTTCCAGGAGGATCTGTATCCAGACACTATTGGACCGGAGCCGTCGGTGGAGGCTGATGAATGGTTCGCTGGTAAAGAGGGGAAGCCCATCCTCATCTCTCTGAAGGACGGCTTTGTGGCCACCACCAAAAACAAAGAGTTTAAGGTCATCAAGAGCCTCATGTCCACCACAACGGCCTCCTGCGGCCAGCGGCAGGGCAATGGCGAGGTATGACTACAATACACACACACACACACACACACGCACACATATTAGACTGAGCTTTCATTATCTGAATTTGATTTTAGAGCCATGCATGATTAATTAATATCTGTCTCTCTCTCCTTCTCTCTCTTTCAGGATGTGCAGGCGCTGCAGAATGAAGTGAAGGAGTTGAGGGAGATCGTGGAGGAGCTGAGTAAACGAGTGAGCGAGCTAGAAAGCAAAAACTGAGGGCCGGAGCGACGGACTCAACTGGAAATGTGAAAACATAAACCACACAAGTGTTTTAAGGGTAGAACCAAGGGGGGAGAGAGGGGATGGGGGGCTGTCGTGTTTTATGAAGGGATAAAAAGAACATTGCAGCTTTTTACAAACCAAATATCGCCTTTCAGGGATTTGAATTTATTTTCTAGAGTTTTTTAAGATGTTTTTCCAAACTCATTATAATATATGTCAAAATAGAGCATTTCAATAAATGTCAACAATATTTTAAACATTTTGATGTTGTCTTATTATTATCATTTTTATTATTAAAAAATACAAAAAATATAGGTACTGTGATAAACACTGAGGAGGAGCTACCGTTTTTCATCAGGGTGAATATAATAACGCCGTTTAGAGTGTGTTATTGATATTAATTACAAATGAGAGACTGCAGCTCTAACTCAGTGTGACAGAGTTCACGCTCTTTGGATAGGTGAGATCCTTTGCTCATCTGCTACTATTAAAGGAGCAATCAGTAGTAAACTGAGTGAGTGAGTGTGTGAAATGGCTGCAGCAGTCTAACTGATTTCAAAACACTGGAGAGAGTTGTCTGCCCCGCCCACCCCTCCACAGACATGAAGCTCACTCAGGTTGCCAAGCTCAGAACACTGAACCTACACAAATGAATGGAAGTCGAGTTCAATAATGCTAACCATTACACTTTATAAACCAGCTTATGTGGATTTTGTAAAACTCGAGTAACTCAAATTACTTGAGTATTCGTATACGTATCGTAAATTTATATTTTATCATATTTTAACTTTTTTAATCTTACTTTTTTAATCTTGAATTATGCAGTATGAATTTGCATTTACCTGCAATGCCGTGCTTTACCATATGATCGATGTCACTAATTCCCGCTTTCTCAGCAAACCTTGCTTAACTGTGCACTCGTTTCCACGCCAAGTATTTCTTCATAAATCACAGTTCTTGCGCGAGATGTTGCGTACGCACATTTCACCCTTTAGAAATGAGCCCCGAGGCCTCTGTCTAGGCCACTCCAAAGTCTTCACTTTGTTTTTCTTCAGCCATGCAGGGGTGGACTTGCTGGTGTGTTTTGGATCATTGTCCTGCTGCAGAACCCAAGTTCGTTTCAGCTTGAAGTCACGAACAGATGGTTGAATAATATCTTTAGGATTTTTTGGTAGACAGCGGAATTTATAGTTCCATTTCCATTGGTGTGTCTAGAGAAACTGTAAACCACAGTTAAACTTTGTTTTAACACTGTTTCACACAGGGCCATGTAAGTTTAGATTTTTTTCCTCCATTAATCATAAAAACCTTGATTTAAAACTGCATTACATGTTTGCTTGTGTTGTCTTTGACTAATATTAAAATTTGTTTGATGATCTGAAACATTAAAAAGTGACAAACAAGCAAAAAAAATAAGAAAGAGGACAAACACTTTTTCACACCACCATATAGGTTCAGATTCAATGACTGTTGAAGGAATAATTGTGAACAGGCCACCAGTAGCTGTTTGTTTTATTTCTCTTGTGTCCCCAATAAAACCTCAATAAAACTTCTGTACAATATCCGCTTTCTAACATGTACATTTCCACACTTCCTCTGTACCATTTTTATAGCTGCCACTAATGATTAGAATGTAGGCAGAAGCACAGCACAGAAGATACTGTAGACAGAAGATAGCACAGAAGATACCCGCAGTAGAGCTACAGCAAGTCATACTTGTCAGAGCGTGGAGGCCACAGGGGAGGAGACCAGCTGCTTTATCTGCAGACCACTTGCTGCACTTAAAAGGGCAGCTGTCAATATTGTAGCTCCTATTCACAGAGCTTCACAGGCTTTTCTGTGTAAAATGAGGAAGATTTTTCTGAGTTGGCAACACCTCTGCTACCTCTCTGTCATTGTGAATAAAAGCTGTTCTGTATCACTCATGTATTCTGGATATTTAATTGACCTACTCTTGATATTTAACATCTCTCTTTATCTTTATGTGAAGCACAGAGTCTGAGCTCTGAGAATACTGAGGAAACTTGGACATTAGCTTATAGATTTTGGATGATGGATTGAACAGTGCTCAAAGCTGGGATCTCAAAGTTTGGGAGATGTTCCTTGGTCTTCATGATGCTGTTTGTTCACTAGGGTTCACTAACAAACCACTAAGGGCTTCACAAAACAGCTGTATACAGCTTATACTGAGACTAAATTATACACAGCTGGACTCTATTAACTGATTAAGTATCTTCTGAAGGCAGTGGATTGCACAGTATTTTATTTAGGGGGTTCAGAGTAAAGGGGGCTGAATACTGGGTGTAGTGACCTTTTAAACAAAACGAACTAAAATGACTTAAGCCACCACAATTAGAAGAAGAGCTGGCGATAGCGGTTTGACTCGCTGTAGCGGGTATTATAACAAAGTCCATACCTTTAAAACGTTGGATATACCAATCCATTTATTGGTCTGACATCAGCAGTACATATTCCAGCAGTAGTTCCAGCGTTCATGGTCTTTAAATGTCCCGCTTTACACACACACCAATAGCGTTCACCGTGCGGTCAAAATACTGTTGACTTCCTCCCCAACTCTCCTTTCCCACTCTACCATACATTCACCTATAAACCTTGGCAGCGCCCCCAAGTGGAAAATGTCAATATAAACCAAAATTTTAAAGAAACATAAATAGCTCCAACACTGGGGCTGAATACTTTTGCACGTCACACTTTTCAGAATTGTTTATACATTTTGAAAATCATGAATTATTTGTGTTCCACTTCACAGTTATGTACTACTTCGTTTTGGGCTATTACTTCTCAATAAAATACATTAAAAAACACAATAAAATACAAAGTATACAAGGCTCTTAAATAGAAACATGTGTGTAAAATATACAGACCAAATGATTACCAAGTAATAATAACCCAGAATTATAAACACAGGGTTCAAACGGTTAATGTTGGCAAAATATTAAGACTTTCAACAGCAGGTCAAATTCAACAAATGTTCACTGTAAACTGTGTATTGCTGCCACTAGATGGTAGCATTTCCTTTTGTTGTTTTATTCTTGTGCATTGTTTTTTTTTGGGGGGGGGGGGCAAAAATATTATTTATCATAACCCTAACAGTCATCCAGATTCTGCAGGTTAGGCCAAAAATCCTTCTGAAACCACCCGCCCTGCCCTGCCCCCCCATACCCCTCCCCCCGACCGACACATTGATAAATACTACAATAACTATATATTCTCTGTCTTGACTGAGTTATATGAACTTAATACACATAAACAGCCCACAAATACAACAGCTACAAACTACAAAAGTATACAATAGACCCAACAATAAATGCTTAACTTTCCTACAAGTACAACCGTTCAACAAAGATCACTCATTTGTATGCCTACAGGACGCCACAGCAGCCAAAACATTAAGTACACACAAAAACTCACCAGTCAGGCAGCCTATTACTTAGTTTCAAGTTGAAGGGCAGGCTTTAAAAAGGCTTTTTAATACAATATGACACAATATCTGTATTTCCATGATAGTTAGCTAAATATTTAATTAATCCAGCATGCGCGCTCCGTTTTACGAGCGCAAAGAAGGCGTTAGACAGCCATGGCCCCGCCCCCGCTGTGAAAACCATGAATCTGATTGGTTAGATTGTCCTATGACTTTTCTAATAGACTTGTCACTCCCCGATCTGTACCCCCTGCCCGATTTGTGCCGCGCATGCGCACTGCACACTGAGCAGGGGGCGCAGATCGGGCAGCCACGGCTGTCAACAGTTGTCGGCGCTGTGAGATCGCTGATCAAGCTTAACTTCTGTTTTCTGAATTCTAGATAGACAGATAGGTGTTTAAAGTAATTAAAAATCGAAAATAATCTGTTAAAATGTGTGAGCCTGCGGTGTTTTTATTTATTTTTGTTACATATACCAAGTCTGTAAATTACTTCACATTTAAAAATTCTTTTTATTCTTAAAATACACAGCAAATTATTATAAATAACAGGTACAACACATTCATCAAAATATCAGCTTATTTTACTCTCAGAAAAAAGCATGAGAGCGAACCCATATCTCTCTCAACACACACACGCGCGCACACACACACACACACTTTCCTTGCCCATTCCTTCGTTGGAGGATGGCGTGAATGCTGTCCTCCAGTGTACGAGCTGTTTGCGACAGTGTGGGCGGAAGTACACCTTGGCATTACCTACCCGATCTGTGCCCCTGCTCATCTCGCTCAGTTTGCAGTGCGCATGCGTGCACATGCGCGGCACAAATCGGGCAGGGGGTACAGATCGGGGAGTGACAAGACTCATTACTACACCCTTCTCAAAATCAAAAAAGGGGCACACAGTCACGTGAGCAGAAGCTATTTTAAAAAGCTCTGATTGGTCAAGGACCGCTGTCAGTCAGATAAGAGTCCTACAGCAACTGAAAAACACAGACTAATGCTTAGAATTAGTTGCTGTTTTTTTTAGTTAATTTATAAAATAATTGCTTGCAATCACAACAATTATATTATATACTTCCTGATTAAATTTTTTTAAATTATTTACATGCACTTTTTGTCACCCCTTCTCTGAAGGGTTAGAAGGGCCTTACTGCACACCACTGCTTTCACTCATAAATAAAGTTAACACACAACATGACATTGAATTATACATATTAACAGATGATAAACAGGTGATAAATAGAAAGAAAAAAAAAGTTCCCAGAAAAGTGTTGGGTCACTAGAACCGTTTCAGTCTTCAATGTCTTAGAATAGATTCTATGGGCCCTATTTTATTGATCTATAGGCGAGCTGTCAATCACGCATGGCACAGCTTGATCTAGGGTGTGTCAGTGTGTCTTTGGTGTTGTGAGGGTGCAAAAAATATGCCTTGCACACAAACACACAAAAAGCATGTACTAATTTTCTGAATGAATCATAACAGGAACAGGAAATAAAACAATAAGTATTTTTGATGAGCTTTTGGATGTGTTCTGACCTCATCATAAAACATCACCTCAAAAATAACAATCAAGACACACAGAATGAGAAAAATTGGCTTTTATTACAAATATATAATGAGGCCCATTGTTTTAACAAGACAAAATAGTATGACATTACAATTCATTGTAAAATGCAATGAGTCTGTTTTTATAGTCACTTTATTATAATCCTAATTAATTATGATCTAAGAGCTTAATAACACGTTATTTCCCTGCTGATTAAAAAACAGTTATTGAAATGTTTATTTGACCTGAGGCTGCCTTTGTACACAACATCTCTGACCAGCGTTCAATGTGCTAAATCACCCCATACACCCATCAGCCATTACATTAAAACCACCAGCCTATTTATTGTGTATGTTGCCAAAATAGGTCTTGTTTCAACTGGTTGCTCTTTCTTTCTCAACAAATCTATCAAATGTTGGAGATTCACTGACGTACTGTTCACTTGCTGCCTAACAGGTATATATTATATCATTAGAACCATCATAATCAACATTCTTCACCTCACCACTCATCAGTTTTAATGTTATGGCTGATCGATGTTTGGACATTTAGCTACTCGTGTTGGCGTTAGCTGCTCAATTGGACAGATTTACCCGCACCACCAGCACAAACAAGAGACCAAACACACATTTAGACACGATATGATTATAGCATAGTGTTAACACTACACTGCTGTCCTGAGAAAACACCTCTTATCCACAACACCACATTTAATTATTATCTTTAACCCCCAGAGTCATCAAATCACCAGAGAGCATGAATAAGAATCAAACACACTTATCAGACTGAAGGTCTTCTCATGACAGCAGCAGCTTGTTAAGAAGTACAGAAGAATATATATATTTAAAAAAAACATGTAGGACAGAATACAAAGAATAAAAACATGAGCTGAACAAATATTTACAGATCTATATGTATCTATATGGACTTCGGTGGTGATTTCATATCTACTGAATCAAATCGACTGAATGTTTCGATTTCCTTTGTTCAATATGTCCCCGATATTCATTCTTTAAGGACGGGATAATTATCTCATTTCTATACAAAGCTCCTCAATTAGGGATGCACAGTGAAATTTAGCTAATTCTTGTCTCTAAACAAGTTGATCTGGGTTATAACAATTGTGCGCTGTATTTAAACCCTCACGTTTCTATAAAAAAAAGAAGATTACGTTAATTAAGTTGGAATTTTGGCTAATATAAAGAAAACCGTCACGCAGGGCACCTCTTTAGGTTTAAATTAGGGAGCATATTTCTAGCATATTGCTGTGTAGCTGTTTGTCGTATATATATATATATACATATATATATATCTATATATATATATATATACACTATCAGTCAACAATTGTTACCATTGTAAATTAATGCTGAAGTCATCCAGACTATAAAGGAACACATAAAGAATCAAGTAGTAACTTTAAAGTGTTAATTAAACCAAAATACTCTGTGAAGCATTTAGTACGCTCTTATCTGGGGTGCTGTTAACTTGCAGTTTCTAAGGCCGGTAACTCTAATAAACTGCAACAGAGAAAACTCTTGGTCTTTCTTTTCTGGGGCAGTCCTGATGAGAGCCAGTTTCATCATAATGTTTTTGATGGTCTTTATGACTGCACTTGAGGATACTTTCTAAATTCATGAAATGTTTCAGATAAATTTGATCTTTATTTCTTAAAGTATTTGTTTTCTTTACTTAGTTGACTAAAGTATTTCTTGACATTATATGGATTAGAACAGTACTTAAATAGGGATATTCACTGTAAACAAACTCTCTTACCAACCGACTGTAGATAAGTTCAGCACAGCTGTTAACTAAAAGCTGTTCCAGGTGACTCTAACTCATAAAGCTGACTGAGACGAGAGGTGCTACTCTTTTTTGTTTAACACTTTTTTGGTTACTAAATAGTTCTATAAGTTTTTCTTCATAGTTTGAATGACTTTAGTATTAATCTATAATGTTTGACATTTTAAAATATTGGAAAAAACACTGAATTTAAGGTGTGTCCAAACTTTTGACTAGTACATTATGTATGTATACTGTAATAAGGATGTGTAAATATGTCCCATTCCACACTATTGAAGAATTAGGACCATTTTACCATGTTCTAACAGGTATGTTGGAACAGCCATTGTTTGGTTTGGCTGTAAATAAAAAAATAATATATATAAAAAGTAAATTATGATTCAATTTAATTTGACTCAGTATTGCTATAAAAACTTTTTGGGGGCTTTCTTTGTTCACAATAATCAAATTTAACATTCCAAAATCAACGCAGTTCAGTCACCACCATCTTTACACCCCTACCTGCCAATAAACACCCTAAGACCACCCCTCTACACGTAGTTTTTGCTGGGGGCGGAGGCACTGTTGCTGTAATATTTGGCGGTTCCTCCTGAGCTGCCGGAGCGAGGTCGGCTGAAGCAGCACAGCAGACCACCAGCCAGCAGGAGGAGGATCCCACCAGCCCAGCCGATGAAGATGCAGGGCCCCAGCTCCCTCCGGCTGGCAGCGGGCACCAGCGGGTTGTTGAAGTTCTTGATTACGTTGTTGGCGGTCCAGCTGACAGGGATGATTAGGAGCAGGCCGGCGATGATCATGGCCACTCCAGCCACCAGGCACACTTTGGGCTTGGCGTCTTCGTTCTCGATGCAGGTGGTGAAGTCGGCGCCGGCGAACAGTGCTAGCAGGGCGATGGCGGTCAGCATGCAGCAGATGATGGTCATGGCACGGGCGGCCTGGAGGTCAGAGCCCAGGATCAGCAGGGATTCGTAGGCCTTGCACTGCTGCTGACCTGTGCTCTGCACCACACACTCCATCCACAGCCCCTCCTGTTGCACCTGAACATACAAATACACACATAGCAATCAGCGGGGTAAGAAAACATACATAAATTGATCATTTCATTAATCCTATGGGCTCCTGTGGTTTTTGATACTGTGAAGTGGATAAGACAGGGATCCCGCGGGCTCTTAAAAAGTCTTAGACTGTCTTAAATTAAAATCCAGGTAATTAAGGGCTCACGTTTTCTTAAATTTACTGTAAATTTGCTGTAGGCATTATATTTTCAGACGCTGCATTTAATGTCTGTGGGAAAACACAGTGCCCCAGCGTAATCACCTAATCCGGAGAGAGAACTAAGGTTAGCGGAGAGCTGGCTAACATTAGCAGTGAGCTAGCTAACATGCTAACTTTAGCCGCAAGTTAATGTTACAGAAGAGAGAACTAAGATTAGCGGAGAGCTAACTAACATTAGCCGAGAGATAGCTAACATACTAACTTTAGTGGCGACTTAGCTAATGTTTCAGAGGGGAGAACTAAAAGTAGTGGGGAGATAGCTAACGTTAGCGGAGAGCTAGCTAACATACCAACTTTAGTGTCAAGTTAGCTAATGTTTCAGAGGAAAGAATTAAGATTAGTGGAGAGCTAGCTAACATTAGCGGAGAGCTAGCTAACATACTAACTTTAGTGTCAAGTTAGCTAATGTTTCAGAGGAGAGAACTAAGATTAGTGGAGAGCTAGCTAACATTAGCAGAGCAATAGCTAACATACTAACTTTAGCAGCAAGTGAGCTAATGTTTCAGAGGAAAGAAATAAGATTAGTGGAGAGCTAGCTAACATACTAACTTTAGCAGCAAGTTAGCTAATGTTTCGGAGGAGAGAACTAAGATTAGTGGAGAGCTAGCTAACATTAGCAGAGCGATAGCTAACATACTAACTTTAGCAGCAAGTTAGCTAATGTTACAAAAGAAAGAACTAAGGTTAGCAGAGAGCTAACATATTAACTTTAGCGTTGAGTTATCTAATTTTACTGGGGAGAGAACTACGGTTAGAGGAGAGCTAGCTAACAATAGTGGCGAGCTTGCTAACATATTAACTTTCGCGACGTGTTAGCTAAAGTTACTAGGGAGTTTAGCGGAGAGCTAGCTAACGTTATCGGAAGGAGAACTAAGGTTAGCAGGGAGCTAGCTAACATGCTAACATACTAACAAATGATAACAAATGGGAAACGTTAAGTTTTGATTTCCAATACAATAAATTATTTTCTACCGAATAAATTATGACTAGAATTTTGGGTCTTAAATTATATTTTTTGAGGACTTAAAAAGGGTGCAAGAAACCTGTATAAGTACTTTACCAAAATCTGTATCAAATTTATATTGACAAAAATTTTGGGACACACAAACTTCTCATTCCTTCTCTGTTTCAACATTAAGGGTATTAAACAAGAGTTTATTCTGCTTTTGTTGAAGGAACTGCCTCTACTTTTCAGGAAGGCTTTCTACTAAAGGTCAGACTTTTAGATGTTCACCATTGTAAAAGTATTGGATGGAGCACTATGCTACCAGAGAGCACAGTTTGAATGCGCTACAGCTCAATGGCAATCATTTATATTTATTTATTCTATATATTCTATTGCCTACATGTTTTTTTAACAATGGGTGCAAATCAAATAACTGTATGGACTAATTTAATTAAATTAGAATTGGTGAATGCACCTATTATGGACAGAATGTAAGCAGATCTATTACAAATTACTAAATTTGTAGTTTAAGGAGAGTCTGTGATTGTTTAGGCGCATAGATAGCGATGCTAACAGTTGTACTATGGGAGTTCATTATCTATTAGCTACATTAGCTTAGTAGCTCCTGTGTAAAAGTTAAGAAGCCAATGTTTGTATGTTACGTGATGAAAAAATACAAATTCTGCAATGAAATGTGCAAAATAACGTCCTATATTGTCTACAAAGCCACATGCATGATGTTCAGTGTTATCATATTATCATATATCAAGTCTACAGCATCTGTATATTTCTTATTTCTTTTTTTTAAACAGGGTGTGTGTGTGTGTATGTGTGTACCTGTGCAGTGATGATGTTCTGTCCGGTGAAGGATGACACCTTCCAGTTGGGCAGGACGCAGGTAACAATGCCGGCGATGAGGCCCAACACTCCCAGCCCCACACACACGATCTGAATTCCTGAAGAACCCATCCTGAATGAGAGAAAACAGAACCGTTAGCATGATTTGTATTTAAGCAGTCAGTCTAAACAACAAACATGGGGTTCTAAGTGTAAACATTGATACAAACTGACACATAAACAATAGAATAGTACAGAGATTCTTAACTGGTGGGTCAAGACCCAAAAATGGTTCGCGGACACATTCTGGCAAGTTTTTAAAAAATAAATATTTTTTTCCAAAATTAAAAAGAATTAATGTTCATCTTTTATATTGGTAAAAAAGAGACAGATTGAGTTATTTTTACTCATATACTCTAAATGCAGAGATATGCAGAGAAGTGAACAATTTAAGTTAATTATTTAGTAACTTTTGTACATGTAATTATTATGTTTCTTCGCAATTTCTTAAAAATAAGGTCCTAAATTTACTTTACATGCATACGTATGTTTAAATGGGTTTCTGAAGGCTATTTGTTTGGTTTGTATTCTATGAAAGTGGGTCGCAACTTAATGACCATGAGAAAATGTGGTAACCAGGCTGAGACCAGTTGAAAACCTCTGGTAAAGTATATAGTAAAAGTTATAATAGTATATCGAACCTCAAAAAAATGATATAGATTTTTAATTAACAGTTCACATGTAAAGATTGGTGTCAGTATTATTTAAAGCCAGACTGTCAGAGATCTGTTTTTTTATATTAATAAAAATTATAATTGTAATTGTAAAACAAGTATACAGTATATATTTTACACTTCATGTTGGTGTCATTCTTATTTATTGTTTTAGATAGGAAATAGAAAGGAATAAGACCAAAATGCGGTCATGCTTATGCATGTTTGATAAATCAGAGGTTTTTCTGTGTGAAGTTAAAATAAATGCAGCAAACCAATCCCTTTCAATAGATACGCATTTAGGAGAAAAACTGAAGGTGTTATACTGTATGTACTATTTGCCACAAATAATCAACTAATAAGCGTTTCATATTTTACATGTTCCTAATATCAAGATATTGAGAAAAAACATGCCATATTGAAGATAAAATGCTAATTTATTGATCAAGTCATATAACAATAACAAAATGTTCTTTTAAAGAGGAATGGTTTCAGTTTTTGGAAAAGCACTTTTAGCACTTTTCTGGAGGCCTAGAATGTGATCAGGGTTCTTCTTTTGTAAAAACTGACTAACTTTTAGCCTGCCTCAGCCAGTTTATCAGTTTAGTAAAGCCATTGCTTCTTGGTGGCATCTAAAATGTGCTGATCATAACTGAAATTTAAGCAGGAAATGAAAGCTGTGGTTGGTGCTTTTAGAGCATACATTCCATTTGTGGTATAGAACACACAGACAAACCAGTGAGCACACATCCATTACAGTGCCCAAAGAGTAAAATAAGTTTAGATGTCTCAAATATTGATAAAGGAGAAAACCTGCCAATCCAGGGGATCAAGCTGGGGGCCTTCTTGTTCGAAGCCCACTTCTCTAATGTTAAGGCCATGATTGCCTCCAAGCAATTTTGATGGGTGGACCCCACTTGTAGCCATGATTTGGTGATAAGTGACAAATCAAGTGAAGATTTTCCTGAGAAAAACTTTATAAACCAGCTGGCTAATCAAATTTTTCAGACCAATCAAAGCTATGGGCATCCAATGTCCCCAAAATCTTGTTTCCTACCACATTTCATTGCTTTTCCCAACAATATGTTTCTAAACATGGCAACATGGTTTTATATGATGAATCTTTGCACATCTACAAGGGAAAGCTAAAGCATGGAAGAAAGTAATTCATAGCTAGAAAGGTAACAAGCAAGACTAGCCAGTATGCTAACCAGCTATGTTGATACATCCCCCATGTGACAACACAAACGAATCTAATACACCCACAAGAGACAAACTTGGGGTGACATGAGCACTGAGAACTCATGCTTCCTTCCCTCAGCAGCTGAAGTCTGAGCGAGAGAGCACAATTGGCCAGCTAACAGTTTAGCAAAGTTCGGAAAAGGTTACAGGAAGGTTAACCTGTAATGTTACAAAAAAAATGTTCCAAGAACATTCTAAAAATGTGTGTCATTATGATGGTTTACATCACATTATTAGACGAATACTAGACGAATACTAACATTTTGGAAAAATTTACAACAAGTGAAGTTTATAAATATTAAATAAAAATGTCAATGGGTCAAAAGTGACCCGGCTGAGATTTAATTTTCTATATCTTTGCAATAAATTAAATCAATCATTCAGTATTCAAGGTATTCTTCAATTAACTTGTTTTTGATTATAGTATGTCCTTATTTAATTTTGATCTTTCTTACTTTTTGAATAAAAGCCCTTTTTGTATCACTACACCTCTAATGCACATGGGTTAAAAAATATCTGCATTCATTTTCCTTGTAAATTCCTGTGTAGCTGAGGGATTCTTTAATATATACTAGCAATAAATTAATTCAGTCATTCAGAATTTAACATCGCTGGCCTTTAATGTTCCAAAAATTGTTAACTGGGTAGATGTATTGTAGATGTAACTCTCTCCCCTCATAACTCCTAGTGTAATGTTGGTCAACACAGGCATCTGTTTGTTGTTGTATTGGAGCTGGGGTTCCAGCGCTTTCCTTGGTGTGCATTGGCTGCCTAGGAACTGGCTTTACATGAATCCGAGGAGGCATATGCTGGTCTTTCTTCAACATCCTAGTGTTGGAAAGGTGGGAGAGGGTCATAGCTAGTGATAGGGCATTCCAAATTGGGTAGAAAATGAGGTAAACTTAGAAATAAACTGGCTATGCTAGGCTTTATAAACGTTGGGATGAATTTATAGAGTTGTTTTCAAGGGATTAAAGACAAGAAGTACATCTGGTAGATGAGGAATCCCTCTCTAAGCTTTAGTGTCTGTTTCAGCTCTTATGAATTGACTTGCACAACAGTGCTCTATTGCACGCAAACATGCGCACAAAGTGGCCCCGGGGTGGAATAAGCACAAGTAGCTTAGGCGACAATCCCACAATTCCTTCCCCTCCCTGTTTCAGCAGGTCCGTACAGGAATTTCGTAGCTTTTGGCTGCGGTTGGTTGAACAACAAAGTCTAGAAGAAATGCAGCTTCAGGCTCAAGTCCTGACAGGTTTTATCCCTTCTCCACCTGCTTCACCGCACCCAGACTCATCCCGGCCCAATCTCACCTAGATCTACTCTAAACACGCTAGGGTTCTGGGTTCTGTAGATGGATGGATGGTAGTTGGGTTTTTGAGAAGAGATTATGAGTGTTTTTCTTCGGAAAACTTCAATTAACCATTTAACGGTTGGTTTGTATTGTTTTCTATGAACCGAGGGTCCTCATGTAGGGCTTATATGGATGGAACATAGGCTAGGTGCGCTCGTATTTTGGGATCTGAGTGGATTTGTATGCATAGTATGTGTTGGGACCTAGTTTTTATCTTGTTAAATGGGCCCACATTTATCTTATATGGGTCCCAGTTAGGCCTAAAGTTAGGGGCCCATGATGTGCCCAACACTGACATTCATATGTGGGACCCACATGCAACCATGGACAAATCTTACTGGGTCTTAGAGTTGGGTCTCCCATAGAGGCCCCACATGCACATGATTTCTGGGTATTAAGTGAATAATAAGCCTTGGAATGCAATCCGATCTTAAGATTATTTTAAGAATCTTGAAATAAAGCCTAAATAAAAACATAATAATAATTTGATGAAGGGTCTTTTTTAATCAGTGCTCCTCACACACTCATCCTAAGTGGCCTATTGTCCACTTATTAAGCCGCCTACACAGCTTACTCAATGAAGAACCTCTTGATTCATATTCATCCCTCCAAATTTCTCATCTTTCCTCTTCAGATTGATTCAGAAACCACACATACACACACACAGACACACACACACAAATCCTTTCTTGCACTAACACGCAGCAGCATGTACTGGTGAAGGCCTGGCCTGGGGAGGAGGACAGGTGGTGAGTGGGCTCAAAAACAAAATGACTAACAGTAATTACCGCTGTTTTTAGTCTCCACTGATCTGTTCAACAGCTCTACGGCTGACTAACGGATAAAGCCGCATGCGGAACCATTCCTTCGCCTCCCTTCCACACTGTTTGTCTGCATTTCTTCAGTCTTGCATCAGTGAACGATCAGTGTCCACACAAACCGCAAGGCTTTTCGGCTTAGAAACCGCAATCTGAATGTCCATCGAGGTGACTCTGCATTGAGATGCAGTGAGAAGATGTAGCAATACACAGAATGTTTTATAATGAATCTGATAAAACGGGCCACTGTTCAGGATGCAAATCGGAATAGATAGGCACGATATTGGCTTTAAAGAACCATTAAGGATTATATTTTCTGTAGTAACTCATAAAATGATCAGGAAGTATGCTAAGTTAAAGCTCTTGACTGTGTGGTACGTCATGCTAAACTTCCCACCGCCATTCCCCCAGTCCCGTTCCCACACTCAGGGTTGTCAACTATTAACAACAGCATGCAAACCAACTGATTCAGCCATATAAAAATAGGCAAGCTGCCTATTTTTCTGCCGGACAGGTCATCACTAAGCTTCCGTAAGATTGCTAACCATAGGTGATGGGTAATTGTCATTTATTAGAGACAAGAATTTAGGACATTCAAACCTATATATTAACTGGCACGCTACAGAGTAAGACTTGTTGACGCTTGCCACTGTGTGTCAATCTGGCAACCCCCGTGAGCTCTGTGTCTGGGGAGGAACGGGTGGGGGAGAAGACTCTATCCAGTGTTTAGAAATTGGACTCTGTGATTGAAACACTTTGAAAGGGTCCATACAAAACACACATTAAAAGACCTTTTTTTGAATGCTCTTTTGTAAAATGACTTGTTAACAATCTAACAACTGATGCAATGGTTCTTTGTAGAATCTCTTTGAAGAACCACTTAAAACTAAAAAAATTCTGCATGTTCCTTGAGAGGGTTGCCTTCTAAGAATAATTTAGGATATGACTTTTACATTATGGCGCCAACTCTTCTCTCATTCTTCAAACTTATTTTAAGTTACTCAACTTCATACGTAGTATATCTTATATCAGTAGACCAGCTAGAAAGGATATTTGTCCAATTGTTATTTGTGAGATAAGTTTATTTGTTTGAAACACTTTGAAACACACTAAAAATCACTCAATTTAACTTCATTCTAATAAGACTATTCTAAGCCATGAAACTGCTGCTATCGGTTATTTGTGCAGTTCCAAGGAACCACGCCCTGAAGAACCATTTTTTTTAGATCTTTTTTAGACTTTTTAAAATGTACAGATCTTGCACACCATCCAAACATTATAGGAATAACTTAAAAAGTGGTATTGAACATGTACATAACTCTTTCTCAAATTCTTTAAACTCTTGATTATAGTTAATGATAAAATAGCTATTTATGCAATTTCATAGATGAACCACACTTTTTTTAAGTCCGAAGAACCTGTACTTTATCAAAACAAATAGAAACTGTCTTTATTATTTGTTGTGCTGTGGAATCTCTTTCATTTTGCCGCCATCTGTGTAAAAATCTGTCGACATGTTGGCGCCATTTTCCAACCTCATTCTAACCAATTCACACTTCACAACAGAGCTGCTGCTGAAATTACGTTCTGTGTGATTTCATAAAGAAACCTCACCCTAAAATACATTTTTAGAACTTCGTTGAGATATTTGACACAGAAACATTCCAAAAAGAACTCTATAACTCTGAGAATTGCTATAAAACGCAAAAACGCCCTATATAACAGTTCCAAACTCTAAAACATTCTTCAAGCTCAACAACTAATGCCAGACACTACACTTAGCAGTAGAGTTGCTGGAATTGTTTCATCTTTAAATGGTCTAAAAATCTATCTCATACTTCATTCTTCAACCCCCCTTTTAACAAGTATTTTTAAACTCTTAACAGTCAGTCTGCTAAAAAAAGGGTTCTTCATCAAATTAATGGAAGAGTCACACTCTAAAGACTTTTTTTGTAAGTACTTTTGTAAGTACTTTTGTAAGTACAGACCTGTCTTTTGACTCTTTAAAATCCTGAATTTTGTGTAAACCTTCTACGAATGATAAATTTAGTAAAGATTCTGTACTACATTATGGTGCCAAACTCTGAGCCATAATTTAACTACTGTTTCTAAACTTTAGAGCAGAACAGCCATTGGAAACGGTTCTTTGTGGAATTCCACCGAAGAACCACGCCCTTAAGAAACTGTATCCAATTCAAAATTTTGTCATGTGAAAATCTAAAAGCTAAAACATCTTTTTTTTTTCCTTTTCAGATGAAGTTCTTTCAAAAACCAAATCTGACACTTCTGTGGCAGTCTCTGCGGCTCATATATTCTTTTATGGTGTTCTTGATATTTTGTTGTGTATTAAGTAAAAAATTGCATACATAAAAAATATTCAAAAATAGTTATTGATTATGGTTCTAGGATGTATTTAAGTCAGGTCAAGCTACATTAATGTTGATTTAAGAAAAGTTTTAAAAATATAAAAAAAAACATTACCAAACAAACTCATTACCAACATTTATTTAAAAGTGCAATGGTTTGTAAAGTGCATGGCTTCAGCAAATCTGTTGTAATGCATGTATTTTTGAAATGTACTCAAATGTGTTACATTCAGTTCAGTTTTTTTTGTTATTATTATTTACAAACTAATAATTTTATAACATTTTAAGTACATTTAAGTATTTTGTTTATTCTTTATTTTCAGATCATTTTATGAATTTTGAAATTTTTAAGATGTAAATAATGCATGAACTGGAACAGTACTGCACAGAAACGCTCTAAACACACTGAAGCAATAATAAATGAGAAGATTTTCTGTACCTGCACTGTCTGTGAAGACTTGATGGGTTCTGTAGAGTTGCTGTAGAGTTGTGAGTAAGATCTGCTGCAGTGGTTGTGAGTGGAGTCTGGACGCTGGGTAACGGTGAGGTGATGGGAGGTGTATAGGTGCTGAATCCTTTTGTAGAGGAATGTAAGGGAGGAGGGTAGGGGCGTGCGAAGGTGGCGAGACTGGGCTTGTCCTCTCTCTCTCTCTTTCTCCCCTTTTTACTCTGCCTTATGCAAGAAAGCTTTTGAGGTTTTTTTGTGTTTCCATCTTGAAACTATGACGGATTTCTGCATCACAGAGAGTCAGGTGATCTCAGACAGACAAGACGTAAAACTGCAGCGTGAAGAAACCACAGAGGGCCTCCAGTTCCCCTAGTTCTGGTTTCTGCTTATTGTTTAGTAATAGGTTAGCGTGACTTTAATAAATCATGTATACAAACTAGTGCTGGGAGGTTAATCTAATTCACTCAATTCGATGAAAAGAATTACTGTTTTAGTTACATTTTCTAAATGTTATTATTAAGATTATACATCTTTGGATAAAGAAACTGCCAGAGGGAATCTCAGTAGATAGACTTGCTCTTTTTGTTCCTAAAATATAATTCAAATATATGAAGGTTATTTTGTACCTTGTTCAGTATAAAAGTCGCTTGTAGGGTTGAAGGGAGCTGCTTGCTATTCTGCTTTGTAAAAGAAAACAACAAATGTAAAAGAAACATTAGTTTATTAGTAATTTGTTAGCTCTAAATGGTCTGAACATCAATGAAATCTGTAATGTAATTAAGTAGAAGATGGTCGGTCACAAGCCATCAAACTATTTTAATGATTTTTTGTGTGGCATTATTTCACCCAAAAGCAGTGTGAAAGACTAGTGGAGAGCATGCCAAGTCATGTAAGCTGTAATTAAAAATTAGGGTTACTCCACCAGATATTGATTTCTAATTTTTTTCTGAGTTAAAACATTAATATTTTTTTATTCTCACAAACAGATCAACACAACAATAACACAAACATTATTCCAGCAACCATCCCATATATCTAGCACCGGAATGTTACTATTCACACACACACACACATACACACAGACTGGGCAGATATTTATCTTCTTTATTTCCTCTTTCTCTATCCATTTCAATTTCTCTGTTCTCTATTTCTTCACATACAAACCAAAAAATATATATATTTATCCATTGTTTTTATAGTTGTTTTGCTCTTCTTGTTCTTGTTCCTTGATATTTTTCTTTTTTTCTTGCTATATTTTGTCCTTTTGTTTTCTCTCACCTTTTTTGTTTTCTGTTTTTTTTTGTACATTTGTTTGTTTTTTTGTTTCCTCTTTCTTCTCCGCCCTTTTTGCATTTTAATGTGCTTATAATTTTATGTCTATAATATATCTTTGTATTAACACTAATAAAGATTACATGTCATTTGAAGAGGGGGGTTTCCTTTACATTATTTGAGGTTCGAAAGCACTGCATTTCTTTGATTATTTTGAATTTCTTATTTTCTGCTAAACAATGCTCTAAAAGACAATAATTAATTTAGAATTTGGAGAAATGTTTTCTGTAGTTGTCAGTAGAATAAAATATCAATGTTCATTTACTCGAACACATACCTATAAATAGTAAAATCGGAGAAAATTATCATTTTGAAGTCTTTGTAGTCTCTTGATTTTTTCCAGAACTGTATATGCTATCTTTTAGTGGCCATTTTTAAATATACATAAAATTTCAGTCAAAAATCAACCTATACAAACATACATATGTAAAACCTATATTTTAGACAATGATTAAAACATTGCTGCCACCCAAACACATAGTGAATACTGACTTTACAGAAGAAGGAAACAAATTGCAATGTTTAAATACTCTAATCTAGACAAGTCAATGTTTGAATTACAGTAATTATATTGTTAGACAGTGGGGATATGCTGAATATTCGTATATGTCAGGGGTGTCCAAACTTTTTTTGTGGGCCAGAAGGGGAAATTTGAAGGAATTATTTGAAGTTTGCCCGTTTTTCTGCGCTACAACTGCTCACCCTCTCCGATTTTAGATTCTTTGGCCCGTTTTTCTGCGCTTCAACTTCACTCTCTCCGCTTTTAGACTCTTTGGTCCATTTCTGACACCTAGCGTTCAAACTTTGAATCTCACATTATAAAAACCTGCTTAACAGCGGGCCAATTTTATTCTATTTCTAAAATACCCGCGGGCCGTACTTTGGACACCCCTGGTATATGTACTTTTATTTAAATTTGTTTACTACATATGTTTAATACACTGAACCAATCACGATTATATGTATGATCCATGCATTATGTATATGTGTCCAAAATACAATACTTACTTATATACAATATATACAATATATAGGTACATTTAAATGCATGTATGCCCAATCCTTCATGATACATGCACATATATGGCAATCTGGTATCAGATTTCCGTGTGGGGCTTTTAGGCCTGGTAGTGTGGCATGTGTGCATGATTCACCTCTGTAATGGTGCAATATTTTGAAATGTCAATCATGATGACACACTTGTCTTTTATGCTTTAGGAAATCATGGCAAAAAAGAACAGCTGTTCCTTTGTTTTGATACTTTTTTTTAAATAAAACCACAATTATTTAAAAGTTCACAATTTAACAGTTAAGATGAGTGTCAAATATAAACCCCCATTCTGAAGATCAGAGTTACAGAGCAACTTAGCAACTTAACATCATTAACATATGTACAGTTCTTCTAGATGACATATGTATATATTTAAACATAATAAAAGTGTACTTGAACTATATGCAGAATTATTAAAGTGTACTTTTTTTCTGCTTATAATCTGCATTTCAGCACACTTTGAAAAATATATACTTTATTTGGCTTCTAATATTGTACTGGGTTACTGTCTTATTATTATATATTATTATTATCTGGGTCTCTTTCCCACCACCGTAAATAAACCTGAGTCTGTAAGTTTCTCAATATTGAATCATTCTACTCTGAATGACTGTTTCAACACAACCACCAACCACTGAATCATGCAGACGTACTGGAACATGTATACAATTCCCCTTTTTAAATACCACATGTCATCACTGTCCTGCAAAAATCATATTTACTTATTGTTGCTGTTTTTTTTTTATATAATATGAATCTGGCAGCTGTTGAATCGAGTAACACTTCCCTGATAAATAAATTAAAAGAGATGCTTCAGATCAACTTAAAATATTTTTTACAAATATTTTAATTTGAATTAGAACATTTTAATTTGACTTAACGCTTTTCCTTCTCTTTCAAAGTGAGCCTATCCCAGCTGGCATTGGGCGGAAGGCAGGATTCACCCTGGACAGGCCGCCAATCCATCGCAGGCCAATACATCGCAGTCACCATCAAAAATGTCAAGATGAAATTGGCTCTCATCAGGACCACCCCAGGAAAGGATATACAAAAGTTACCTAAATTGTACAGAACAAGTTCCTCAGAGTTACCAGCCTCCTAAAAGCACCACAAATAGGAGTCAACTAAATGTTTCACAGAATATTTTTGGCTTGTTTAACTCTTTAAATCAATACATGTCATGCATTTTATTGTTGTTTTTAAAAGTCAGTGTATTTAATGTCATACCTACACTGAGTTTCATTACACTACATGATGAACTTGTGTTTCTTCATTGTCTGGATAACTTAATTTAGAAAAAAAAATGATTTAATGAAAAGGTGTGTCCAAACATTTAACTGGTAATGTTCATTACTGTGCAAAGGGTTTGGGGGAGAGTATATTAGCGTATTATACTGTATAAACTCCAGATCACACTTAAACAGATGCAAGTAAGCATAAATACCTAAAGGGTAGTTGAGATCTTGTGAGACTGTCTGTAAAACAAAGCTTCTTCTTCTGAATGCCCCCAGCCAGCATCCCAGTGGATGTGTTCAATTCCATGAGCAGCTCACCTGATTTAACATCATTAAGTGTCATGGTGTTGATATATATTGTATAAATAAAAGTAGACTCCTTTGAGGAAAACTGAATGAACTTAATGAATTTGGTGAATTGATATCACTACACTTTCTACGAATAGTATTTACATTCATTCTAATATGAGTAAATTAGTGTTTTATTTAAGATAATGATAAAGATAAGGAACTTTTAGCTTTGGCTTTCACAGTAACATTAACTAACTTAAAAGGAATAAAGGTTATACCTGTTTTTATATATGGAAGCTTAGTTCTTTGGAAGTTTGTCTGATTATCTAATAAATAACAGAATTCTCAGAAAGCTCTCATGATAAAAAACTAGCTTGGTAACAATATGAACTACTACAGTATATGAAAACTGATTTCCCACTACAAAGATTTCATCTGGAAACAGTGAGTCATAATATCATGATCAGTGAGTTTTGGAGATCATCCCACACCCTTTTCCCTGAAACCTGATCTGGAGCATCCCGAAACCAGGCGGGCCTTCCCGCGTCGGGTACAGATGTGAAGATCAGAGACTGAGTAATAGGATCCTATTTGGTAAGATAGGGGCGGATTCATGCTCACGCAGGGAAAGGTAAGGAAAAAAACTCTGTAAGGTTCAGGAGAGGAGATGATAAGTAGGAAGAGAATTTCAGGAATGTGGTGTCTTTGTTGACTAGAGACCAATCTGTAGTAACATCTGAGCTGAGACTGAGAACACTGATAGTGATGAGGGTTACAAACACAGAAATCAGGAGTTCTAGTTTCCTAAAATCATTAAAATCATTATCAATATCATGTTCTTTGTTTTTGTTTTTTTTGTCATACTGATATTTTTCTGATTATCAAACAAACTTATAATACTCAATACTAATATCAGACAGAGAAAACCTGAGTAAATATAAAAAAAGCAGTTTTAAAATGATGATTGTATTTAATAAAGAAAAAAACAACTAGCCCAACCAATCTAGCCCTGTGAAAAAAAGGGCTATAACTTGGTTGTGCCACCCTTGGCGGCAACAGCTGCAATCAAGGTTTAGCAATATCTGGCAATGATTCTTTCACATCTCTGTGGAGGAATTCTGTTCCACTCTTCTTTGCAGGATTGTTTTAATTCAGACACATTGGAGGTTTTTTAAGCACAAGTCCTTTTTAAGATCATCCACATTATCTCAATCAGACTTTGACTAGACCACTTGTTTTTTTTTGCCATTCAGAGGTGAACTTGTTTGTGTGCTTTGGATCATTGTCCTGCTGCAGAACCCAAGTACGCCTGAGCTTTAGGTCACAAGCAAATGGCCCTGAAGCAGCAAAGCAGCCACAGACCTTCACACTACCACCTCCACGTTTTACGTTATGTTTTATGCCAGATGTAACCAGACACACCAAAAAGTTCCACTTTTGTCTCGTCAGTCCAAAGAATATTTACCCAAAGTCCTGGAGATCATCCAGAATTGTATTATTTTTGGTCAGCAGTGTTATTTGCCTTGGAACTCTTTTATGGAGATCATTTTTAACCAGTCTCTTTCTTATTACTGAATCATTAACCCTGACCTTAATTGGGGCAGGTTCTATTTAACTGATTTCTTGATTGTACAGATCTGGCAGTAATCAGGCCTGTTTGTGATTAATGAAATTGAAGTTATATTATTTTGATATTAAAGTGTGTTTTAAAAATGTAAGTATGACAAAAGATTGCAAAAAAAAAAAAAGGAAATCTGTAAGGGGTCACATTTTTTTTTACGTCACTGTATAACACAAGTAAAAAAACATGACTGAAACCCTAGAATTCTAGAAAAACTGACCCAGTCAGAAATGCTCACAGTGGAGGTGAATGAAATAATTCAATAGTCTCTGAAATCTTCCCCACACAAAGTTATTAAAATGAATAGTCATAAAACACTGTTACCTACATACTTTTTATTTTTCAGATTTGCCAATATTTTCCCATCATCAATGTAGGACACAAATGCCTCCTAATTGCTTTACTGCAAACTATTTTTTTTTCCCTTTTAATTATTATTTTTTTAATGTATATTATTTGATGTTAGACACAGCAATCAAATTATCCTAACAGCTCATCAATTTTACATTGATTTAACATAATGGTTTTATATGTATTGTTTTTATATATACTTTACTTGCATCAAATATGTACATCTTGTTTGTATTCAGCGTCTCATCATCAGACAGTGTGTTCATAACTATTTGTTGAAAAAACTTCAGTAAGTATTGAGTAGGTTAGTGAGACTGTGTGTGTAGAAATATTAAGAGAGAGAGAGAGAGAGCGAGAGAGAGAAATCACAAGTCTGAAGAATGTGCTTTTGTACATTACCAACACAGACACATGATGGCGCCATTTCCAACAGTTAAATCCCCTTATTTTCATCAGCAAGGCCAAAAGTAACCCACAATTTGCTAAATATCCATTAACCCAACATTGATCAGCAATTGAACAGGGCCTAATGTGAGCCTAAGGTCACCATGCCCAGTTCTAAGTGTAATAGTGACCTAAAGGGGTGAAAAGTCCTCCTACTATTGAGCTGTGGAGCAGTGGATCAGTGTTCTCTGAGTGATGGAGCTCCGTTCAATACAATTGGGTACAACTAAACGTATTAAACCAGTCAAAAGTTTGGACACATTTTAAATTTAGTGTTTTCTCATTATTTTTAGCTCTTCTGTATTGTAGATTTTTTAAAAAGTCACCCAAACTAGAAAAAAAATCCATAAAAATTATTTAGTAAACAAAAAAGTGTTAAACAAACCAAAATATGTTGTATATTTTAGATCTTGTGATTTTCTCAGTCAACTTTATTAGGTTGCCTCTTGCAATATATTTCAAACAACAGCTGTGCCAGCTGTGTCAAAAGTTTTGAATTGATGTAGCATTGCCGAGTAGCATCTCAGCGCACTCGGAGGAAATTGCAGCGACTTTGTTCCGATACATCAGCTCACAGACACCTTGTGCTGAGCGAAATCACCCTTTGGAGTGATGAGGGGAGAGAGCACCATCCACCCACCTAGAGAGAGCAAGGCCAGTTGTGTTGTCTTAGGGCTCCGGTAGCCAATGGCAAGCTACATAAACAGGATTCGAACCGGCATAATCCATATTATGGCAAGGATAAATTCATCATAGTTCCCAGCCTGAGAAACCACAAGTTAAAGGCAAACCAGATAAGAAACACCTAAATGCTTCACAGAGCATTTTGGTTTGTTTAACACTTTTAAGTTTTATTACATAACCTAATGCTTTTCTTCATAGTCTGAATGACTTTCCTATTCATTTACAATTTAGGGGGGAAAAAAACATTAAATAAGAAGGTGTCAAAACTTCTGACCGTGACTGTGTGTATATATATGTTATATAAAGCTACACAAAGCTAGTTGGTGGATTAGCAAGGTAGTTCTGTCTATATTAACGTGATTCCTACTGAAACATTTTGTTCATGCTGTATATTAGATTAACCTTTTAGGAATTAATTGAAAAAGATCCTGCAGCTGGATTGTTATCTACAAATAGTTACATTTAGCTGCATAAATACTCTAATAAAATGTTCCAAAAAAAAAAAAGCTCCACTTGAGTAAAAGTACAAAAATATCTGCCTTCAATTGTACTTCATGCTAAATAACAGTACCATGATTTCTTATGACTCTAATGTTCTGTCTTTAGATTTTATTATGAGTACTAAAGAACTCATGTCTCCAGATGCATAAGAGAAATGTTGCTATGTGATATGGTACAATATGTAAAATCTTAAAAATGATTAAGACATAATACTAGAGTTAAATTGTAGCACCAAATATATATCATGTTTATCAAGTAGTATAGCAGTATATTATACAGTATATTAAACAGTAATAGTATAATATATTACAGTATAGTATATTACAGTCATCATGCTGATTCTTTAATTGTGATGTTTTTACAGAATAACTCATGCAAGACTGTATTCTGTTGATTGTCGTCCCTCCATACAAACCCATTGTTTTTTTTTTCATTACAGTTTTCTCGGTCACTTTGGAGAATTGAATCAGAATTGAATTTCTCAAAACCAGTTCTTAAATTTGCACATCACAGAAGCTATTTCTCATTTTATAAAAACAGCTAATTATTTTTTACATCCAATCAATTGCTTGGATATTGTGGATATCACAATATATTATACTTTACTCTGCTGAACAGTCCTACCCACCAAAACGGCTCACCATTAGTTCACTGCATTAATATTTACATTCAAATTAGTTAAATCTAGTTGTCAGAGTCAGTAAAGCAGATTTTATATTTCTATTTCTATTAGATTTTTCCTAGTCAATATCTCCTGAATTTACAACTAACTAAAGTTCTCCTAGATGCTCGGTGGAGCTGAAAAATGGATAATGGATGAAGAAACAAGCAGGTGGACATAATGTTATGCTTAATCGGTGTATATTGATATACAGTACAGTAAGTGATCTGTGATCTGACAATTGCTGTGATTTTAGAAGCAAAATATCTGATATGTATACATAACTGTACAGAATAATAATGAATGTAATTCATAAAGGTTATGTTGTTTATTCTGGAATGTAACATAATGGAATTTGAATGAAAGCAAATCATCCACCTGGATAAGCCTGGTTGTAACCTGATTCTCAGTCATTGAGTAAATCCTTATAGAGTAAACTGATACACGACCAAATTACTAATCAGTTTGACTTACTTGTTCGTAATCGATGACTAAAGAACTTTTTATTCTGATGACTCCAACAGGTTCTCTGATATATATACGTACCTTTGGGGCATGGATAAAGGATTTACAGGGAAGTAGGTACATTAGCTGCTCATCCATTATGTGGTGCTGTTTGTACAAACAGTTTTGAGGAATGCCCACAGTGTGGTGCAAATATTAATTCAGATTTGAGAAATGCATCAAAGCGACTGAGAAAAACTGTAACCAACACAAAATAAAGCAAATAATTCATTAAAATTAACAAATCAATAATAACACAAATAGTAATAAATACATTGGAGGGAAGCTAAACTGTGTACAATACAAGTCATTGTACAGAAGGTCGTAATAATAACGTTTCTTTATTTTAATGTTATTTTAATACATATACATATACAGTTTTTTTTCCGAATTGATAAACTAGAGTCAAGGGGAACAAAGTGCATATAGCCACTGTCAAGAATACAATAGACATTTTTTTTTGTTTCTATTTTAAAAACAATAAATTAAGGTTTCAATTAAAAAAGGTACATTTGTGAATGTAAAATGTGGCTAAATATATAATCAAATGAACAATGTAGCATTCTTTTTTTTTATTTTTATGATGATCAAAGCTAAACAATACAATAACAAGTGGCAGATCTACTAATTTTCTAACTAAAGTGGCTACCAAAAGGCCACAATATTCATAGAGGGGCCAAGTATTATTTCACCAGTCACACTATGTTCGAACACTTCAATGTAATTTTAAAAAGTGAGAAAGATTGACACAAAAAATCTTCAATCAAAATTTTAAGGATTAAAAGGAAAAGTGTATGTTGCAAATTAAAAACAGAAAAAATAAACTTAATATGTATTTTGAATATACTTGATTACTTTATTCTTTTTTGCAGCTATTAAAAAAATGCTGTCAATTTTGTGTTTTTTTGTGGATTTGCTTCTTAAATATTTTGTAGGTTTATGCTTTTTTTTCTTCTATATGTATATAGTCTGCTATCTTGAACATTTTCCACAAAATTAACTGCACAAAAATCTTCTTACCAATTTTACGTGTATTTTTAAAGGCCAGTAATGTGATGTAAAGTCCTGTAAAACGATTTTGGTCAAATTTTGGCATTGAAGTCAAGTATTTACATCGGTGAATGGTATCATTACCTCTCTACTCCCTCCGTCTTTCCTCAAGTGACATCACACCCTCACAACCTCGCTGCGTGATCGACCTGAAAATCGACCAATGAGAGGCTACAACTTCGCTTTCAAATCTTAAAATCTGCCCAATCAGCGCGAACCGAAGCATAGCGTCCCCGCCTCCTGCCCCATCCCTCCTCTTTTTTTAAAGTTCCGTAGTGAAGGAAATCAAGACCGCGCGGAGGGAAAAGGGGAGAAAAGTGCTGAGATCGGTTCAGGTTCTGACTCGGATCCGGGGAGAAGCGTGAGGAGAATTCCCGCTAGTGTATTTTTGTATTATATCAACCATTTTGGTTGAAGACTAAATACGGGTACATCTTATAAGCCTGCGAGCTAAAGGTTAGCAGCGGCAGGCTAACGGACAACCAAACGACAAAGGAAACACAGCCAGCAAAGCTCAGAGTTTAATAACCGTATATTTCCTTTTATAACTGTTTACCCTCTCGGGTTGGGGCCTTATTTTTTATTTAGCTCACTGAAGATTATTCCAGGCGAACAGAAGCCTGACCTGCTTGAATAGACGACAAGAAATATTTTAAAAAACTTAAAATGGCGGAGCCGGACAAATTAAACATCGACTCCATAATACAGCGCCTGTTGGAAGGTGAGAATTTCTTCTTTTCTTACGCGTTAATCTGTATTTTATCAATGAAATGAAGCACTGTTTAGTGTTTTATTCATTGCTATCGTGTTTTTTATTTTTACAGGCCGTGTACGATTTTATTATTCTATAAAAACACCACATTGTGTGGCCGGGTTAGCTAGCTAACAGCTAGTTAGCCTAGCTAGCTGTTAGGTTTGCTAACCGGTGTAAGTAATGTTAGCTAACGATAACGCAGCGCTCGGTTCGCTAACGTTACAGCCGACACTGGCTTCAGCTCGTGCTCGTTAGCTAACATGGCCAACTAACCAGCGCTAGCTAGCTTACCTTTACATTATTAACCGCGAAAAATGTAACCATTAACGTTATTTGTATTTCTAACGTGTTATATGTATTAAAAACGCCCTATCCAGAAATGGCTTATATAATTTTCACGTTCAGTCCGTTTTAGCTAATTGTCTTTTGCCTTTATTGTCATATTTGAAACGTTAGCTAGCTAACGAGATAGCTTAGCTAAGCTTAGCTTAGTTTAGAATAGCTAGCTAACTAGCTAAAATGCCATGAAATAGGTTACTTTAAAATGCACGATACACGTCCAACGCTTTGTTTTTTCCTTTTTTCTATTTTCTATATTTCTCAAAACATTTAACGGTAATTATAGTAATATAGCAATAATATTAAAAGCAATAATAGGCTAAAATAAGGCCTAAAATGCTAAAGAACCCCAACAAAATAAGGCGTTCTCTTTGCCCCACCTTACCTTTTTAACATTTATTTTGTTCATACATTTCTAGCTTAATTTAGCCTCAATGCAAAAATACCCAACAAACGTCTAAAATTCCACGTTACCTCCCTTTGAACATTTCTTTATCCTATTTAGTCTTATATATTTTTTTAGCCAAAATATATAAATACAAACATATTTAAAATGGCAGGTTGGTGGGTTGGTGTTTTGATTTGTATTTGTCAGAAATGTCTTATTTCTGATCAATGCAAATAAGCAAACCAGTCCCCATAAAATTGGGCATTTTATTTGGAACACATTTCCTTTTAACATTTATTTATTCATATTTATTCGTACGTTCCTATATTTATTTAGACTAAATGTAAAAATGCACAAAAAACGTTCCATGTTCCTAAAATTCCATGTCTGTGTTATTGTTTTATATTGATCATATCTCTATTTTTGATAAATGCAAATGAGCAAGCTCCCTTCCCCCCCTCTAAAAATATAATATAAATATAAATGGGCTTTTTTATTTAAATCATACATTTTTAACTTTCTTTACATATATTTGAAAATATTCTTTTATATATATATATATATATATATATATATATATATATATATATATATATATATATATATATATATATATATATATATATATAAAATAATATTTTCAAATATATGTAAAGAAAGTTAGAAATGTATGATGTGGTTTTCATATGGTTTTCCACTGTTTATGTATTTCAGTGACTGGTTTTGAGCTAGCTGTTTAACATTTGTCCTAACATGCTGTTGTGTTGAGTTTTGGAATATTATGCTTGCACTTGTCTGGATTTCCTTTCTTAAATTGTTACACTTTAAAAAGACTAGTCATTCTATTGCTGTGTTATGATTGCAATTCATGCAATCTGTGCATGCAATAGATTTTTTAAAGGATGGGCTGAGCAAATTCATTCATTTTCATTTATGTCATCACTAAATTGGCCAGTAAAGCTGTACCAGTGCTTCCTAATCTTAGTGCATGGCTCCCCCAGGAAGATAATGCTGCTTCCCTGCTCCAAGCACGCAAGTGTTCATTACGCCAAGCCCTGTTCGATCATATAGATACTATAATGTGTGGTACATGCGCATTATGAACTGCTGTACGTTATCTCCATTATCTACTTTGGGTGTGACCATGGTGTAAGTGGTGGAGAACTGATCTGTCAAACAACATTTGTGAGAATGTCCACAGATAGATATATACATGCTTAGTGTTTAGACATTAGGAAATAGTAGACATTAAGACATTTCAGTATTTTTATCTGAAATCAAAGTCATGCCAAACTTGGAGAAGAGTATTTATACTCCTCTAGCTAATGCTTGGCATTAGGTTTGGTGACCCTAGGTTCCCTAGAGCTACACATTCAATTGGTCACTGCTTACCTATGGAGATTATGCAAGGCTGAGCTGTATAGTGTTGCCTTGCATCAATTGTCTGTTTCAATAGGCCTTAACAATGGCCATTTTTAAGCACCGATATCCATACTATGCAGTTCCTCCTTTCATGCATTACACTGTGAGCTCAGATTAAGTTGCAGGATTGTTTGCTTAGCTGTGTCTTGTGACAAACAGCCTGAGAAGAAATGCCAAAAGAAACATACGTGACTGTCAAGAAAAGAGTTACAGTTCACACTTCACATATTTTTTATTTTCTTTTTATATATAAGATCAGGCACTGATAAGTGTTAAGGTAAAGTGCCTGAGCAGTTTATTTTGGTTGACTTGGCTATTTTCAAAAAAATAAGTAAATTAGGACAGGTACATTTAAAGAATTTTGGTTAATCAGGCTTGTTTTTAGGCCCCTGTTGTTTTTGGTTTGCAAGGCAAGTAAAATGCAAAGGCAATGCATGTCAGTATTGGTGTCGTACTTCACACTATTGGTAGAAGTGCACTAGAATGGCTTTGGAGTCTTGCCCTCGTTGAGGGCAGCAATAGCCTAAAGGTTAAAGGAGCAGGCTGTCAGGTTGGAAGGTCGCCGGTTTGATCCCCTAGACTGGCAGGAAGTAGGGGGCAGGGCGGCAAAGGAACAGCCCTTACTCTTCTTTTAACATTCATTTGCAGCTGAGGTGTCCTTGAGCAAGGTGGCTAACCTCCAGCAGTTCTCTGGGCACTATTTTAGCAGCATCTGGAAGAATGAGTGAATTCTCATTATTAATATGCATTTAATATGTAGATTTTCATTTAGATATGCCAAACCTGTATACATACTAATACTGGAAAAGTTAAGCATATTATTCAATCCCATTACTTTTTACAGTTCCCAATAGGGATGGGTGATGATGCCGTAAAATAATATCACAATATTTCATGGTATTTTCACGATAACGATAGTCTTGGCGATATGACAAAACACTAAATTAAAAAATGATTTCAAAAATACACTACTGCAACAAAATAAAAATGGTATTGCATTATTACATATGATGTGATATTGCACACTCCTAACTGAGATATTAAAAAATACAAGAATTTTATTAGATTTGTAACTGAAGACAATGATTCAGAATGTCATGATACTAATAATAATGCACTACAAATATCTCCATATATCCAGGATTAAAGTAAAGTAAATGATACTGGACAGATATAATCTGTCTCTAATAAAACATATATAATGGGAGTTGGTGATATGGCACGATATTTTAGGGTATAAAATCGCTCATGATATAATAAAAATTGACGATATTATTGTGTACGATACATTATGGCACATCCCTAGTTCCCAACACACTGCATTAAATATACATGTTTTTTATTTCATCAAAAAAGGTGTACAAATGTACACCAACAGCTTGTCTAGTCTTTGTAGAGAGGTATTCTCAGTAGAATCAGACTTCAAGCAAGGGGAGTTGGTAAATAAAGCATTGTGCTGTGGGGCAGTGGAGCTGTGTTCTTTAGAATGATAATGCTTTGTTCAGTATTATTGAGGTGTGTCTAGATCATCAATTAAAATGAGTGTTTTGGACAGTACAACAAGTTACCCCAACAAAATCAGGACAAACACTTATACCTTTTATACATTTTAAATTAAATTCATTGAGATTGCTCACCTTAGGCATTTCCTATATGGTTGCTATGGGGTAGCTAGTTGATTACTGTTCTGTTGTGAGTGGTTGCTAGGGTGTTAATAGGTTGTTGCATTGGGATGCTTGTGTACTAGCGTCGTAGTGAACTGATTGGACAAGAATGCTTGCTACCACCTTCAGGGCACCTAAGCAGACACCATCACAAAGAGTGGTGGTGCACTACTTTAAAACATGGTATTTAGGATCAGGTATCAGAATTTACTTTGTCAGGACTTAATGGAACACACCGTGGGTGTAACCAGCAGGTTAAATGCACAAACTTTAGTGTGCTGCTGTTCAGTGTGTGCTGAGGTCTTCATGGAGCAAAACAAGCTGCAAGAAGCTTCATATGTGGTTGACCAATGGTAGTCACATGATTTGCACACATCTGCATGGTTTCAGATATTATTTAACTTCATTGTGTCTCAGGGTTGTTCAGTCAGGCTGGTGGGAATGTTGTATTCTCTTTCTCACTTTCCATGTAACCTTTTTTAAATGTACTTTTAAGAGCCTGTAGTCAAATTTCACACATACTACAGATGCATGATACTGTAATTGAGTATCGACCAATGCCAATCCTGTATTTTCTAAAAAACTAAAATAGGATCCTATGAAAAGTTTTTTTTGTTTACATTTTCTCATTTTGAATTTTTTTGATTTAATAGTGATGTCAGGTGATGTAAAAATGTATCTAATTACATGCTCTGTTTTTAATCTAAATTAATCATTCGTCAAGGTGCTTTTAAACTGTAAAATTCAACTTCAAATGAATGATGCCAGTTGTTCAGTCAGTAATAGATGCTGTAAATACCCTGTATCTTACACCACACGACCATTTTTATAGATGCACCTTTTATTTACCTAAAAGTTACAAAATATGTATAGAAGAGGGTAACACTTCAGTATTTTCAGGAGATTCGAGGCTTTTTAAATATGTTTGCGTAACTAAACTTTAAAATGAGATACAACTATTAATATTTATAACTGCATTTTATTTAGTAAAATCTAAATAAATTCTCGAAACAGTCTTTGATTTTTTTTTATTTATATTTTCTGTCCTGGGGATTTTATCATTATGAAAAGGGCGTATTAGTGATGATGGGTGACAGCAACCAGCAATACATGGTCTTTTATAACAGATGAATGGTCCTGTTCTAGTTGGATGAATAGTTTCTGGAGTTTGATTTGTTATGTGGAGTATGGCTATAGTTCACTTAAGCCCTTAGTTATTGACCTCAGAATACCGAAATGCAGCTAGAAGTGCAATGCTAGCAAACAGCTAAACTCAACAGTAAGTTTGGTGTTAATCGCAATGCTAACAGTTTTCCGAGAATAATTATTCACTCATTTTTTAATAGCAGAATGATGCTACTGTGCCGGTTCGATATGGTAAGTTCTGCTCTTTGATATGATGGGTATTATGTTTACATTACACACATTTTCAGCTATAAATAAATGTCAGAACACCTGCACCAGGCTGCAGTGAAACATTTTTTGTGTGTTCTGTGTTAATCATCTAAATTCTTTTTTTTTTTTTCTCAATCACGTTATTCTGTCCATGTTTTCTGCATCACTACAATCACTTGGCCCTTCTAAAAGCATCTAAAAGTAAGCTGTCATGCACAAATACCTAACACTTGGCCAACTCACTGAAAAAAATCGCACAGCTTGCAAGTTCACATCATACAGTGTGTGTGTGTGTGTGTGTGTGCTGTTTTCAAGATGGATGTCTCCATTTTTCTGTTGTTTAATTTCTCTATTGATATTCCCATCACTCACACAGAAATTTGCAATCATTTTTCTGTACCTATCTTTGTCGATTCAGTCACACATTTACACATCTCTAATTGAACCAACCATACACATACCAGTCCCCCAATCGTATCTTCTATACCCCTCTTCTAATACTAGAACAGCAAAATATATATAAAAAAAACATGGTGATATTTTGTTTTTAATCTATATAAACATGAGAGAGATCTGATCCAGGATAATGCAAGTTCACTTTTTCATTGCTTGTGTATATGCATGTGTACATCTGTGTTGACGTAAATGTGCCTAATGTATCCATTTTGTTTGAAAAGCCAAGTGCAGGGTGCAAATAGGACTGGGTTGTTTGATCTTGTGTAAATGTTGTTTGGTGTCATTAGATGTTACACACTTCTCAGTCACTTATAACAGATCACATTCCTTCCTTTCTGGATGGCCTAAGGCAAAATGATGACTCCTTCTCTTCAATTGTTCTGCCTGCTTTCCATAGCCTTCATCTAATTTTTATTCCTCCATCTCTTTATGATGCCTCCAGTGAGTAGTGCAATTTGTGTTAGAACAAGTGAAACACAAAAATGGGTAATTTAAGTTTGTTGTGGATTTTGGTGCTTGGAATTGTAAGAAATCCTGACTCAGTGAGCTGATGTGGTGCATCTGCATGCCGTTGATTGGCCAGCCACTCCGAACGACTTAAACAGAATTACCTGATTTTCTGTAAGACTATTTTCTAAGTGCTTTGGTAGAGTAGTGCCTATGCAAATTCTGTGGCACTGCATTTGAGCAATTTATAGATTTATTCTTTCAAGTAAAAAAAATAATCATGAATAAGTAGATACGTGAAGTTTGTAGTAGCTGGTCCATTTGTGGTTTTCACTCGCAGGCAGTTAGTAGGCTGTTGCTATGTGTTCACTGGGGTGAAGTTGTTCTTGCTAGGTTGTTGCTGTGGAATTTCAGGTGGATGCTGAGATTGCTGAAGCGTTCCAGGTGGTTGTTGGGGAGTTTTTAGGCTGAGTTAAGGCAGTTGCTGTGGTATTCCAGCTAGTTGATATGGGGTAGCTTGGAAATATTTTTATGTTTGCTGGAGTTTTTGCAGTGTGGCAGTGATTCTGCTAACTGGTTTCTAAGGTGTTGCCCTGTTTTCTCAATGCAGTTGCTCTGTTATCTGGGCTAGTTTCCATGATTCTGCTAGGTTGTTGCTATGGTGTTGCATATATGTGGCAGTGGTATTCAAGTGTGGTATTATATGGCTTTTCTAGTGGATTGCTAAGGTGTCAGGTTGCTGTGGTGCCCTATATAGAGAGAAAAGGTTGCAATAATTGTTTAACTTAAAAGAAAAGCAACTAAAAATCAATAGAGAAATGTGGGCCATTTTAAAATGGCTCATTAAAAATGTATGTAAATGTATAAACATTGGAAAACTTAATTTAAATGGTTCAGTTTAAGTCTGTTTCTTACATTGTGAGTGAGAGCAAATTAGATTTGATATTATGCATCATGCACCTATTAGAGTTCATTAACTGCTGATTCATTGGGAAGATATATTTAATGATCCTCTTTCATAGGCTAAGTTACAGTAATCAGTTGCAGCACTGTAAAGAATTATAGATCAGGGCAGGTCCAAGAACAGCCCACTTGCAGCAGTTTTGTTTTTCATGCGTATCAAAGATCTCTTGCTCTGAGTGCAGCTCCAGCTGATTGCTGCAGAGCTGCTGTGTTTGCAGTGCGTTAGGCAAGTTATGACTATCGCAAATCATTTTTATGACTTGGACGCTCTGTTTTAACCGTGTCCAGGCAGCGGAGCGTGAGTGTGTACGCTAATTGAGGAGGAGGGAGAAAGCAAGCAAGCAGGTAATTAAACCTGTTGGCTGTTGCATAACAGGACGTCTGCTCTCCAGCGACCGGCTCCTCTCGGCAGCTTCCGCTCTTAGTAGAGCGAACAGAAAGGTCACAGCAGCTGAGGCCTTGTGTTCAGAGCTGTTCCCGGTTCAGCGGCTGCAGCATTACAGAAGCTGCTGAGAGGCTGTGGAGCAGAGCTGCACAATTCGGCGAGGATTAGAGGTGTAGCTTCACACAGTTGCTCGGAGTTGGTGTGATGTTTTGCTGATGTCTTCTTTCTACAGAGCTTCAGTTAAAGCAGCGCAGTAACCCTGTCTGTACCCATACCCATCTGTCCTCATTCTTATGCTGTTGACCTTTTTCATTCTATCTGTACCTTCACTCATTTTTACCTGTACTCCTCTTAGTTTCACCATGTTTATCTTAACTCTTCTATACCCATCTATACTGTAATCCATAAAACCCAGAACAAAATGTAAAGGAGTGTTATAGCAGGTTTGCAGTTAACGCTCTCCTTTGTTAAACATGGCCCTGCATTGCATGATCATTTTACAACTTCATTCAGTTAATCTACATTTAACGTTTTCATCTATTGTTTAGTGTATGCAGTGTATTCAAAACATTCACATACATGTACACTGCGTCCATGTTTTGTGAGAGGTCCACGCCTGTGTCTCAATCCACACACGCACTTCTTACCGTACTTTAGTGAACTAAATTTAATGAATGCTAATGAACACCTAATTGTTGCACAATATTTCTAACACACTATAAATTGTTTATTGTTCCCTGTTCTCAGTTGCCGCTGCCATCTTTGTGACGTTATGCAAAACAGTATATATTTTTTGCAAATTACTTGCCCCATCTTCCTTTTTTATATATATATTTTTTTTATGTTTGAATGAGTATGTATAGTACACAGTTGCATATTTGAAGCTGAGATTATACAGATTGATTGCTGCACACAATAAAAGCAACACAGTTTTGTATTGTAGTGTTTACTGTATTTGTGCAGAAATATATTGTCATTTCAAAACTCGGAGTATCACAGGCCAGTAGTGCAATAGCAGTTAATAAGCTGTCTGTATATATGCAGTGTTTCTGTAGAGGGTTTGACTGCAGACTTTTCTTATTTACACCTCCATGTTTTCTGCCACAGTTAAGAGATTGTTGCTGTTGCTCTCTGCAGACTGCGAATGAAATTCTGGGATTTGAAGGGAGCTGATGGAAGCTGGTGGTTTGAGCTCTTCTGAGTCAGATTCTGGCATCAGCTCAGCGCACTGCTTAAGCCCATGTGGTGGATGAATGTCAAAAGGTTTTAGCGAGCAGCGCTTTTATCTCGTCAGTGTTTTGATTGAAGGCTCTTAGTAGCGTTCATTATTCTTACAGGCCCTTTTGTTGCTCTGTCTAAATCTAAAATACTTTACTGGCACAAACAGCAGACTCGTTACATTGACTTTGTTACTGTTCTGATGTTTCTAAAAAAAATTAGCAGCCGTGGCTTTGAATTTACTGTCATGTCAGTGTTTGGGAAACGTATTTATTTACCGTAACATAACCAGCTGTTGTAATGCGACAGTTAAATAGAAACAAATCTCATTGCTAAATAAATGAATATTGAGTGTACAATATTTATATTTTTGTAATTCCATCTTTGCATTTTTAAAACATTATTGATTAAAGCAGTTGCTTTTAGGTTAATAGTTTATAATGTTTTAACCTCGTTACACGTAACTAACTAATCATGATTAACTTTGATAATTTTTTTTTAAATGTACACTTAATTGCATAGAATTTTTTTTAACTACCATCTAAATTTATATTAATTTATTAACAGTATTAATGAAGTCATGTTTGATTCCTTATTAAATATAATCCCTGGTGGCTGGGTTACTTAGAACTCATATCCACTGCAGCTGTATATTGTTTACACTGTAAAAAAAGATAATAATCGCACAGGGATTGTTGTCTGAATTATTTATATTTGAAACGGTGTAATGGTCAGGGTTATTTGCTGGTGTATGCAGTATTTCCTGTTTTGCATACATCTGAAATGCAGTAACCAGCACATGCATAGAGATGGGATGCCTGGTCTTCATGAAGGACACACTCGTCACACTGGTCGCTTGTTACAACTTCTGCTGACAGCACTGTTGTCTGTGCTCCGTGTTTATCTGGGGTTTGTGGTTGTCTGCCAAACAGGACGCAAAATGGGCAAGACTGATAACAGCCCTGTTTTTCTTATGTTATTCTGCTGACCAGTTTTCCTTTAGTGAGCTCACTAAATACATAGACAAGTTTGTTTTTGGTTCTATCAATCACAAAATCAAATATTGAATTATAATTGTTTAGTTGCAAGATTAAGAGTCACTAAAATAAAATAAAAAATAAGAGTTCTGCTAGCTTCAAAGGTCGATATGTTAAACATAGCATAAATTAATGTGGTATATTCTATCTAAAGATGATTGCTTGTACTTTTTTAAATTACTTTTATTATACACTGCTCAAAAAATAAAGGGAACACTCAAATAACACATCCTAGATCTGAATGAATGAAATATTCTCATTGAATACTTTGTTCTGTACAAAGTTGAATGTGCTGACAATAAAATCACACAAAAATCATCAATGGAAATCAAATTTATTAACCAATGGAGGCCTGGATTTGGAGCCACACACAAAATTAAAGTGAAAAAACACACTACAGGCTGATCCAACTTTAATGTAATGTCCTTAAAACAAGTCAAAATGAGGCTCAGTATTGTGTGTGGCCTACACGTGCCTGTATGACCTCCCTACAACGCCTGGGCATGCTCCTGATGAGGTGGCGGATGGTATCCTGAGGGATCTCCTCCCAGACCTGGACTAAAGCATCCACCAACTCCTGGACAGTCTGTGGTGCAACGTGACGTTAGTGGATGGAGCGAGACATGATGTCCCAGATGTGCTCAATCGGATTCAGGTCTGGGGAACGGGCGGGCCAGTCCATAGCTTCAATGCCTTCATCTTGCAGGAACTGCTGACACACTCCAGCCACATGAGGTCTAGCATTGTCCTGCATTAGGAGGAACCCGGGGCCAACCACACCAGCATATGGTCTTACAAGGGGTTTGTGCAGACACATGCACATTTGTGGCCTGCTGGAGGTCATTTTGCAGGGCTCTGGCAGTGCTCCTCCTGTTCCTTCTTGCACAAAGGCGGAGGTAGCGGTCCTGCTGCTGGGTTGTTGCCCTCCTACGGCCTCCTCCACGTCTCCTGGTGTACTGGCCTGTCTCCTGGTAGCGCCTCCAGCCTCTGGACACTACGCTGACAGACACAGCAAACCTTCTTGCCACAGCTCGCATTGATGTGCCATCCTGGATGAGCTGCACTACCTGAGCCACTTGTGTGGGTTGTAGAGTCCGTCTCATGCTACCACGAGTGTGAAAGCACCACCAACATTCAAAACTGACCAAAACATCAGCCAGACAGCATAGGTTCTGACAAGTGGTCTGTGGTCCCCACCTGCAGAACCACTCCTTTATTGAGTGTGTCTTGCTAATTGCCAATAATTTCCACCTGTTGTCTATTCCATTTGCACAACAGCAGGTGAAATTGATTGTCAATCAGTGTTGCTTCCTAAGTGGACAGTTTAATTTCACAGAAGTTTGATTTACTTGGAGTTATATTGTGTTATTTGAGTGTTCCCTTTATTTTTTCGAGCAGTGTATATTAATGAATGGAAGAAGTTGATTTAAGCTTGACTAAGCTTGTGTGGTGGGTGAAAAAATATGTAAATCAAAGTTATCGTTGTGATGTCATTGAAAGCAACAGCATGTTATTTATAAGTGTAACTGTGATGGGATGACTAACATTTAGCTTTGTTTTTACAAAACAATATTTTTATGGTAAATAAACTGACACACTTGCAATGCTTTGTTGGCAATTCACTGTTTCCCTTATGTTAGGAAACAGTTTAATGGACACGCCCATTTGTGGGTACCATTTGTCTTCATTGCCCACAGTAGGTGTAGTATATTTGCTCTTTTGCACCTATTAGTTTGTGGTTTTGAAGAAAATCTTTTTGAACATTTAGGTTTCAAAATGAGCACATTTGGAAAAAGCTAGATGTAATTTTTTAAGCACTTTGCTTTTTAAAACAAAAAATAATCAGCGAATTACATGATCTAACTGCTTGTGACTGCCCTATTAAATTTTTTTGTTCACATTATCTGAATAATTGAAGATAATGAGGTATTTGTGTGTCCTTTGCTCTCTGAGTGCAGTGTTAGATGTGTGGAGGTGGTGTTATTGGAAGAAATGCTAACTATGCAGAAAATCAGGCTAAAAGAGGATTTTTGCCCCCTGCTCTTTACCCTGAGAGCTGGAGGCTGCTGATCCACTTGAAGAATGGAAAAAAACGCGCAGTGGATTTCCGACGCTGACATGGCTGGTCAGTGTTTGTGCACAAACAGCCGCCTTCTTGAGCCTACTCGGCTTCTCTGTTTAGTCTGTGCTGTTTCTGGGTGACTGAGTGTTCCAGTCCAACAGTGTTGAATTGTACAAGTCCACTTTGCTTATTAGTGTGTGTGTTTGTGTGTGTGTGTACACGAATGTGCACAAATGTGCGTCATCTCTTGTATTTGTAGTGCTCCAAACAATGAATTCAAGTGACTCATGTTGCATTTCCTGTATTTAGTCTGAAAATGTGTGGGAGATTCATGCAAATGAGCTCTTCAGTCTCCTGTCGTTTCTTCTGACATCTCTCTCCACTCTGCCCAGTGATCCTGCCATCACTCTCCACTCTGCCCAGTGATCCTGCCATCACTCACATCATGTACTGCTGCCATCCACTATGGTGGCTTATGGCTACTCATCTAACTAATGACGAAGGCAGTAAGCTTGAAATTGCACATTTACATTTTATGGCATTTTATGGTGCCTTATCCCAAATGGCTCTGCAGTGTGTTCACGTTACAGAGATACCTGACTAGTGTTGGACTGGTTTCACACGTGCTGCATCTTGCTCTCCATTTTGACGCTCGTGTTAACAGATTACAAGCTTCACACTGTTGCACAAGCAAGTCAAGCAGCAAGACAGTTAAATAAGCAATTCCTGTAAAACACAGTGAAAATGAAACACTTGTGAAGCACTATTACCAAAAGAATTCGCTTGTCTGCCTTTGCGCACACACACGAATTTGGGTAATGTGTCTTGGTTCACAATCTCCACTCTAATTCATCCCAACAGTTTTCTATCCACCCAACGCCATGGCTAAGTTTCTGTTATTACCAATCACTTTCACTTTGTTATAATGGCCCTGACAGTTGACTGTGGAATATTTAGTATAAAATACATTTCTTGACAGGGCTTGTTGCACAGGTGGCATCCAATCACAGTACCACGCTGGAGTTTACAAAGCTTCTAAGAGCGACCCAGAATCAGTTTGAATGCCTAGGGTCCGGCTTGGACTGTTTATATATTTGGGAACAGATTCTCTGTAGAACTTGATTGCAAACAGTGGCATTTCTGAAATAAAGCTCACTTGACTGTGCAGACACACTAGGTGTAAAGCTGGCCTTGGGAGTCTTATCCAAAGACTGAGGTGCACTTGGAGTTTGGCAGCGCTGGCCAGTGCACTGTACCCATGCCAGACAGTTACTGCCAGTTCTTGGTGCTGGGTCATGGTGATCAATCATCCATGCCAGTATTGATGTTGCTTATGTCTGTGATAACCTTTGTGCATCATTAAATAATCGTTTGGTCTTTTTCCTGTGTTGTATATTCAGAATAATACTTCTATAGGATTTCATATCCAAATTTAAGTTTCCAATCTAGTCTTTTCAAATTCCAATAGAAGTCATTTATTGAATATTTTATTGTTAGTAAGTAAAACAAGAACAAAGCCCAAATCACTAAGGTCTGCTTATTGGCTGAATTAAGGCTCTTACATTGTAACATAGTTATTATGAAACTTTGTGTTGAGTCTAACTAATAAAAAAGGTACTTTTTGGTGGTCCAGTTTTCAGGAAAGTGGAAGATGAGACTATAATGTAAAAGCCAGATGTTTAATGTTAACGGTAAATCCCCTTCTGCTTCCCCAATTCCCATAACTAGCAGAACTTTTAGGTGATGAGCGTTTTACCAGAATTGGTATAATGATCTTTTCTCCTCACCTTCACATTTTTCTCTAGTGGGTGAAGTTTGTCAAATTTGCGGGTATAAAAATAAGAATTCAGGACTCTTACTTACCAATTTTAGATTTGGCTTGTTTTCCCATACATCAAACTTTCTTTCAGCTGTGCCAAGCAAAATAAGCTGGCAATTAGGGGTGAAAAAATAATAAAATAATGATATTTCATGGTATTTTCACAATAACAATACTCTTGCCGATATAAATTAATTTGTTTTTTTCAAGAATGCACTACTACAACAAAATGATTTTTTTTTATTTTATTATTGCATACGATTTATGTCACACCCCTACCTAAGATATTAAAAAATACAAGAATTTGATCAGATTTGTAACAGAATTCAATGATCCAGAATGTCATGATACTTATTATGCACTCCAAATATCCCGATATATCCAGGATTAAAATAAAATAAACAATACTGGACAGATATAATCTGTCTCTAGTAGATATATAATGGAAAATGAGAACAGTGTGATTTTTCTTTTGCTAAAAACAGTAAAAAAAAAAAAAAAAAAAAAGTAGTAAGTGGGTGATGGCACGATATTTTTAGGGTATAATATCGTTCACGATATTCAAAAATGTTGGCAATATTATCGCGAACGATACGATATGGCACACCCCTACTGGCAATCCAGGCTTGTTTTAAGAGAACTTCTAGAAAACGAAGGAGTCGCAGTCTCCAGTATCAAACAAAGTAATGTGCAGCAATTTAGGAAAATAAACTTGATGCCTCTCTTCACAAGTAGTTCTAAATGATTTCCTGGACCAGTCAATTAGATTAGCCGTTAGATTGTTTGTCTTATAAATACTTGCAGTGTTTCTTGTTAATAGAACATTGTCCGATTTTTCAAATTAATTTACTGTAGTATTTATTGACCTACATAAGAGCAGATTGTGAGTACTAGTGAACATATCTCTGTAATACCGCATTTATGGTTCATTTGTGAGAAGGTAGAATCTGTATAAACACATACACATGAACACATACACATGAAAAATGTGAAGTCTGCATTAATCATAGCTACTAAACAGCATATCCCTCACCTGAATGTTCTATTAAGCTTTTTAAATGCCATGTTATGTTTGGCAGTGTTTTATCACAGCACTCTTAAGCACTCTTAAGCTGCCATCCAGACCTTTCTGCATTTGCCTTCCCTCATTGGATTTGCTTTAACACCTCGTTGTGGGGGCGGAAGGGTGCACATGGACGTCCGTGTGACGGCTGATTTTCATATGAAACCAATTAGGAGTTGGGTCACGACTTGCGACACTCATTTAAGTGGGATTAGGCTGCGTGTCAAGACTTCACCATGCAGGAGAGTCATATGATATCAGCCTTGTTCAGGTGAGAAATGCATACTATTGCACTTGGAAATATTGGAAATAATGTGGCATGAAGTGCAAAGACATTTTCAAGCTATGTGTCTCTTTGTCATGGGACTATTACTAGTTACTAATATAACTACTTATTATTTCTAGTTATCAAACACTAGGGATAGGCAGTAAATCATTATAGAGAGGCTTCAAATAATGTGATTAGGTTCCTCAGACCTCTCCACAGTACTGTAAAACCTCTAAATTATCGATGTGGAATCAACTTTGTATTATTGTGTAACACTTATTGTTATATTTTTCGCTAATATTCCGATTAGGATGAACCCCTCACTTGTGTGAAATGTCTCAATCTGCCAATAAAGATTAAAATTGATCCTCTTGCAGTATTTTCTGGATCAGCACAGTATGTGTTGTATCTCTGTACCTTGCTCAGTACATAACCTTCCACCCTGCTGATCTTCCTAGTCAGTGTGTGTTTGTTTACTAACTGGCCTCAGATCATCGCCGTGTGCACATCACCTCCCCCCTTGCATTTGGTCTAAGCTCAGGGTTGCTTATTGGCCCCGTGGCTAATTTTAGAGTAAGCGCTGTCAGGGCTTTAGCCGCCCTTAATCTGGGTTTAAAGTGACGAGGAGCACCACCCTATTTATACTCACTTTTCACTGGCTGAGCTGAAGGGCTTCCGGTCATTGGTGAGGCCCTGAACTCTCTCTTTCACCGAGTCTCCGTGCACACATGCAGATCTCTGATTTTACCAGGTCCTGCAGTCAGCGAGCTCCTCCCACTGTGCCCTGACTCTCCCTTGACTGTGTTCCTGCCCCACATTCATTCCTCTTATTGCTCTGTTTGTGATTTCCCTGTAAAAAAAAAAAAAAAAAAAAAAAAAAAAAAATTGATCTCATTTAGTTTCTTTTTTAAATAACTGAAAATGAGAAGTAGTTGCTTCCTTCATGTGGTTGTGGTTTTCATTATTTAATTGAATATTGATTGCTACTTAAGGAAGGAGTGGTTCTCATTTTTTTTTCTTCCCCTTGTGATTTATTTGTTTTTTGTTAAATTCGATTTAAAGTCCATTTGGAGAGAACTTCCTGAATTGAAGGACTAGAGCATCATATTTTCTAACCTTCACCTTGTAATTCAGTGTAATATCTTGAATTTTATTAGACTAATGTTTGAACATACAAGTAATGTTAAACAAAAATCAGTGTTGGATTAAGTTGTAAATTTTCATATTTTCACTCAGAAATTCACAAATTATAGATCACAAACTCTTAAAATTAAAATCTATAAAATTAAATCTTGTACATTTTTCTTTCACTTAAAATAAAATGAAAAAGCCGGTGCATCTAAAAAGCAGTAACGTCAAAGAAACCACCATAGGACAATTAAAAAATGTAATCACTATATTTTTTTGGAACAGGTGAGATACTGGTTTAGAATTGCCTATGGGAAGAATAAAACATTCATGATTGTGTCCATTCTTGGTTAAAAGCTCGGTTCTCCTGTTTTTTTTTAGGAGCGCCATGCAAATGAACTGACTCCTGATTCACTTTCTTTTCCAACCTCGCAGCCCCTATCATAATGCTTGGATCTGATTGTCTGAGTAGTGTCGTGATGTATGCAACTCATTTAAAACGGCCTGCAAGTTTTGTGGGCCGTTAAATCTGAATTTTAAATGCAAGAAAAAAGAATTTATTTTCTTCACATTAACATTGGTATAGGGTATGTACCCTGAATGGGGTCTGCCTGTTGCTGACTTACTTGCTGTAGAACTAAAGACAGGGTCATGTGCACCCATGATTTTAACAGATTCTCATGAAGGCATCACCTCGTATCTTGCAGGAATCAAAGCATCTGCTGCAAACATTAGTCTTGATACTAGAAACCATAGAACATCTGCCTTGACAGGATGGATCATCATGAGAAGACAGCCTCCATGACTCTTTCTGGCACAAACTGTTCCTGGACCACTTTTTATTTTGGTACATAAATCATTCACCTTCTTCAGGAATGTGGGATTTGCAGTTGAACCGTGGTGTTCTGCAACCGCAGAAGCATCTGTTTTGCCCGTGAGGGTTTTACCTGTATGTAAAACCTGTTTACTGTGAGGTGTAGGTTGGTGGGATTGAGTTGTTGATCGTACACAAACAAGCCTTTTTCCAAATTGCACTAAGCCCTGTCTTGCGTAACAAACCTGGATCTGTGACTCACTGGAATACATTCCGAGTGTCTTTTCTAGCCTGCAGGCATCCATGTGAGATGTATATTTAAAGCAGGGCGCTCAACTGTTGTGATTCATTTTGTGACGCCGTACTCCAGGCCAATCTTAGCAGTTTTTGGCTGTGCAGGGGGGGTAGTGCATTTTTGAGTAGAGGATGAGTAGAATAGGATGTTGGCTAGGACTGGAGTTAACTAGTTGCTGACCCTCGCTGTCACATGCTTGCTCACTTTTGCGATTAAGATCATTCTTCTCTGGCGTTTGTATCCACCACTTTTCAGCTGCATTAAATTGCACTTGTTGCTGAAACAGATGTGTAAATGCTCACCTGCTGCTCATATCTTTGTCGCAATACTCTAAATTTAGTAGAAATCCTTCCCTTGACAGTAGGGACCCCTGGCATAAGTGTTTGTCTTTAAGGGTTTCAGAAAAGTCACTCCGAAAGGCCATGTTTGAATAGTGCCGTAGGTCTTTGTTGTGTATGAAGCAGTGTGGTGTGTTTGGACAGCGCAGGGTTTCCTCGTGTCTGCTGAGGCACATCGGCCGTCAGTGTCTGCCTTCAGATGCGAGTGGAAGGCTGAGTGCAGGATCAGTTGACCCATTTAATTCCCCAGCCTTGTTTGTTTGTATTGTATCTTGAATAATTGATTGCAGGAAAAGCTTGATTGCACATGATCTGGGACACTGGGGAATAGCCCGCACTGGCTAATGGGTCCTGCACTTTCCTCTTCTCGCTCTGTTCCATTTAAATGGTTCACTAGGACCGTCCTGAATGTGTAGAATGTTAAATTAAGGTCTATAATGGAACACTTCTGTGAAAATTAAAAACCTAGTTGATCACTGACCCAAGATTTTTTTTTTTTTTTTTTTTTTTTAAGAAGTGGAGATGATGGGCTAATGTTGGCTCGTCTCCCTGTAAACACATTCACCAAACATCTCCCAAGTCCTCTTTCAAAATACATCCAGATCTCCTTTTGTTTGGTGTGGTGTGGTTTAGAGCAGTGTTTTACTAATCCTCACTTTCATTTCAGAAAAGCTTTGCTAATTAGCCAGATCAGGTGTTTTGAAAGCCGGGTAAACCCTAAAATGTGAAAAAAATTGTATTGAGATGTTTGTCTAGTCAATAAATAAAATTGTAAAATTAAAATGTCATTTAGTGTGTTGCTGTATACACTGTTGCATATTACATTTCAAATTAAATTTGGATCACTTTTATCTGCTGTCTTAACATGCCTTGGCCATATCTAGTGATTTGGTAAGTGCGTTTGGTAGTTAGGACCAGACTGTTATATTATTGGCCTGGCACCTCTTCAGTCTTGTTCTAAAAACTGTTATCATGCAGGTGTTAAACCTGTTAAGTCTTTTTACCATATTGAAATAGGCATATTTCCTACTACTCCAGACAGGATTTAAATCAAGATAAAATCTACTAGAGCTTGTAGATGTTACATATTCCTTCCTTCCTTCCTCCAGGCAGAGCACCTCATTAATGTTTTAGTACAAGGAAAACCTGCTCTGTGTTCAGTGGTGAGCTGTGTGCCCAAAAAAGTGCATTTTAGTTTTTTTGCTGCAAGGCTGTGTTCACATTACAAGCTGTGGTGCTTTAGATTGTAGTTATATGAAATTATCAGGGAAAATCTGATTAAACAGAAAATGTTATTATGAATGGACGTTTTGCTGTTACATGAGTCTGTAACCTCATGAATGACCACCAAAAATAAACAAACCCTGACCGGGGCATTTAGCTCAAAGGTCATTTGGTCTGGACAGCTTGTCAGCTGTTGATGATTGGAGCGAGTGTTTGAAAGGGGATGTAGATGACTTTTTGAGTTAATAGACTGCTCTGCAATTATTTTGTAGATTTAAATGAGAGAAGTTTCAATTAAAATTAAGCACAATATGAGGACAGGCATAGCCTAAAGATTAGATGTTGGTTTAATGCCCACATCTGGCATCCAATATATGTATGAATATATATCTGATGTTTGGGCACGCAATCTGATTTAGTGCATGGTATTTTGCTAGAGCTCAACAATATATCGATCATTTTTTGTATTGTGATAAATGTTCTTATTTTATCGACAATAAGCATATCAAGGATATCAATACTTGAACACTGACCCAACAAATCACCCAGCTCTCAGGGGGTGATTTATGTACACCAATAGTGGTGGCTTTTATACTGTATATACAAGTCAATATCTGCATTTTATTGACCGAAATAAAGAAGTATATCGTGATATAGACTTTTGGCATATCGTCCAGCCCTATTAGAAGCATTGTGTCATTGTAATAAACCAGTACTTGATTGCAATGTGAACAATGTGACCAATGAAGACTGCAGCAACTTATGTGCAGACTAACAGTCTTGCGTTTGGTTTCTTATTTTTTGCATAATTGTCACTCCTAAATGTTTCAGATCTTTTCAGATATTTATTTACATTAAACACAAAATGTAAATTTGAAGGATTTGCGCGAGCATAAACTGCCTTTTTAAGGTCAGACCACAGCATCTCAATAGGATTCATGTCAGAACTTTGACTAGACCACTCAAGTCTTCACTTTATTTTTCTTCAGCCATTTAGGTGGACTTGCTTGTGTGTTTTGAGAGATTGTCCTGCTTCAGACCCCAAGTCCGTTTTAGCTTAAGGCCGTAAACAGATGGCCGGACATTCTCCTTCAGGATTTTTTGGTAGACAGGAGAATTCATGGTTTTATTTATCACAACTCTTCCTGATTTTGAAGCAGCAAAACAGTCTCAGGACCACCACACCCACCACCACAACCTTATCTAAGGCTGGTGAGGCCTGCAGTTCTTTGGATAATATTGGGTCTTTTGTGACCTCTTGGATGAGTCATTGCTGTGCTCTTGGGGTAATTTTGGTCGGCCGCCCACTCCTCATTTTCACTGTTTGTGGATAACAGTTCTCACTGTGGTTTGCTGGAGTCTTAAATCTTTAGATATGGCTTTATAACCTTTTCCAGTCTAATAGATCTCAAACCTTTTTTTTCTCTCCATTTGTTTGTTAATTTCCTTCAATATTGACATTATTTCTAGCTTTTGAGTATTTTTTGGTCTACTTTGCTTTGTCAAGCAGTTCCTATTTTTGGGTTTTCTAGATTGAGAACACATGGCAGTAATCAGGGAAAAAATAAGAAATAATGAAGGGGCAAAGACTTTTTCACACCACTGTGAATGTAAAGATTTTGTATTGTATGTTTTGGATAATTCCTGCTGATCTGTGTGGTGACAGCTGCTTTTATTTAGTGATGTTGGACAATTAGAAAAACAGAAGTAGGGGGTTTTGACGTATTTTCCTCCTTCAGAGAGATGTAAATATGTTTTTGTTGGCCATCCCAGAAGAGCAGGCCTGAACCCTGCATTGCTTTCACAGCGGTTCACTGATCCCTCAGGCTATGTGTGTGCAGCACATAGATGCAGACTGAAGTGTGTGTTTGTATGCAGCTTACGTGTGCATTTATGAAAACAGCAGCATGTGAAGGACATGGGCTTCAGTATGACAATCCCTTAAATCCCTGGTTTGCTTTTGCTGTGTAAAGCAGAATACAATGGAAAACACGTTGGCCTTTTGTAACCTGCATTTTGAATCACCCGTATAACAGTAGACCTCCCTTATTTTTGGTTGTGTAGGGGTAATTATTTTTAGCAACAGGTGCAGCATTGTCTTCAGTTCAGTTCTACCATTGGCATCTACTGTTTTAAAGCTCACCTTCCGCGAAAATCCAATTTTTCTAGTTTTTTGTGGAATACAGTACCGGTAGGTCTCTCCGAGTTGAATGTGTACACCTGCACATTAAACTGTTTTGCAGCCCCCATTGTCTGCAGGAGCTAAGCAAAGAAATCCCCCCTCCCCCCCTCCGAAAAACGGGTGAATTTTGAATTATCTTTCTGCCTACGTAGGCAGAAACTCACAGACCAGCCCACCTTGGCTCGAGAAACTCCCAGAGGCGGAGCTGAAGCGACGCAACATCACCGCTCATCAGTTAGGAGGTGGGAGGCAGTGAGCGGCAGAGCGGTGGAGGGGCGTCGCAGTGCTCCTAGCCAATCAGAGGAGAGATATTTGCATGCTGTTTGCATGTATGAATATTCATGAGCAAAGCTGGAATCCGGTCATTTTGGACACACCCCTAAAACAGTCCATTAAAAAAGAGCTATACAGAGACACCTGAGCACTTTTTTTTTTACAAAAACGGCTCACATGTCATTCATTCATACTAGAGACCACAACTAGACATTTTAAAATGAAAGAAAAAACGACGGAAGGTGAGCTTTAAGCTGTTCAGCTACTTAAGTATGTTTATAGAAAACAGTGTGTCAGAAACCTCACTAGTAAGAGATTCCTGAACACCTCCACGTGCTGTAAAAAGAGTGAGTGAAGATTTAGACATGCAGTTTGGCTTTTACTCAGGCTTTTATTATATTTAGCCACATTAACTTACATTAGTGCAAAAGGTCAAGACCCCAAACCAAAGGATCTTGGTTAAGTGACTGCATTTAGATGAGGGGAGGAGGGGAATGGCTTGCTATTCTATTAACACAGTAGTTCCCAACCCTGGTCCTGGAGGACACTCTGTCCTGCACATTTTAATTGTTTCCTGCTCTTGCACACCACCATCAATTTAGGAAAGGCATATAAATTAGCTGATTAGATGGATCAGGTTTGTGTGAGCGAGAGAGAGAGAGAGAGAGAGAGAAATGCTAAAATGTGCAGGACTGGTGATGAGAATCACTGCTTTAATGCACCAGTCTTTAATACTAGATAAGAATCTTAGATTCATTTTTACCTTTAAAAATTGTTTTTAGTGAATCACTGATCTAAAATCTGTTGACAATGCACAGTATGTTTCCAAGATGGGTGCAACATAAATTATACTGAGTGGCTTTTATCAACCTCTGGGAATAGAAAATGAGAGCAGTAATTTTCCCTTTTGTATGAGGCAGCAAAAAATGTTGTAGCTCTATTACACAACACACAACAGAAGTGTATGTGTAACAAGTATTCATTGTTAACAAATCTTTAGGTTACTTGCGTAACCCCGGTTCTCTGATAGCATGAGTGAGGTGTCTCACTATGGGATACGCCCCTTCCGCGTATGCCTCAGAAGCTCTATTCCACTACGCCAGCCAATGAGGCTGGCTGACAGCTGTGACGCTCGTGCTCCCACCCCCCGTATATAATACGGTGGCACAGCGTCACCTCCTCATTCAAAAAACAGGCACACCTCTTCCTCGCTTCACGCTGCAAGGAGGGTGGTCTGGTGAGACACCTCACTCATGCTATCAGAGAACCGGGGTTACGCAAGTAACCTAAAGTTCTCTTTCAAGCATTCGTTTCGGTGTCTCACTATGGGATATCCTAACTCCCGTATTGTCAGACAAGCCTGCCTGAACACACTGTCAACCAGCTAAGCCTCACAGTGGAGACTGAGTGTTCCCCGAGCCGGCGCTCAGCACCGCATGTGCTATAGTAGGTGCTGTTATGTCCAGTTTATAAAATCTGGTGAACGTATGAGGCGAGGACCAGCTCGCCGCTGCACACACCTCCTGAATAGAAAGGCCACTAAAGACCGCCCATGAGGTCGCTATGCCTCTCGTGGAGTGTGCCCGGATGCCAGGCGGGACTGCTAGCCCCTTACTGGTGTATGCCAAAGCGATCGCTTCTGAAATCCAGTGCGATAGTCTTTGTTTAGTAATAGCTCTCCCTGTGTACGGCTTAGCCCAAGATACGAAAAGCTGATCACTCTTCCTAAAGCTTTTAGATTTATCCACATAGATACGCAGCGCTCGCACAGGACATAGTGCATTTAACCGCTGCTGGTTATGTGAGGTAAAAGGCGGTGGATAAAATGCCTGCAGCTCCAAAGGGAGACAAGGCTGAATGACTTTGGGAATAAAAACAGGGTTTGGACGCAAACATATCTTTGTATCCCCCTGCGAAAACTGCATACATGAGGAGTGCACAGAAAATGCATGTATCTCACTCACGCGTTTAGCTGAGGCCAAGGCTAACAAGAGTGCTGTCTTAAAAGACAGGATCTTAAAGTCTACCTGGTCCAGAGGTTCAAAAGGTGCTGCCGACAAGGCTTCAAGCACCAATGACAAATCCCAAGATGGAGACAAGGGTTTGGAGACTGGTAGCAACCGCCGTGCCCCCTTCATAAAGCGGCACACTAAAGGATGCTGTCCCACTGTTTTCCCTTCAAATCCCAAATGGCACGAAGCAATAGCTGCGAGGTAAACCTTAACTGTGGAGAAAGACCTGCCTTTATCAATCAGGTCTTGGAGGAAAGACAGTATAATCCCCACAGAACATTGAAACGGAGTTTCAAGTTTATCTGAACACCACTGTTCAAACACCCCCCACTTGTATCCATAGAGGGACCTAGTGGAGGGGGCCCTCGCACTCTGAATGGTTTTAATAACATTAGGCGGTAAGCCTGTTGCACTTAAGTTAAACCACTCACGGGTCAGACCTAAAGGACTAGGCGCTCCGGGTGTGGATGAAACATCCCCCCCCCCTGCCTAAGTCAGTAGATACCTGCGCAGTGGGAGGGGCCAGTGGTTGCCCTGGAGAAGCTGCGTGACTGCCGTCAGCCAATGCTTGTCCGGCCCATGTGGAACCCCTAAGACTACAGTCAGACCTCTCTCTCTTACTCTGGCTAGAGTTGGGGAGATTAACGTTATCAGTGGGCACGCGTAAAACTGTGTGCGCATCCATTCGCGTGGATAAGCGCCGACCCCCAGAGTGGCACTCCGATTGTGCGGCGAGTAAAACAGAGGGCACTACGCATTCACTAGTGACGCAAACAGATCCAGCGTTACTCTCCCGTAACGCTACAAAATCTGTTAGACACTGCTCCATAAAATCAGTCTGCGTGCCAGCGTGCGTACCGGATGGGAACGCAGCCCTGCCTGGCGACTGACATACACCGCTGCTGCCGTACTCTCTATCCTCACGAGAACGTGGCATCTCTTTAGAACAGGGAGAAAAAGTCTGAGTGTTAGCTGAACCGCCAGCATCTACGGACAGTTTATGTGCATATATAGCTGCCGGTGATTCCACCTGCCATCCACTGTCCTCTCTTCGTGCATGCCCCCCCAAACAGACAAATCTGTTGTCACTACTTGTCTGGCATGCACTGTGCGCATAGGGACACCCTGTGTTAGGAAGCGCTCGCGCTTCCACTGACACAAAGCCATCAGCGCCGTTCGGGTGATTTTCACTTTCTAGCGCATGTGACGTAACTGGTCCAACCTGAGCGAGGCCACTCAGCGCCGAAACTCCCTCATGAACCATCGGTCCAGAGGGACACCGTCTATAGCTGAGGCCATCATGCCCAAAGGTGGGAATATAAGCTTCAGCAGAGCTAAATAAACTATCATTTTGAACGTGCGTGTCCGTAAATGATTGTTTAGAGCATGTAAATGCAAAATAGGTCTCACTAGTAAGAACCGGGAGTAGAACATGCCCCGAACTTGTCTGGGTGATGCTACTCTCATTACTCTTTCCTTCAGTAATTGGGAAATTTCCCCCTAAAGAATGTGAGCCGATTCCCCTGGGGCTGGAGAATGAACAAGACCCCTGAAACGGGGAGGCCGAATGTCGAACTGCAGCCTGCAGACATTTCGCTTTGCTCTGAGCACCTCGCGAGATAAGACGCATGTGCTCCCGTTGTTCAGCTATGGGGCGTTCGCGCCCTCTAGCGGAAACGGAGTGCAACTGCAACTGCCGTCCACTGGGCATGCGCGACACGGCCGCGTCAGGATAGCTTGTGTGATGCTTTCTAGCCCAGAAAGCAGGGAAACTTTCTGAAGCTTTTGTTCTAAGCATTTTATGTTTTGCAACATTTTGTGTTTTATTTTGACTCATAACATATGACAAGCATAAAACACAAACACTTCGCTTTATTTAACACATCACTGCTACAATGAGTGAGGGTGTGCTTGGTGTGCGAACTGGGCATGTTTGGCACACGGAACATACGGGAGCGCTGGAACTGCGTTCCGCCTGAACATTGGGGAGGGGAGCCAGCTAAACGGGGGGTAGATTGGCTCCCTCCTGGCGCCAGATACCCATCAGGCTGACTTCTTCTGCCTCCTCACTATCCCCGTAGGTGGGTTGGAGGGCGGCTGGGCAGCTTGTGGGGGTGGCTGGGGCTTCCTAGGCCAAGCAGCCTTACTCTCAGCGCTTCCGCTTTGACCCGGCTTGTCCATCTGGGGTTTCGGCCGTTTGGGGATGCGAAAGCTGACAGTCGGACGGGCCGCCGCCTGCGTGAAAGTAGAGCGAGGGGGGGGTGAGGGGCCAGGCTGTGATTTCCTGGGTAGGCACAGCTGGAGCGCTTCATCATCCCTTTTCTTTTCTTCGCACCGCTTCTGCATCAGTGCGAGAGCGGAGCCGAAGATGCCCCCGGGCACAACTGGTGCATCCAGAATGGCCTCTTTCTCCCTGTCTGAGAGATTCGCTAAGTTCAGCCACCTGCCTCTTTCCTGGACAACCATAGTGGCCAAGGCTTTGCCTGCCGCTTGGACCGCACATCTCTGAAGACGGAGGGAGAGATCCGTAATCACACAAATCTCCTCCCACTGAGGTGAGCCTGGCGTGGCTGACGTGTCGTCCTGCAGCTCAGCCTGTTAGGCTGTAAGCATGGAGATGGCGTTAAGGGCTCTCACAGACAGGGCGACCGCTTTATAAGCCCGATCGGTCATGCTGGACTGAAAGCGGTCTGCTTTGGAGGGCAGCGTGGGGCTGGAGACTGCTGAGCGGCTGGGGTGCAGGTGTGCTGCTACCAGGGGCTCCATGGGAGGCATGCGAAGAAGGCCTTCTTTCTCCATACCCTCCAGATCAAGAGCAGATGCTCCTTGGATAGGAGTTTTCCCCGTAAAGGGCTTCTCCTTCCAGCATGTAGCTAACTCCTCCATAAGCTCTGGAAATATGGGGAGTAGCTGTCTCGCTGCCCGCTTCGCCCTAGGCAATCTCTTTCCCTCGTAGCGTGACTTAGCGGTCTCCGCTAGCACGGCCGGCCACGGGATGTTCAGCTTTTCAGCTGCACGCTTGAGCACATCCTGGAGGTCCACATTCAGAAACTGAGAGGGTGGTGTCTCTCCCGATTCATCAGTGAGCTCCATGGCACATGGGAGTGTAGCCATCTGGGCGGAGGGGAGGAACGGGGAATCACTGAATTCATCATCCTCGTCAGAGATGAGAAATTCGGATCCGGCGTCCAAATCATCCTCTTCTCCCTCCAGCTCATCCTCTTCTGCGTCCAGCAGAGTGGGGAGGGGGGCGAGGGTGTCTAGCTGGTCACCCCAGCTTAACCCCGCGGGAGTGGATGATGCAGCGGGCATGGCGACCTGCTGTGTACTGGGCGGATTCGCATCGCCTGATATGAGCGGGTCCCCGCTCGACAGGCTGACTTGGCGTGCCAGCCTGCGGCGTAGGCTTTTGACAGTGAACCGCGCGCAGTGATCACACGAACCGGGATCTTTCAGCGCTGCCTGGGCGTGTCGCAGCCCGAGGCAAGCGGCGCATATGTGGTGCGTGTCCCTGCTAGATATTTTATTACCGCAGGGACACGACCGTGCGGGTTCACTATCCCCACTCGGCACTGCCTGCATTGCTGCAAACAATTAGCTGGTGTGCTAATTTGTGCTAAACTGCGCTATTCGGGGGACGACGGCGTGGTGGCCAATCTATTTCACCGTTAGCACAGGGAGCTAATAACTAGCCGCAGCGCTAAAGCTAATTTGGTGTTTAGCTTAGCTTGGCTCGTTAGCTTAGCTAGTTCGTTTAGCCGTCGTTTGGAGACAACCCGACTAAACAGGAAAATATTCGGTCTATGGTGAAGACCTAAATAAATCCTCTTTCTCTTCAAAGTCGCTAAGCGCCCGGCGACGGAGGTATTAACTCCGTCTGTGGACTGTTTAGCTTAGGCGGCCTGTAGAAGAGAGAGTGTGTGTGTGGAGGCTTCTGGAGTGAAGCGAGAAGAAGGTTTTGAATGAGGAGGTGACGCTGTGCCACCGTATTATATACGGGGGGTGGGAGCACGAGCGTCACAGCTGTCAGCCAGCCTCATTGGCTGGCGTAGTGGAATAGAGCTTCTGAGGCATACGCGGAAGGGGCGTATCCCATAGTGAGACACCGAAACGAATGCTTGAAAGAGAACTACACAACGTAATGGGGACAAACACAATGGTAATACACTCAACTCTGCCTTAGAGGCCGACCGATCGATCGGCCAGCCGATTTAATCGGCCGATTTTTGTTATTTTTTTATCAATCGGCATCGGCCGATTTTCTTATTTGGCCGCGCCGATTTTAATCCGGCACATCTGCGGGCAGCTACTTGGAACGCAGCGCAAGGTTTCAAGAGTGAGCAAGACTTGGGTAAGGCATCCATTTTTACAATCCAGTGTCCCAAAGTCTATATTTTCTCTCATGATTAGTAATCTGTGATGTTGCTTCATTTACTGAAAAAGAATAGAATTTCAACTGCATCGGTGTTGTAGCATTTCTCTCCAAACGAAACTATGCTTAGCGTTGATGGCAGGAGTGCATTTGGAATGCGCCCTGACTATGCAAGGCAAGCCCTATCTATAAGCTCTAGTATAAAATAACTGACGTCTCTTCTTCAGAAACGAAAATCTAAGTAAATAAAATCAAATTAACACTTGATATTTTCAGTATTTAAATTATTTTTAGACGAAATGAAAAAGGGCAGGACTAAAACTGTTTAAGGATATTCGCAGCATCAGCTGCGCTGAAATAATAATTACTGGTTAGTCAGGATTATTAGAGGACTGTACTTCTCCTTATATATAAACAGTGTTGGGCACGTTACTTTGAAAAAGTAATTAGTTATAGTTACTCGTTACTTCTCCAAAAAAGTAACTGAGTTACTAATGGAGTTACTCCACTATAAAAGTAATTAGTTACCAGTAAGTAACTATCGCGTTACTTTTTATTATTCGCCCGTCAAAAAAAGGAAATCAATTATGCATTTACTATTATTATTAGAAAAATAACAAAAAATAACAAACGAAAATAAACCCAAAATGTTGACAAAAATATAATCTAACGAATTTCAAAAAAATAAAACGAAATTCTCCACACAACCAAAGAAAATTACTAAAACTTGTAATACTGAAAAAAGCGGAAAAACGCGTCTGGGGATGAAATTTAACAAACCAAGCCACACTCAAAAGAAATATGTATATATAAAACAAAATAATGGACAAAAACAACAATTTAATGCCCGTTAAAATGGTATTAATATAACAGCTTCACCAAAAGAGAATAGAGCTTAGATCGTGCCCAAAAAATCCGACCCAGCCGGAGCCCGTGCACATTCTGCCCAAGCCCGAACCATAAACTGTCATTATGAGCCTGACCCGATCCGCCCCATAAACTGTCTGTTTTCGGGCTGATTGAATGAGCGAAATATAATCAGAATTATGTTAATTAACACTGTAACATAGAAGCATAGAACTATTATTTAATTTAAATGATTTTTAAGAACAGCTACACACAATGCTGCAAGTCAAACGCGGAGGCGTTCACGTGCGCCCAGAGCTACGTGATTACAGTTTTCATTTTTATTATAGTTTAATTTTATTTTATTTTTTCTGTTCATTTTAGGGTGGGCTTGCTAGCGCGAGCTCTTTACACAAGAACTAACGGACCACGAGTGCCGCGCGCTCGGCACAACAACTCCCGCTGTACAACTCCGCTGTACAACAGCGCTTATAAATAAATTAAACACAAAAATGAGGGTATTCTATCAGTAATTTCAGTTCGTTTTAGTTAGTTTTATAAACACAAAATACAGTTCGAGATAGTTATGTTTTTCCTTTTAATTACCGTTTTTATTAGATTCAGTTAACACAAATGTTTTTCACTTTCAATTTTCGCTATTTCGTTCGCTTTAGTGAACAATAATAATTGGTTACTTAGCAACATTGTGATTATCACACCAGAGCTTTATATAAAATAAAAATAGGAGCCCGATTTCGGGTCGGTCCTCAGGTCAGGTGGGATTCGGGCAGAGAATCTAAGCTCTAAAATAGAAAGCAGCAGCACCACAAAAACCGGAGCAGCTAAAAAGAGCTTAACGTCCTTAATTCGGAACTTGGGTTGTCCACGGCAATCACTGAATTGATTAGAGCACGCAAATCGTCACAATTGTGCCTCACTTCACCACGCCAAACCACAGGCACAGCGGCCAGAAGCTCAAGTTCACCGGACAGAGGAGGGGTTAACCAGGGCAAAGCGAAATAAAAAAAAAAAGTTCATAGAGCTGCTAAAGTAACGTGCAGTAACGGGGTGTCGGAAATGGTAACGGCGTTATAGTTACAGTCATAGTAATAAGTTAGATTACTCGTTACTGAAAAAAAGTAACGGCGTTAGTAACGCCGTTAGTTTTAACGCCGTTACTCCCAACACTGTATATAAATAAGCTTTATTGTAAACGAATTAATAAAACAAATAGTTTCTAAAATAATGGAGTTAAAATAAAACATCTCTTTTTCCTTCACTACAAACAGACATTAAATCATGCCGCCTCCTGCTGTTCTGCTGTAACTCACCCGTTTAAAGCGGTTTGCGCTGTTAGATATTAAATGAAACGATGAGCAGAATTTTCTGTTTTGTCGGGTTCTACTTTAGAACCCCCTCCAGACTTTTCTGATAAAAGCTCATTTTATCCTGAACCTATAAAGTCCGCGCTCTTCAGCTTTCTCAACTCATTTTCCGCTCACGCACCGAACCTCCAGTACAGCTGATGAGACGCGTTTCTCTGGCTAAGGAGCTCATTTGAAGAAGAAAAAAAAAACAGATAAAGCTATATTTAAATTACAGCACCTGTCTGTTTTTGCATTATTTATAATTTTATTCTTAATTTAAACGTCACCCATTTTTGTAAAATAATAGCTGCAGCCCTAATGTGAACATTTTATAACATTGTCCTCCCATGTCCATTCGTTTTCAACTGCATGGAGTTGAAGAAGAAATAAGCTTTGCCGTTTTGGAGTAACTATCTAAAGTTGTCACATTATGGAAGTCTTCTTGCACTCTGTTAAACATATTAAAATGAATAATTAATAGACTAACAGACTGCAACAAGTCATACATTTGTTAATTAGTAGGCCCCTACAGTAAATTTTATATAATAGCCAACATAATATTTCTACTATAAACATGAATATATAGTGTATATAGAACATATGTTATATAATGAATAAAATAAAATGTTATGGATAATACAATCTAAATAAAATTAATATTTTTTTTATTAACATATAGTGATATAGTAACATTAAAGTCACTATAAAATGCTAATTTATTTTCAATAAATTGTGTGAAGTTTACAACTGTTGTTCCTCCTCTTACTAGTATGATTTTAAGCATGCCAAATAAATATAATACGATAGCATATCGGCCCTAAAAATCGGCAGGTCACATCGGCCATCGGCTGACTCTGACCACTAATGATCGGTATCGGCATCGGCCTTAGAAAAACCCATATCGGTCGGTCTCTACTCTGCCTGCATCTTCAAAAGTGCCCAAACACAACAGATTCTAAAACACATTTCCTTATTAAATAGCAGCACTTTCCACATTTAATGGGAAATTACCTTTTTAATGGAATGGTATTTAAATCGCATATTCAACGGTTTTATCTTGTTTGAAAATGATTGAGAAGCAGAAAACGAGACCTGTTATCACACCAAGCAGAATTGGAGGGCATGGCTGAAATAATGGTTGACTAATCGAAAACATAATCACCAGATTAGTTGACTACCAAATTAATCATTAGTTGCATCTCTTTGGCCGTCTACAATATAACCACTTTCATTAATTCTTTTAAATGAGCAGTTACGCCAGGTTTAAGAGAATACAAATTATTTAACAGCCCACAAATTATTATCCTCACAAAAGTTTAGAAGAAGGTTGAAGGTCATTCATTCATTGGTTCAGCAATGCAACAGTATTAAATACACTATATGGACAAAACAATAATTTTGGCCCTTTGCTATATCTTGAGAGTTTCACAGATCAAGTTTAAATGCATTGTTTGGATTCAATCAGTATGTATTGTATTAAGGGTTCGTAAAAGAGGACAACACTTTATGAGCTTAACAAGTGCTTTACTGCATTACTGTCAGTCAGCATCTTCTCAACAATGTGTTCTTTTCTCTTCTCATGAATTACTTATTAGTTGTTTTACTAGCAGAGTTGTATTTTGTGCTGATCTCTGTAACAGAATGCCCTCTTTTTACTGCTAGTCTACTTTTCTTTCAGTTCAGGTGCTTCCAGATAATCAGTTAAGGAGCAGTCTAGTAAAAGTTACCTGCTCATTTGTGTTGGTTGCAAAATGTTGAGTTTTTGCTCTTAAACTGGGACATTACTTGGTTACTCTTACTGATATTGATTAGACTTTAAGTGCTGTTGGTTCTAATGGACACAGTGTTTTACATCTCTGATGTCCTCCGCATCAATGGTCAACAGTACCTTTGCTTCTGAATCAGGTAGTAAATGTATACGTGTTCTGCATTAATGACCATGTCTTGGGATTTCTGAACAGAAGCCATGCTGCTATTATCAATTTTTTTAAATAAAAGGTAATTAGACATGTTTCAGAATTTTGATGTAGAAATATTAATATTAGTAAACAGTAAATAGAAAAAAATAGTATTAAGTATTTCAAATGTTCCAGAACATTCCCAATAAAAAACATAAACAATTCAGAATAAAGTAAAAAGAAAAAAATGTAACAATTGTAAATGACTGACATGAACATGTAATACATTCACTTATACAGAAGGCCTACTAAGTTATCATTTTTTAAAATTCTAATAATTTTTACAAAGTTTTAAAATGATCATTCTAAAAATGCAATAGATGCACGTTAATTTAATAAAGAATTAAAGTAACGTGAAAAATTTCTAAAAAATTACTTAAAAATTTTGCAACTGGGAAATGTATTACATTAACCCTCTATGGCATAGTTTTGTGTATTTGACCGTTTATATTCTTACTATATGCCTTTATTCTTGTTGTGACTTAGATTTTTTTTTTTTTTTTTTGATGCCTTGTGCAGTAAGATCATTTTGTTAGATTAATCATGATTAGGCACTTTCTCATCTCTGGTCCTGGAGACCTCCTCCTCCTTTTTCCTTGCATATTTTAGGTGCTTCCTTCCTCTAAAACACCTGATTAAAAGCTGATCAGCTTGTTATTAAATGTCAAAATCTAAATTTAAGTTGGCAAATATCCACAGGGATTCTCAAGCTTTCAAAAATATTTTTTCCTCCTGGAAAACATAATTCCTGCCCTAGAGAGTTAATTAATTGTCTATACCCTGTTACATTATTAGGGTATTGGGTACATTTATAATTTTTTGAACAAATTAGTTGCTATATTGGATAACTAAAGAAATATTACAGCAGTAAATGCTACAAGCCACAACCCGCACAAACCTGTTCTTGTTCTTGTTGGAGCCGTTTTGTTTCTCATGATTGTTTCTGTTTCTATTGACGTGTGAGTCTCTCAGTAATTTCTAAGGAATTGTGCCGGCTCCCTTACAAGTAACTGCACATGTCAACATCTCTAGTGTTTTGATGCTGTTTAAAGAAATAACTTGTAAAATCCATTTATGTACAAGTGGTAAAATATTTGTGAAAATAGCTAGCAAAACATGCCTGTGTATTTATCCTTGTATTATTTACAATATAATAGCTGTGTATGGTTTAATCATTGTAAATTATTCAAATAATAACGTTCATTTGACTACCTCCAATTATTTCTTGTCTCTCTTTGCAAGTGTTTGCTATTTTTAACATCTTAAGCCTTGCCATTATTCCCTACCATTTGTACTGTGCTTTCAGTCTCACTGTCTGATGCTCATTTATTTATTTTTTTTTTTCCCTTTCACTCTCTGCAGTTAAGGGCTCCCGGCCAGGCAAGAACGTCCAGCTGACAGAGAACGAGATCCGTGGCCTCTGTCTCAAGTCTCGGGAAATCTTCCTCAGCCAGCCGATCCTGCTGGAGCTCGAGGCGCCGCTGAAGATTTGCGGTGAGTGCTTTCGGAGGCTGAGCTCTTTCTGACAGCACTGGTTTTTATCAGCCCCGCATCAGCTGCCGGCCTGAGCAAATGGTTCAGAACAGCTGCAGCCTCCGCTGGCAGGGAAGAATAAACAGACGCGGCTTTTATAGCACGTCCGATCTGCTATCTGGATGCTAATAAACCAGGCCTAGCGTGGACCCTTCGTCCTGCGCTGTCTGTTGCTTTAGTAACGTCACCTGCAGATAATAAACATTTATAAACTCGAGCGGGGAAAAGTTATGCCATCAGCCCGAGCCCAATGGAAAAACAAAGCCATGTTCGTGCGTTTTGTACTCATGAATGTGTGCTGTCTTATCAGTTTTCTTCATTAAAGTACACAGAGATTGTGGAATTGTGTATACAAAAATCTCTGGGAAAAGCCTTAAAAAAAATGTAGATAAAAAAAAAAAAATCCTTTGTTAAATTACTCTCCCAATGATTTTAATGTGACACAGTAAAGACAATTCTGGTTCACACACAATAATATCAGCACAATAATTTTACACGAAAAAAAAACAAACTTCATATTGCAATTTTTGTGATATTCTGAAACAGTATTTTTTGTTATTTACTGTAATTACCTAAAATTATATATGTTCACTTCATATACAGCACGTTTAGGTTAGGTTTTTGCTGTTACATTACTTTTATTTATTACAGTTGTTTTGTTCCACTGTTTTTATTTTATATATATAAGGGGTTTGGACAGTTATTGTTTAGGAAATAGTTTAAAACATTATAAACATTTTGTTATTTATATAAGTACAACATAGTTATTTTGTTGCAGTAGTGTGTTCTTGAAATACAAATCTTTTATTGCACACCTTTACTGGTTTAATGGCAGACTGAATTAAGACGATACAGTGAGAAAAGATAAATTTACCAACAAAATGGTCTATATTGTCTGTGCAATGCTGTTAAATTATGTAAATTGTGTTGCAAAAGTGGTGTTAATTTTGTTTTTGAGTGGGAATGTCCTTAATCTGGCATTTAATTTTTACCATTCCCAATTCTGCAGATTCTATACCCGTTCTATACATTAAGAACACCACTTATATAATCTCTACAAAGCAGCAAAATAAGGAAAATGTGTTTGTCTAGCTACCACCACAATACTCAATAGATGGAGAGAGAGAGAGAGATACTTCATTGATCCCGAAGGAACTTTAGCAGGCAGTAGCACTAGCAGTTACACAACACACAGTAGAAACAAACAATATTAATAGGGGTGGAACAACACAGTAAGAATATAAGATTATACAACATGCTAACTAAGGCTTAAAATTAACTATACCTTATACGATACAAATTAAAATAAAAATGCTGTAACCTTAAGATAAATATCTCACCTACTAGTGGTCAAACTATATAAAATATGAAAGTAACTGTAGATAAGGGGTAGTGCAGTGATACAGAATAAATTGAGAATAAGGGATGGCAGGTATCAGCAGATCTGACAATACTGAATATAAACCTGTGCAAGGTTTGTATTTAAGTGTAAGTATTGTCCAGGAGTGTGAATGTACCATCAAGAGTCAATATTGCCCAGGAGTTCAGATGTACATGTGACCTCTGTATCTCTTGTATCTGCCTCTGTGACCTCTTTTAAAATTTTGGACTATTATTGGTTCTAAAAATCAGTTGTTTCCTCCATACAGGTGACGTCCACGGTCAGTACTATGATCTACTGCGGCTCTTTGAGTACGGAGGCTTCCCTCCAGAGAGCAACTACCTGTTTCTGGGGGATTACGTGGACAGAGGGAAGCAGTCCCTGGAGACCATCTGCCTCCTGCTGGCCTACAAGGTCAAATACCCTGAAAACTTCTTCCTGCTTCGCGGCAACCACGAGTGCGCCTCCATCAACCGCATCTACGGCTTCTATGATGAGTGTAAGCACTTAACCTGGGATGTTCCATCTTGCCCATATGGATCTATGCGTATAACAGGCCACTAATACATTCACCGTTAGACGTTGTTAGATTTATTGCTGTGGATGTACACTTCATTAGTAACTCCATCCTTGTGCTTCTGCCAGCTGACCACTGGGCTACTGTATTACAGTGTAATCCTCCGACTGGCTGGGACAGTATCATATTTTATTTTTTTATGATGAGCTTATTTGCTTTGCATAGTGTTAATTTTAGTGTTTAGAACACTGATGAAATACAAGTTTCATTATGTAAAGGCTGATTTGTTAATGTAAGAAAAATTCTAAACAATAGTCTACGTATGGAAGTGTTTAAATTGCAGTTTTATAAGAATTTCAGTGCAATTTTAGTAATTCCAGTCATGAAGAGAAATTGATAATTGTTTACCTTTTATTGACCCAACACCATATGTTTTTGAATGATGGGCTGTTCTCTCCAAAGCGGTGATCCTAACATGGTTGAGGGTGTTTGGGTTTTTTTTTTTTTTTTTTTAAATCTATATCTAAGCATTTACTTTATAACTTACATGCAGTGTTCATGTCAGTCTGTAAACAAACAGAAAATAATTAACCCAGAATCTGATGGTATTGTAGTCATGTAAACACTGACTTGCACAGTTTTTGTAAACCCCTGCTGCCAGTAATATCATATAATGCAGTAATGTTTTGACACAACCCAAATGTACACACTGTTTGCTACATAGGTTCTTTGAGAACATGAGGGCTATCCCCACATGGGTTGAGTTTTCACTTTCATTCTGCTGCACGGATTCAGGCTGGCACTCTGTGAATGTTTGTGCATAAGGGGATTGCCATTAAGCGGGCTGTTTAGTCATGATCCCTCTGAACCCAGCAGGGATAATGAGGTCAGGATTCAGATAGGCCTTTAAAATAGTCTTCAAATAGGCTGGAGCAATAGAGATGTACAAATATCTGTCCGTTGCATTAAGTAAATCTGAAAGTCAGTTTTAGAATTGATTAAATGTAATGTTTTAATAATCTGTAATTATTATTATCTTTTTTTAAAAACCAAGGATATTAAAATGTAGTTTTTATTTTTAACCAAGAATAGATATAGAAATAGCCAGTTAGTTAAATTAGAATGATTCAGGAAGTTATTTAAATAGGATTATTAAGAAGATGTTTACAGTCTTCAGCAAGCTGTTTAGTTAAATTCAGATTTTTCAGGAAACTATTCGATTCAATTGGGATTCTTCAGGAAGCTATTCAGTTTAATGTGATTCTTCAGAAAACTCTTTGGTTAAATTTGGGTTTTGCAGGAAGCTAGTGGATTTATTGTGGGTATCTCAGGAAGCTACTTAGTTAAATTAGGCTTTTTAGGAAGCTTTTGAATTGAAAAAGGTTCTTGAAACTAATCAATACAGTATCTTTTAAGGAAGCTACTTAGTAAAATTAGGATTCTTTGGGTAGCTATTTTATTTAATAAGGATTCTTCAGGAAGGTACTTGGTAAAATGATGATTACAGGAATCTATTCCGTTAGTAAAATTAGGCTTCTTCCAGGAGATTTTCTATTATATGATTCAATTTGGAGTGTTTGGGTAATGATTTGGATTTAACAGAAGTTTTTTTATTTAATTGGGATTCTTTAGGCTGCTAGTTAATCTAATGTCTTTCTGGAAGCTACATGGTTAAATTATACTTATTTAGGAAGGTACTCGGTAACATTATGATTCTGGAATCTATTCAGTTTAATAGTTTCAATTAAATTGTTTTCAATTATTTGATTAGATTTATGATTCTTTAGGAAGCTATTCAGTCCAGTTGAGTTTATTTAGGTTATTTGGACTATTTAAGTTATTGAGTTTAATAAGGAAACTTTAGGCCACTATTTATTTAAAATGTTTTAATTTGTCAGGAAAGCTTTGCATAGGGTTATTTAGAAAATGTTTGATGCACTAAATGCTAAAGAATCCTAATTGATTAGAATTGTGAGGTCTGATATTAGCACCCTCAATAAAGCCTTGTGATTTAAATTAGACCCAGGTTGTGAGTTTTTCCATTACACCGGTTTATATGGACACTTCTGCATCTGACAGTGCTCATAATGGTGCAGCATCTTAGAATAGTCTGGATCTTGGTGACCCCAAGGAGGAGGAGACCAGGTTTCAGAGAAAGACTCTAGCGAAGTGACTCCAGACTGAATTTAATTACATGCTATTTAATAAGGATTTTTAAATAGCATATTCATGTCCTAATGCTGAGGTGTGTGCATGTGTGTCTCTAGGTAAGAGACGGTATAACATAAAGCTGTGGAAGACTTTCACAGACTGCTTCAACTGCTTACCCGTGGCCGCCATCGTAGACGAGAAGATTTTCTGTTGCCATGGAGGTGAGTGCAGACGGCGGCATCTCTGTGCTTATTTTAATCTGTCTCGTCTCAGAGATGATTTGAGTTTGTGTTTATACTGTTTTATTAAAGTTGTTGAATCTCATGATTCTGCTGGTCTGACGTTCTCTGGTGACTGATGTATTTGTATTATACCTCCAGTATTAAGAATAGATCTTGTGTGTAGGTGTATTGCACCATTAGAATTTGACATTGCATACTCCAATGTGGGTTAACATTCCAATGATGGATATAGGGATTGTCTGGGACAAAGAAATCAGTATGGTGTAAGGTGACCTTTATGCTGTAATCCATTTAGTAACATTACACAAAACCACTCCTATTATTCTGTAATTCTTTAATTGTCTATTACATGTGTCTGACCCACATTGTAAGTGAATATATTTTAATATTAAGGTAAAATATGTAAATAAGTGAGTTTTTTTTTCTGCTTTTTCATTTAATATTCTTTTACACTGTTATCTGGCAGGTACTGTATATTAGGGCTGCAACGATTAGGTGATATAATCAATGATTCTAAAAATACTGACTCCAAATGTTCATTGTTTATTAATTTGTAGCACTAGACAAAGTATTGGGGACAGAAACACAATGGGAGAAGGGTAACAGGCTCAATCACACAGTTTACACTTAACTCGACCTGCGTCTTCATAAGTGTTTAAACACAACAGATTACATTTCCTCAGTAATTGGCAGCAATTTTCACATTTAAAGGGCATTTGAAACATTTGAAAGGCGATGAAATTCCAAATTCCATATTTCTTGTTGGAGCCTGGCAGAAATGATTGTTCCTAATTGACTACCATACAGCCGTGCTGTATATCCAACACATGTTTATGTTCAACCAGCAATACAAGAGTGAAGCTTTAGATTTTTTTGGTTAGAGCGATAGATCTGTGGGGATGAGAAAGGAGTGACTGTAGCAGTGAGGATAGGGAAGAATGTAGATTGGGTATTTCATACCACTTGCATAGGATATCTTTAAGAATTAAGGATGTGTCTTTTCTTTACTTTTCAAGGAACACTTATTGTTTTTCAATTTTTATTATTTTTAAGCCACTGATCTTGTACTGTCAGAAGTTCAAAATTTAAAATTATTCAATGTCCTAAGTAAATCTTTGTCTTTGTAACTAAGCTACTGATTAGGCTGAAACACTAAAGTACACCTGTAAAGAGGAATACCACTAATTTGATCAAAAGTTTGGGGATAAAATGGTTTTAATGTTGAGAAACTTACCAACTCTTGTTTCTTTAGTTTTTGTTTTCCTTTCAGTTTAAACATGCCTGTTTAAATGGTTAAAGACTGTTGCTTTTAATAGACATTATGCCACATTTTGCTTGTGGGCTTTACCTTAATGCCTATAGTGTTGTAATTTGGGTTTAACTTTGAGACATCCACAAATTATCAGGCTTTTCACATGCATTTTTGGGCAAGCTGAGCTATAAAACAAAAAAAAGATGGGGACTGAGTCAGTAAAGTAGTATTTACAGAATTTTGATTATATATATGATTTGGCTTATTATGCAAAGGTTAGGCAGAATTGAATTCTGGTCCTGCTCACTGAGTGTTGCGTAGTGTGTTTTTCTGTACTGCCGATCTTAGAGTAGCAGTGATTAAGACACTATCCCTTTCTATCACGGCCAGTTGAGGGTCAACATGATTCCAAAGCTGCTGTTTTAAGGTAAAGTGCTGCATAATGTTTCATTAAAATGCACTGCACATATTGCACTGTGTCCCGGGCATCAGGCAGTGTATTCACAACCATTTTGATGTAATAACTTTGAGAAGCTTAATCCCTCTAAAAGCTCCCTCACACAGACGTCCAGTTCCATTCACCAAACAGTAAACAGTTCTGACTCAGCACGTTTTCATTGAACCACTTTCATGTTAATCCACTTTGAATGACTCTGTTTACATCTCCACCATTTAATTCTGGAAAAAATAGGTGCAATGCCCTCTAAAGAGGTTAGCCAGTCCTGATGCAGCTCTAACCAATTCCCATTGTGCATTTTCTTTTTTTCCCCTTGTTAGGTCTTTCTCCAGACCTGCAGTCTATGGAGCAGGTGCGGCGTGTGATGCGGCCCACAGACGTGCCGGATCAGGGCCTGCTGTGCGACCTGCTGTGGGCTGACCCAGATAAAGACGTGCTGGGCTGGGGCGAGAACGACCGTGGAGTCTCCTTCACTTTCGGTGCTGACGTGGTGGCCAAATTCCTTCACAAGCACGACATGGACCTCATATGCAGGGCACATCAGGTTAGATTTTAGACAACTCTTTTACTTCACAATTTAATTCAAATTCAACTTTATTAACTCCTGTTGGGAAGACTCCCTTAGAAAGTATGCAGCCTTTCTGATTGGCTTATGTATACTGAACATGTAATTAAAAATAACTGTATATGCAGTGGTGGCAAATTCATAACCAGAAGGTAAAAATCCTTCCTGGAATTTTGTTTCAACTGCCTGGAAATCTCTGCTCTTGGAACCGAGGATGGGACAAAATATTGATATCATTATATATTGTAGCATTTTCATTTGTGTTGTATTGTGTCAAATATCAGTATATTTATTGATTCATAGGTGCTCTAAACTAAGGCCCAATCCCATTTCAACCCTTGGCTCTACTCCACTGTTTTGCATGTGTACATCTAGGGGTAGGGGTTCACGATTCTTGTTTTGCTGGAGTGGGAGGGGAAACTATTAGGGCCCTTCAAACGGAGATTTTTAAGAGGCACACTCAAAACGGAGGGATATGAAAATCACTGGCAAGATGGCATTCTTTGGCACAAGTGACCAAAGAAAACCACAAATTTGCATATTTTCCTTGTTAAAAAATTATGATAGCCACTATATTACCATAGATTTGTGTGCGATGACCATGTTTTATGTCCATTTTCTTCATAACAAGCATACAAAAATAGTTCGTCTGAGTAGCAAGCTTGCTTTTCAACAGACTGCACAGGTTGAAGCATTTAAGGTGCAATGTAAAAATAAAATGAAACAAAAGCTAATTTCAGCTCCCCATCATAGAACAACTAAGGAATGGACAATAATAATTAATTGCTGCACCACCTGTGCCCTTTCTTAAGGCATATGATGCCCTAAAGGTAAATAGTTATCCAGAATCTAGGTTGCTGAACTTTAGCACGCCACTGCTGAAGCTATGTCTGTATCAGATACAGATACAGGTTCCAATTCTTAGGGGGAGGATTCTTACCCCTTCCTCTTGTAATTCTGTTCCAAGTGGAAGAGGTACACTCAAAAACAAGGGATAGGAATGCGAAAGAGAAATGAGATTGGGCCTAAAGCTTGCCCACCTTCCAAATTTTGTGTACCAAAGTTCAAAACTTCTTTACTCCAGGTGATGGTGCTAGTCAAATAAATAGGGTTAAAAAAGTAGTTTGTATTCAGTAACACAGATGCTGTAAAGTGTCAGAGAATTGTTTTGCGATACATCGAGTGTAGTGATGCCATCATAATTGTGGGCAGTGTATTGAGGTATGTATTATTATGTGAGATGCTATGTGATTCCCACCCATAATTGGAATAAAATCCTGTGTTTAATTTGCCACCATTTCAGAACTAATTGTCAGTTTGGACAAAAATGGCTTCCATAAAGACCAAAAAAGGTGAAAATCCATCTACCCCATAATAGACTCCACACAGTGCTGCCTCTGCTGTGAGCAAAGCTCATGCCGCTGAGGTTTTTCCAAGCTTATGAATTCTCTTAAGCTGCTTTGATGCTCTTCCTCTACAAAGCGTTCTGCATCTAAAAGCTCAGGCCACTGTGTGATAGGCTTTCTACTGAGCACAATCCACTCCGGTCAGATCCAAGCCAATGATAAAAGCTCTTCCTGTTCCCGCAGGTGGTTGAGGATGGCTACGAGTTTTTTGCTAAGAGACAGCTGGTCACCCTGTTCTCTGCTCCAAACTACTGTGGAGAGTTTGACAATGCTGGAGCCATGATGAGCGTGGATGAAACGCTCATGTGCTCCTTCCAGGTAAGAGGACATGGCATTACTAGTGCCGCACTGTTAATTGTGGCAGAGCGCGCAAACACACACACATACACAATATAATAATGTCAAAAATGTTTCTTTATCTTTGGTGACTGTCTATTTCCCAGCGACACACCTGTAAAACCATTGCTGCTGCAAATCGACATATTTATTCACATTCACATTCACATATTTATTTACATATTTCTGCATATAATTTATGCTGGCAGCCATGTTTAGCAGTCAAATGTTTTCCATTTTCTCCCCAATTTACACGGCCAATTACCCAACCCACTCATTAGGACTCCCCCTATCACTAGTAATGCCCCAACACACCAGGAGGGTGAGGACTAACACATGCTTCCTACGATACATGTGAAGGTAGCCACCACTTTTTTTTTCGAGCTGCTGCTGATGCAGCATTGCCGAGCAGCCAGCATGCTCGGAGGAAAGCGCAGCGACTCGGTTCCAATACATGAGCTCAGAGACGCCCTGTGCTGTGGAGCGCCAAAGAGCGCCATCTACCCATCCGAAGGGCCAATTTTGCTCCCTCTGAGTGCCTGCTGCCAAATTTCTTTGATTTTTACCAAATTGAAAACCTCTGGAAAATAATCAAGAGGAAGATGCATAATAAAGAGCAATTAAACCAAGCTGAACTGCTTGAATTTATGTGCCAGGAGTGCCACAAGTTATCTAAAAGCAGTGTGTAAGACTGGCCTAGGAAAACATGCAAAGACACATGAAAACTGTGATTAAAAACCAGGGTTATTCCACCAAATATTGATTTCTGAACTCTTAAAACTTTATGAATATGAACTTGTTTTTTTTTTTTTTTTTTTTTTTTTTTGCATTGTTTGAGGTCTGAAAGCTCTGCATCTTTTTTTGTTATTTCAGCCATTTCTCATTTTTTTGCAAATGTTCTAAATATTTTTATTTGGGAGAAATGTTGTTCATAGTTTTAGAATAAAACAACAATGTTTATTTTACTCAAACATCTACCTATAGATTGCAAAATCAGAGAAATTAGTCTCTTAAATTGTGTATATAATTGCTACACTCCCCAGTGTGCATCCTTACAGGCACGTCCCCAACATCCCCACCGTGCTTATCTGGTATACATACTCCCTTTTCTATATGATCAGTATTATTAAAATATGTAATGTATGCCTGACCTCATTTTCTTTTCGGTACACATACGCTGCTCTTTCGAATGTAGGTGTGTGTATGTGTGTGTGCGCGCACAGTAATCGCAGTGGAGCCAAGCATGTCTCTTTCTCTGTGCAGAAGTGCTCACACTCTCTCTGTGGGCGTGTGTGTCTATATATGGTAGCTCTAAAGAAAAGCAGCCTCACTCACCCTCCCCTCCTTTTTTCTCTCTCTCTCTCTCCCACTGCTAGATCCTCAAGCCTGCCGATAAGAAGCTGTATTCGTACGGAGGAGGAGGAGGAATGGGCTCAGGGCGTCCGGTCACTCCGCCGCGCAATTCTGCCAAGGGTGGAAAAGCCAAGAAATAGCACCAGCTGGACCACCCCCATTAATCCCACCCCCTTTTAAAAGGAATCCTCCTCCAGTGTTTTATCACCTAATTTCTGCTTGCTGCGCCCGTAGCTGACGGCTGGCTTCTCTCTCCTGCTCTCGTCCACACCCGGTGTCTGTTGATTTGAAACACACACGGACGTTTAGAATGGAAGTCAATGAAGCTTCTGCTCATTGGCTGCTGTTTTAAGTGGTTTTGAGTCTATGGTACATTACAATGTTACAAATGCAGCCAGATCGATATTAGCTGAAAAACACTGGAGCAGTCCTTTACCCCTCTCGCCCTCCACCCTACCCCACTCTCTACCTCCCTGCTTTTTTCCCCTTTGTCACCAAATGGCAACAAAGCAAAACAGTACCCAGGGTTTAAAGTCCTTTCTCTCTTTTTTTTTTCTTTTTTTTTTTTTCTCTCATTCTCAATTGTTTTTCCTTTTCTCTTCGATGCAGTGAGTGTGTGTATGCGTGTATTAATGTGAATGGACCGTCTGTGAGGTTTGTTATACTGTTTCTTCTATTTGTTTTTGTTTTTTTTATTCTCTCCTCCTTTCTCTCCATCTCTCTCTCTTTCTTCTACCCATCTTTCTCCCTGCCCTCCCCACTCACTGGCCAGTCTCTCTGTCCCAGAAGAGTCATGCTAATGGTCAGAAGAGAGCGAGGGGCGCACCAGTGGTCCAGAGAAAGGCGTAGGTGGTGACCCTTTTCTTAGGTGTCACTTTTCTTAGGTGTCACTGTTTCAATGCTGAAAACACACAGCTGCACATCCTCTCTTAGGTAGTGGTCTCTGATTGAATATTATGAACTGTAACACAGATGTGTGCGCACACACATGCTCTTTCATATTTCTACACACACACATGCCCACCCACACCCCCTATGACTGGGAGAGTAGTTGAAATGTGCAGGAAGATGCTGGCAGCATTGCGTGGATGTGCGGTGACTGTATAAAGAGGGAAGAGCTCGCCACAGGTGCATCATTTTCCATTTAGAGAATCTGTGATTTGAGAAACAATCATGTTGAAACTGTTGGTTTTTTTTTGTTTCTTTTTTTTTTGTTTCGTTTTTTTGTTGTAGATGGATCACAGAAGCTTTGAAACTTTCTTGCTTAATTTGTGTTTTTCCTTTTTTTTTTTTAGTCTCTTTTTTGAATATCAATTATCAATAAAGAGAATTGTTTATTTAAACATCCTGCACCATCCTGCATCATGTGTACCTACCTACCCCTCTTTCAGCTGCCTCCGGTTGCTTCTTTCTTTTTTTCTTCTCCTTCCCACCTTCCCGTCTTTTGGCACTACTGTGTATTTCCTTCTTGGTTTTAAAAGTTTTGCTCTTTAATCTGTTCTGTATTTTGGGAGGGGACTAAACATATCTCACTTCTAAGATTGGCTCGTTTTTGCTGATTGTTGAAAGATGAATGGATTTACACATGGATTTGCCTATTCCCGCTCTTCTTCTTCCCATCTGATGACCACTATTTGGCCACAGCATCCTTGAACTTCCTTAAAACTCATTCCTACCTTTGCTCCACACGCTGCTTTTCACAAAATCCGTCCATCTGAGGGTTCCACCCCTTCTTGGGGGTCTGACTTTTTCACACTTCATGCTTGGACTCTCACTTTCCCCTCCTTGTTTTTCCTCTTTTTTTTCTGTCACTTCTATTCCAACCCGTTTGCTCTTCGTGCAGACTTGCCAGGCTGGATTTAAAGTTTGACTGGGATTACTGTGGAGTTACTGCTGTAATTATTTAAGGATTTGGGAATCCTTTGGCCAGCCTCACGGACTCCTGCCTCTGATTCCGCCAGATGGCGCATTTCACCCCCGCTGACTTCACATTTCCCACGTTTCTGCTGTTTCTCCATTACATCATTCTGCTGAGGTACTGAAGACTGGCTGAGCATCAAATCCTGTAGTAACACTGCCTCCTGCTGGCCATTGGTGGTGGTGCTGAGCCAGGGGTGTTGGCTTGGCACTATTTGATACCGTCTCCCCCACATAAATTCATGTCTTGGGCATGATGGGTACAACTTTTGAAGCAGAGCTTTATTTAAACATTTTAAAATGGTTTAAATGGTCTGTTTTTGAAGGACTGCATTGTCTTATCAATAGCAGGCTTTGTTTTTAATGTGTGAAGTTATCAGGTCAAAGGAGAGCCATGATCTTTCACTAATGATTTTTTCCCTCATTGACCTCCACTTTTAGACAGCTGTTTTAAGTCATGCTTAAGCAAAATGCTGAAACGTGTGTTCTATGTGTGTGTGTTAAAAATGTGCCGGTGGAAAATGGAAACAGGGCTTAAAAGGGCAATACATACATGCATACTCTCTCTCTCCCCATGTGTTGATTTTAATATTAAACCATGTAGCACAGCCACAATCATCAGCCATGTTAAATTCAGGCGAGATAAGTGAATGATATTGTTTGTTTGAGATCATTAAGCTGGTTTGGACACTCTTTTAGCTGTAGCCTCACTACCAAAGCCTCAGCTTGTAGTTAGTAAAAATCACCAGGTCATTTAGGTTAAGATGTTGAGCTACGTTAACTTTTAATGCAAATTGCTGAACACAAATGAATTGGTTGAGTGTGTTGGCAGTAGTTCACACTTTTTTTTTTTTTTTATTAATTATTATTGAAGGAGCACTTTATCAGGTTCGTCTCGAAAAAAAAAAAAAAAAAATATGGTCATAAAAATTGCCAAAAAGTCAAGGAAAAGCCATGGAAATGTATTGGTTAAAACTGTATAAACCCCATTTATGCTAGCTAAACATGGCTAGGCTCGGTAGTATCTTTCTATCTGTCCTCAAACATTTCATTGTATTTAGGAGATACTTACTCCTAAAGGTGAGTCGCACTGGCTTACTGACTGACCACAATCCTAACCTTAGTTAACAGTTTTATTCACCTAATTTTACCAATATACACCTCCCCATGTTAGTTAGTTAGCTAGTTTACGTCGCTAGGTAGCTTAGCTTCTTTGCTATCAAGCTGAGGCTTTGTTTGTAGGCTGTGTAGCTCTGTCCACGATGAGGGGCTGTATTTTGTTGTGGTTAGTTCAGAACCTCATAACTAATACGAAACCTTTGGAAGGATATAAGTAAGTTTTTCTTTGAAGGTGGAACTTGGTTCATAATAAATGTTTGTTAAAAGCCTGCTTTAACCCTCTATACCATGATGTTGCACTAAGGCAACAAACCACTGTTTTGGTAATTACACAATCCTCTTTCATTTTTAATGTTATGTTTAAATATATAATGTCACAAGACAAGCCTCCATGAAAGAAAATGAGAGAGAAGAATTTGGTTTAACATTCGACCTGGAGGTTGAGTAATGATTTTAGCAACCAAAGCCACATAGAACGAAATATCAGTAATTGATTAGATAAATATAGTATAACATGTTTTACATTTAATAACCTTGAAGATACAATACTGAAACATGTACATGTGCATCAATATGTATTGAATTATTTTGAGGTTTTAAATTACATTTTAATTTTAATTGACCTATTTAAACAGTGTTTTTGATTTGCTGTCTTTTTACATCTTTTTAAGCATTGCTTGTTTTCCTTCCAAATAAAATAAATATCATGCTACAGAGGGTTAATAGAGTAGAAGATCCCTATGTATATCAAATATTCTTAATTATTCTGGGAAACTTAGTTTCTTTCATTGTCTAGAGAATTAATCTAAAGAAATTATTAAATAAAAAATTGTCTCCACATATTTATCCTTTAAGATAATAATTAACTATGACTACAATATAATCAATTTAAGAGGGGGAAAATCTCAGATGTGTTTACAGGCAGAGTTGGGTTGTATCTATATATAATAATAGATTTAATTATTACAGAAGACTCATTTCTCCACCATGTCCTATTGAGAGGGGTCCGTACACATACACTTACACACGCTACAAACAAAAAAATCAAATTATACAAAACACATAAAAAAACATGCCAGTTTTTTTTTTTTTTTCGTTATACATTTTAACAATTTTAGACCATATTTCTTCTTCCAGAGTTACGCTTTTTATAGGCCAGGTTTAGTTTCAGCAGCTACAGTTTGTGTGGAGTGTGTGAAATTCAGACGGGGGTGCTTTAATCATGTTGAGGATCATAATTGTTGTCTGATGGCCATTGCATTCAAAAGGCAATAGTCAAGTTTTTATAGCCTCCCCCCCCCCCCCCACCCAGTTCCACTGAATCCTCCTTTTTCTGTTCCCATCTCATTCGCTGTGCTCACTTGGGTGGGGGTGTGGTTTGAATGGAATTCCATGTGATGTGTGCGATGGGAGTGGGGTTAATATATGGACCTTTTTAAACATTTTAATACCCAAATCTTTGGGACCGAATAAATACATGTTATACAGTCAGATCTTTGGGCTGTCGGATAAGAGGCCCTCTATCCATCTGTCATCTTCTTCCCAGTGATTGTGCACATTTCTAACTATTTAAACTACAGCATCACTGATAGGAAAGATTTACTATTATTATTATTATTATTATTATTATGATTATTATTGATTATTATTATTATCAGTTTTATTTCTGATCTGTTGTTTTTACCTGATGGACAGCAGTGAGGTGATTTAGATAATGTATGTATTTTGTTTTATCTTTGATGACCAATCAGGGATGTTCTTTTCCTCCATGCACTGATGCTGGGTGACCTATAATCATTTTAACTGTAAGATTTTGAAGAAGCGAGTCGGCTGTTTTGAGTGGGAGGAAAATTTAAAAGTAAGAAGTAAACTGTTTTTTTATGTCATTTTGTTTTTTTTTTTTTTTTCCGAATTATCACAGATCTTCGTCTTTCTGTTACCAGGTAGAAAATAAAAATAGCGTATTTGTACTTGCTGGTTGGTTCTTTCATTTCGTGTTTCAATACTATACATAAAGATGATGGGTATGTCCTTAAAGGAAAACTCCGGTGTAAAATTTACTTTGGTTGTAGTAAAACATGATCATCAGTCCTAACCTTTTGTTGATTAGCCCACCTCTGTTTCTTCCGCAGCTTCCCAAGAGCCAGCAATGTTATTCAGTTTGTCCAAACACCCTTTGGATAGGGTGATGTGGGGCATATTCTTCTTTACTTCTACCAGTAAAACTCTACAAAGCATTTAAAAATTGTAAAAAGTTATATAACTTTAGAATAAACCCAAATAAACATAACGTCAATGGTGAGTGAGGGTCTATCTGTAATTAACTTTATATAACATTAAAATAAACCCAAATAAACATAGTGAGTGGTCAGTGAAAGTATCTACCTGTAAAACTCTATTTAACATTAGAATAAACACAGTCAGTGGTCAGTGAGAATGTCTACATGTAAAATTACATAACATTAGAATAGACCCAAATAAACAAAGTCAGTGGTAGTTGAGAGTGTCTACCTGTAAACTCTATTTAACATTATAATAAACCAAAATAAACATAAAGTCAGTGCTTAGTAATAGTATCTAGCTGTAATTAAACCTATATAATATTAGAATAAACCCAAATAAACAAAGTTAGTGGTCAATAAGAGTGTCTACCTGTAGAACTATATAACATTAAAATAAAACTAAATAAACAAAGTCAGTGGTCATTGAGTGTTTACCTGTAAAAATCTCTAAGTAACATTAGAATAAAACCAAATAAACATAAAGTCAGTGTGATCAGTGAGAGTTTCTACAGGTACCTGTCTAAACGTTGTTTTTGCACATATGGGGAAAGTAGTTTAAAATTCAAAAACGATCCTTGCCAGATCAGAAACTAAAATCCAAACCTGTAATTTAAGCTTGCTTCAGTAAGCAAATTAACTAGTTTCAAACATACAATTGGAAAGTCTACCTGGTCCATAGCTGTTTCTCAATATGGAGAACACAAGTTTGGACTCCTGTACTTGGCAAGAACGGACTCGCGAATGCATACTCCCGAGGATGGGATGACACAGAACTTTTATTCTGTAATTGGAATAGCTGCGTACTTGATGTCACCTCAGGGGAGCACATTTTCACATAGCTGCTTTTTTAACAAATAAACCACATATCTGATGTCTAAACCTCTACATTCTAAAAAAACTTCAAATTTTATTTTATTAGACAGCAGTACTATTTTGAAAACGTGTAACTTGCAGGTAGGTAAGTATTTGGGCTGTAGCTGATGACGTTTCCCGAGTCCACAAGAACACAAGTACAGACAAGAAACGGCCCGTATTTCTGTCTGGACTGGCTGTAGAAACTTTTGACTGGGATTCCTGCCATCTTTGTTTTCAATCAATTGAGTGTAATGTTGTCATGTGACCATTAAATGGTACACGCAGTGTCTCCATATGAGATCAAAGGTCAACATTTTAAAAAATTAAGTATCATGGTGCAGGTCTCAAGAGGTTAACATTAGATTAAACCAAATAGAGCTGTTGGTCAATAAAGTTATTGATATTAATATTAATTAGATAAACACAGGTTTTGCATGCATGGATTTGTTCAGTTCCACAAGTATTAGTTGTAAATTTTAATGGCCATAAGTAACGTTTACTATTAATCGTTTTGGACATAACAAATCACTTAATATATAAACACATTAAGAGCTAATCTGATTCACTATAGAGACTAACTATCGGTTTCTGGCGTATATTTTGGATTACTCATCACTGCCGAGGTATTAATCAGATGTGACACGGCTGCTCCTTCGTTGTGACTGATTGCAGCTCATGTTAGAGTTTGTAGCATGAATGCGTTATCCAGCACAATTCAGATCACTTTAGATAACCTTGCTAACTTATCTATATCTCTCAGATATCCTCTGCCTTTTAATCACAGCTGCACTCAGATCACTGATATGAATGTAAACACTCAATTTTTAAATTAATTTAAAAACCAGTCTCTATTAAGCACATTTAGTGGTGGTAATAAATTACCTGACTAAATTAGCTAGCCAGTTATCTTATATGTTCAGGAGAAAAGTAGTAGCTCTGGGTCGGTCTTGTAGTTTTTTTGAGCTGTAAGTCTCCAACTTTCAACTCACTGCCAATATTCACTCTTGTTATATTCCTTCTTTAGTCACTGAGCTTTTTTGAGACATGCTGAGGCTTTTTAGGCTGTGTAACAACTAAGGTTTAATTGAATTGTCCTGTGCCACTGATCGCTAGCTGTTGTGTATCATACTGGCAACCTTGTAAGTGTTGGGGAACGAGCAGCAGGTCATTTTAGGTCATCCTGATCATTTTATCATTTACTACTGAAAATTAGTTACATATTGGTCCTTTAAATTTGAATTTGGGAATACTGACCTTACAAAAGAAAATAACAGATATTTGTGTCCAAATTGTACAGAAATGGTCTTATTTTACCTGAGGATTCACAGGGTTGTGCAAATTAAAGTTAAAGAGTAATTCTTAAGTTCTGTAAATAAAATGAAATTGGCAACATTTTTGTTTTGGTCAGAACAATGATTATGTTCTTTAAGTAAGGGTGGCCAAAACTGAGTTTTTATAGAATTTGAATATTTTGTATACAGCTCTGGAAAAAAAAGACCACTTTAAAGTGATGAGTTTCTTTGATGTTAAAAACATATCAATAATATAATCAAGAGGAAAAGCCATCAAACCAAGCTGAGCTGCTTTAATTTTTGCACCAGGAGTGGCATAAAGTTATCCAAAAGCAGTGTGTAAGGCTGGTGGAGGAGAACATGCCAAGATGCATGAAAACTGTGATTATAAACCAGGGTTATTCCACTAAATATTGATTTCTAAACTCTTAGAACTTGATGATGAATATGAACTTGTTTTCTTTGCATTATTTGAGGTCTGAAAGCTTTGCATCTGCTCTAAATTACTATTTTATTTTTGAATTTGGGAGGAAATTTGTCCATAGTTTATAGAATAAAACAACAATGTTAATTTTACTCAAACATATACTTATAAATAGCAAAACTAGGGAAACTGATTCAGAAACTGAATTGGTCTCTTACTTTTTTCCAGAGCTGTATATTTGCGGAGTGACATAATGCAGTAATTTAGACAATTTCCAGTGGGTTTAATTTTTCATCTCATTCGCTCTTTACTGATGTCTTATGTCAAAATTATTATGTTTTGAGTAACAGGAATAAAAGTAACAGGAAGAGTTTTTAGTATAGAATTAGCATGAAAAATAGCTAAATGACGGCTATGCTAATAGCATGAAGACACTGAGCACATCTAGTTTTTTTCTCAAAATTTGTATTTTAAAAACAAATGAGGGAACTTAATTTTGGTATTCCCATGGTCTTTAGAATAACTAACTGACGTCACTTCCTGTCGTAGATGTGACTTGTAGAATGTTCCAGATGTTTCAGATGGGGTAATGTGTTACGGTAAAAGGAAAAAGTGAAACAGGGGACACAACCAAAATGTGTATGTTAACTTAAATATTACGGACTTATTATGAAAAAATACATCTCTAAAGGATTAAAAAAATTATATTTCACAAAAAAGTTCAAAGTTAGAAAGTGGGGACAGATAAAATTGCTATTTTTTCAGTGTTCTAAGTAGTTCTTAATAATGTTTTTAATTACATATTTTACTTTTGCAATTAGGTCAATGTGCAAGACATTATGCTTAATAATAAAACTTATTTTAAAGTAATTTTGTGTGCACATTTATAAATGTAATTTCCTGAGGACAGAATTGCACCCATTCCGTGAAATGGCTTATAAATAATATTTATTTTTGCTGTATTTATTTACTGAATATTCAGTGCATTGCTGCATATACATATCCTACATAAATTTAACCTAAATGAAATAGTTTTTAAACAAACTCGACAATATTTCAGGTTGATTCGCGTTAACTTGCGGCTCTCGGTGTGAAGAAAACATAACGGGTAATACTGAGTTCAGAAAAAAATACGTTGAAAAGGTTATTAAATTATTAAAAGGCCTGTTTAATATCCGAAATGTTTAATTTAATTATTGATTATTTCATGTAGTGTTTCAGGCAGGTATTTATAACCTGTGGGTCTGGTTATTTGTGCGGTAAAATCAGCGCTGAGGTGAATTTATCAGCAGCAGGTTCTGAACCGCTGCTCCTCCTTCGTTAGCAGTAGTGTGTCCTTGTGGGTCGAAGCAGCTTGAGCCCCTGGAAATGGGGCGGGACCACAGAGAGTCCGCGGACAACCGTCAGCCAATCCGCTGCGGTCGAACGGAGAATTCGCGCACACCGGACCAATTGGATTGCGGGAAGGACACGTCAGTGCTACGAATTGACCAATCAGCGCGGGACCGTAGATAACTGTGGCCGAACTGGTTTCTCTCCCCTATTCAGAGTCCAACTTCCAGCTTCGAATAAAAATCGAAAAATACAAACAGGCGGATTAAACTTCGCGGTTTAGAGGATATCGTGTGTTTGTTTGGATTCTAAAGGAGTCAGAAATATCGAGAACGCTGGGTTTGAGTGGACAATGGGGGCTCCCGAAGCGGACGATAACAACAATTGCTAGGCTAGGCTAGGCTACCAAATATTTCACTACGGACGAGCCGACCGAGGTTTGGGACGAAAGCCCGTCAGGTAAAACCCGCCAATATCACACAAAACCCGCATTCCGGGCCGAACATGCAGCGGTTCGTGTTTGAAAGGGGATGCAGGCGTTAGTGCACAGATTTGTGTTGGTGAATCGAGGCCAGCTGGGCTGGTCTCTGCAGCAGCTTCTCTCCTCCTCCTCCTGCTGCTGCTGCTTCGTTCACTCTTTGCAAAACAACAAACATGTCACAAACGCCCGCTCTGCTTTTAAACCGCCTAAAGAGCCTATTTACAAACAATGCTGTCTTAAAAATCGCTCTGAGACGCGTTAATTCAACCTTGTCACTGTTTTATTACCTTCTGACTCTCTTCTAAGTAATTACTGTAGCCACTGGCTGGCTAATACTATTAATAACTATCCTAACGCTAGCTGGCTTACAGTAGTGTGTCTGGACATGCATAACTAGCCACGTTAGCTTAGCTAGGTTAGCTTAGCGTGTTGCCCGTGTTTGACTGGATATTAATGAGTTTATATTTAAATTTGGTCTGGGTGTGTTTTAGCTGCTAGCTTCTTAACTGTAGGATATGAAGTCAGCTTGCTAAAGTATTTTTCTGAATCAGTGGTCTTCACACACCATGACTCCTGCAGGGTTCAGGCACAGCCCACCTCTATCACACCTGATTATCTAACTATTTATCTAGCTATTGCAGTTTCATTGTTTCAGCACCAAAGTTTTTAAACTGTTTTATTACCACTGTTTTTAACAAGCTGAGTGATTACTGTAGCTACTGGCTTGCTAATACTATTAATAACTAACTTAAAGCTAGCTGGCTTACAGCAGTGTGTGTCTGGACATGCTCTACTAACTAGCTAAGTTTAAGTTAGCTTGTGGCCTGTGTTTGATTGGATATTAATGAGTTTATATTTAAATTTGGTCTGGATGTGTTTTAGCTGCTAGCTTTATAAGCTAGCTGTTAAAGTCAACTAACTAGAAGCTTTTTTTTTCCTAATCGGTGGTCTTCACACACCATGACTCCTGCAGGGTTCAGGCACAGCCCACCTCTATCACACCTGATTATCTAGCTATTGCACTTGCATTGTTTTTTTTTTAGCACCAAAGTTTTTAAACTGTTTTATTACCACTGATTTTAACCAGCTGAGTGGATACTGTAGCTACTGTCTGGCTAAAATTATTAATAACTATCCAAACTAGCTTACAACAGTGTCTGGACATGCGCTACTTGCTAGCTTAGCTAACTAACTACATTCGTTGGCTTGTGTTTGACTGGATATTGATGAGTTTTTAAATTTGGCCTGGATGTGTTTATATGTCTATATAACAGCTTTAGGTTAGCTACAGCCTTTTTCTGAATCAGTGGTCTAAACACCATGACTCCTGCAGGGTTCAGACACAGCCCACCTCTATCACACGTGATTATCCAACTAACTATATAGCTATTGCAGGTGCATTGTCTTTTTTTGCACAAAAGTTTTCAAACTGTTTTATTACCACTGTTTTTAACAAGCTGAGTGATTACTGTAGCTACTGGCTAGCTAATGCCATTATTAACTAGGTTAGCTAACCTAACTTACAACTGAGTGGCTGTACATGCACTACTTAATGCACTTAATCTTGGCTAAATAACTAAATTCATTGGCTTGTGTTTGACTGGATATTGAGTTCACATTTGTCCTATATGTGTTATATACATATATAACTAACCTAGCTGTATTTAGTCAGTTATAGGTTAGCTAGAGCCTTTTTCTGAATCGGTGGTCCTCATCCACCATGACTCCTGCAGGGTTCAGGCACAGCCCACCTCTATCACACCTGATTATCTATCCGGCTAATGCAGTTACAATGTTTAAACAACCAAAGTTTGCAAACTGTTTTATTACCCTTGTTTTTAACCAGTTGTCTCTTCTGAGTGATTACTGTAGCTACTGTCTGTCTAATGCTATTAATAACTAGGTTAGCTAACCTATCTTAAAACTGTGTCTGCGCACAGGCATTGCTAACAAGCTAGCTAAATTCAGAAGCATGTATTTGACTGGATATTGATGATTTTAAATTAGATCTGGGTGTGTTTATTTAGATGAATATAGTTATGTATAAAGTCAGATAGCCAAGAGCCTTTTTCTAAGTCAGTGGCCTTTTACCATCTACCATGACTCCTGCAGGGTTCAGGCACAGCCCACCTGTAACTAACTACTTGCAATGTTTGAGTTTGAGTTTTGAGTTTGCATACCAGTATTTTTAGTAGTAGAATTAATCAACAGCCTTGTCTCACACGATTCTGTTATATTTATACACACCATGCTGTATCTACAGTCACAATGCACAGCTTGTTTTACTCTGACTGTTTATCACCTCAGTTTTATGCATGTTTGTCTCCTGAGTGATTGATTACAGCACTAATTCAGTACAGATAACAAATTGCACAAATCAGTGGCATGTCTGGTTAGTTTTATATAAATGTAGCTATCATTTGTGTCTGTTCACCATAATCACTCCTGCAGAGTGACAGAGGCACAGCCCACGATCAAGAAGGTGTGTTTAGTTCCATTGTATGCTCAGTTGATGATCAACTGATCAAAATAATGGTTGAACTGATCAAATTTATCCTTTATATACTGGATGTCTCAAAGGAGTGTGTGTGTAATGTAATCAGTGAGATGTAAACACAGCATTTCAGAGTTGTTTGGTGTGAACTGGTTTAGTGTAGACTTAAGTTTTTCACTTCGTAACTGTTTTATATATGAGAACCTTTCTTATTCATGTCTCGCACCTGAGTGATTACAATACTAGTGGTTAGGTGATGCTCTGAAATGAAGATTTTTGGCTGAAGCAGTACAAATTGGTACATTTGACAGAAGATCTAATATCAAATGTTGAACATTCTTTTTTTTTTTCCCCACAAAGATTTTCATTCATTTTTATTTTTTTCCGCTGTTGTTTAAATTAAATATTTTACACTTTTTTTTAAACATCCCAGTGGATTGTGAATTGATTTTGTCATCAAAACACTGTTTTTTGGTATAAATTATTTCTTTTTTTAACTTATTCTGCCGACCACTGAAAATTACCTTTTATTTTAATACATTACATTGCTTTCATTATTGTCATTTTTAGACCCTGTGTGTTACTGATATAATAATAAGGGAATTCTGAGCTGATACCAATACTACATATATACATATATCTGCTAATGCAAATATACACATTTATAACTTACAAAGAGAGTACACATCCCGGTCTAACTTTACAACTTTGAAACAAAAACAATAAATTGCTTAAATCATTGGATTTTAAAATGGCAATAGCATTCATAACACATCTGAGGAACTGTGGAACTAATGCAGTAGAATAACAGTGAGTGTACCTGCCTTCCTTAACCCCTGTTAAATCAATGGCATGTCTGTATTAATGAGCTTCAATTCGGACCAGCTTAATAAAAATAAAATATGTGTAAATTCTCCTGACTCCGGCAAACATCAACAGATGATGTTTAGCTCTATTTTATGCTCAAAGTACCCAAAACCTTTTCTAATCAAATTTAAATTCTACTGATTTAATTGGGATTTCTTGAAAAGCTCTGTAAAATATACTGACTTGAATGTAAACAGTAATATAGTGTAAATGCCTCCTAGAAGAGTACAGGCTGTTACTGCAGCAAAGGAGGACAATCTCCTATAAATATCCCTGGATCAGAGATATATATGTAACCAAACTCTTGTAACTTCTCCAATTGTCTTTCAGCATGTGGATGGTGGGCGAACATGGAAGGATCGTATAGAATGAGTGTGAGAGAGCTGTGCGAGACTGATGATCTGGCCACAAGCCTGGTGCTGGACCCCTTGCTGGGGTTCAGCACTCATAAGATGAACATAAGGTAGCGTTCGCACTCATCATTAGCACATACAAACACGAGCACACTCTCACACACAGTCTACATCTCACTACTTTGTAGAAAAGAAGAACATTTTGTTTGGTGGGAGCATGTGGGGGAATTATTAAAAACCTTTCTTACTAATTGCACAGTAGATGTATTGTTAATCCGAACATTCATTACATTTCCAATGTCTTTAAATTAAATATCCACATATCTAGCCAGTAGTGATCTGTGTCTATAGACAGCAGAACTGGTAACAAACACAGATACACTGTATCAGAGAGAGATTTGTTAGAATACAGATAAAATGGACATTAAGAGTGGACTTAATGGAGGGGTATAGATTATAGATGGTCTCCTGTTGTCATATATTGTTGATTATCTATACCCCTTTACATACAAAAGTACACTTAATTATACATAATTGTGCACTGATAGAAATAGGAATGTAAAAATGTTTTAATAGTTTTTTATTTGCTGGTTGCATTTTTTACGCTTAAAATCATCCACCAATAATACCATAATTATTACATGTTTGTAATGCATACATGTTTGTGTTGTGTGCAAAATTGTGTTGTGACGAATACTGAGTGTATGGAGTTTATATACAGCTCTGGAAAAAATTAAGAGACCACTTCAGTTTCTGAATCAGTTTCTCTGATTTTGCTTATTTATTGGTATATGTTTAAGTAAAATGAACATTGTTGTTTTATTCTATAAACTATAGACAACATTTCTCACAAATTCCATATATATAATAAAAGTATTATCATTTAGGGTATTTATTTGCTGAAAATTAGAAATAACAAAAAAGATGCTCAAATAATGCAAAGAAAACAAGTATCTTAATAATAAGTGAACATTGAGTGTTCGTTTCATTTTTACTTTAGGTTTTATTCTTATTTTTTCAATGTGTAGTGTTGACCTATCACATTTGCATTGGAAATCGTATTTGATTATACGACACTGCCTCAGCCAATGACAATTGTAAAACTATTAAGTAGACCCAAATAAACATAGTCAGTGGTCAGTGAGAGTGTCTACCTGTAATAAACTCTATATAATATTAAAATAAACCCAAACAAACACAAAGCCAGTGGTCAATGAGAGTATCTAACTGTAATTAACTCTATATAACATTAAAATAAACCTAAATAAACATAAAACCAGTGATTAGGGAGTGTTTCTACCTGTAAATCTCTGATAAATCACATCATTATCATATTGTTATACAGTGAGTGTATGCAACTAATGACTACTGCATTGAGGTTATGTTTGTATTTGACTAATTTATATATTAAAATTATGATTTAAATTTAGTGTAAAGAACAAGGACAATATTTTGATTACGTGAAACATGGAGATTGTAGATGGATAGGTTTTTGCTAAATTGTTAAAGGTGCATTATGTAGTATTTTCCTGCAGGTATGTTTTCTTTTACTGATGTTACTTATGCAGGTATCCTATGGCTTGTTATGAAAGAAAGACATTATACATATCTAATATATAAATATAGAATATATGTAAGAATCAGTGTTTTATATGTTTTTGAATGATTTATTTACATATATTTAAAACAACTTATTGTACCTTTTAAAGTAACATCATCTTAATGATATCTTCTTTAGTCCCCTCCCGGAAATCCGGCGATGGGGCTACCTGAGGGAGACCCTGCTGCGGTTCAAGCGCACCAAGGACTTTCAGGCCACCTTTGATGCTCTGCTGGACGGGGAGTGGACCAATGGCTACTTCACCAACCTGGGCACCCACCGACAGGAGCTCCTTAAACAGCATGTGTGTGAAACCTGCTCACATTCTCTTTTCTCAGCTACTGAGGTTTCAGCTCATTAAACCCCAGTTGTCACGGGTTCATCAACTCAGTGAAGATTGCTTGCTCTTGTGTCTGTGTGTGTGTGTGTGTATGTGCCTGTGTGTGTGTGCGTGCATGCTCTCCGTCTATAGAGATTTATTGTTGACAAAAAAAGGAGCCGTCTCTGTTGAGCCTAAAGGGAATTCTCTCTGATCTGGCGCTGAGTCACAGAGTGCACAGTGGTTATGATTGTCATTGGAGACATAAGTGTAGAATACTGTGTGTTCCAGTGTTTTAACTCTTTACTGTTCCTTGTTTTGTAGATGTACCGTTACCTCACTGCATTCCTGTTGGACAGTGGAGTGCAGATTGAGTCATGTGACCGGTATTCCTCAGAGACCAATGGAGCCAAAATCACAGCAACAAGACTCTGGTGAGAATGTTTATAAAATTCAAACAAAAACAGAGTAAAGAAAATCTGCTTATGTGAATCTCATAGATACTTTTCATTTAACATTCTCTCTTTCCAAACACAGTATGTCATCATCTTATGTCAGTATTCATCAAAACCATAGAATTCTAATGCACTGATCAGACCAATCGAAGATTAAAATCAAGCTAAAAATTAAATTACACCAACAAGACACTGGTGAGACATTATTTTGAATAAAAAACAAACAAAAATAATAACAATAAAAAAAAAACAGATTACATCATTGGCTCATAGCATAATTTACCATAGAATTAATATTTGTTTTTTGTGGACCAATCAGAGCCAAGATACCATTTAACAAAAACGTAAAATGACATTAACAAGACACTGGTGAGTATTCACTTAAAAAAAGAAAAAATAATAATAATGAATTAAAGTTAATAGTAAAAACAAACACAAAATAAGGGGAAAAACAGATTACTATATTAGCTCATGTCATCTACCATAGAAATAATATTTGATCTTTATGCACCAATCAGACCTAAGATAATATTTAACTATACATGAAATCACAGCAACAAGACACTGGTGAGACTTCACTTTTAATAGAAATAAAACAAACAAAATTAAGGATAAAAAAAAACAGCTCTGTCACTCACACTAGAATAATATTTGATATTTATGCACCAATCAGAGATAAGAAAACATTTAACTAAACATTGAAAGTAAACCACATTTCATGAATGTTAAAGTTAAATAATCTTACATTCAGGTTTCTTCTTCTTCTTCTTCTTCTTCTTCAAAAAAAAAGGAAATGATCATTGTTGGTTACCAGGACAACAGACTAATAGTTTAAAAGCTCATGTCTATGGCGTGCATTGCAGGTGGCAATTACTGGGGTCCAAGCATGACCCTTCAATATAAAACCAGTAGCACAAAATATTGTCTCCTAGAATAATAATAATAACATGGGATTTAAAGATTCATGTCTTTGTGGCATGAATTGAATTTGCATAGTTTAGTAATTAATACATTATCATTTCATATTAAAATTTGGGTTTCTTCTAATAATAATGCTCTTGGGCTGTGCTGTAGGGAATTATTTACGTCTGAAACAGTCAAAATGGAAATAAATGGTACAATAACAGTAATTCCCCTTCTTCTTCTGCTTCCTCTCTTTCTTTTTCTTCTTCTTATTACCAGTTATGATGACCCAGTTTATGTAAACACAGTTGTTTTGTTTATGGAAGACAGCTGCACATACTTGTGGAGATGTTCAATAGTCACATTGCAGGATGTTCAATATTGTGAAAGGGGGGTCTAATTGTTCTCATTTAATATAGTACCATATCATAATAAACCTGAAAGTGCTGTACAATCCTACTGGTAGCTGAGTTTAGTGTTTATTGCATTATAATAAATATATTAAAGTTATGCTATATTGTGTATGTGCGTATGTATATACAGCTTTGGGAAAAACTAAGAGACAACTTAAAAATGATGAGTTTTTTTTATTTTACCTAATTGAAAACCTCGGGAATACAATCAAGAGGAAGATGGATGACCACAAGCCATCAAACCAAGCTGCACTGCTTGAATTTTTCACCAGGAGCGCAAGCATAAAGTTATGCAAAAGCAGTGTGTAAGACTGGTGGAGGAGAACATGCCAAGATGCATGAAAACTGTGATTAAAAACCAGGGTTATTCCACCAAATATTAATTTCTAAACTCTTAAAACTTTATGTATGAATATGAACTTGTTTTCTGGTCTGAAAGCTCTTTGCTATTTTAGACATTTTTCATTTTATGCAAAAAAAAAAAAAGCTCGAAAATGTCTGTAGTTTACAGAATAAAACAACAATGTTCATTTTACTCAAACATGAACCTATTAATAGCAAAATCAGAGAAACTGATTCAGAAACTTCAGAAGTGGTCTCCTAATTTTGCCTATAGCACAAAGTGAGTGTTAATTGATAATTGTGATGTTCTGGTGGATTGATGCAGGTCGGTTGGAGAGCGGGTGGAGGTGCTGCAGGGCTGCATAGCCGAGCTGAGTCCGGCCGACAGTGCGGTGCTGAGGACCGGGGTGAATGATTTCAGTGTTATGTACTCGACGAGGAAGCAGTGTGCACAGCTCTGGCTGGGGCCGGCTGCCTTCATTAACCACGGTGAGAGCTGGATACACTCATACATAATGTAAACATGATGCTTATGTGCCGCGAGTTTCAATTACTGTATGAATGCGCACTGCAATACGACACGCTTCAGAGGGACACTCTTCAGTGTAACTAGTTATTGATTGACTGCCTGCTTGGTTAGAGAATGCATGTGATCCACACGGGAAGCATATTCACTTACTCATGTTTACTTTCTTTTTTTTTTTTTTTTTTTCGGTTGCAGACTGCAGGCCAAACTGTAAGGTAAGTCATCCAGTAATTCACTTCTCCAGAGTGTCTTTCTTCTGCTTGATAACAGTTACAGTTACCAGGGTGTCTGCAGGTCTTGAAAAAAGTAACCAAAAATATTTATTTGAAATTGGGAAGAAAATGCTCTAATGATGTTCGTCTAAAAAAGTAAAAAATTAATACTAAACAATGACTACCGTATTTTTATTTTTAGTATTTTAAAGCGCACTATCAAGAAACATCTATTTTTTATTCTATTTCTGGATTTTATGCGACACTAGTAACTAGTAGTAGGAACAGGGGTGTCGCCATGTTTTCTTTCTAAATTCAGCCGACCTGTAAAGTTAAGTAAACAAAACTATAAATCCTTAAAAAAAAAAAAAAAAAAACGAGTCAGAGAAGTCAAACTAATAACTGGATGTTAATCTACACAGATCTCTCCTGAAAAAAACTATATATGTGTGAGTAAAGCAGGTCCATTTATTTACAGTAAGCTTAGATTTCCACTAAGGCTGGAGCATTAGCATTAGTGGCTAACCGCTAGCTGTAAAAAAAAAAAAAAAAAAAAAAAAAGTAACTAGAGAAATCTACCACAACACTAAAGTTCAGAGTATAGAATATGTAGTGTATGTATTTAAAATTCAAAAATTACCCTTAAGCCTCTATGGCATAAATGTTATTTTTCTGAAGGATTATAATAAATATTTTAATTAGTCCCTGTGGTTATAGCAAATTTAGATTTTGACTTTTGATAACAAGCTGATCGTTTGAATCAGGTGTTTTAGAGCAAAGAGCACAAGTTTACAACAAGAGTATAAGAATATGAACAGCCAAAACATTTGTCTTTACACATTCTTGCACATATAAATATTTTTATTCATGACTGATAATCAAAACTTGGTTTGTTTCCTGGGGGCAACACTATGCCATAGAGAGTTAAAGCAATTTAAATGCTAAATTTAGATAGCAAAATTAAAAAAAGACTTCTTTCAGACAGAATACTAATGTCATTTCAGAAATTCTGACAGTATTTTAGCCTATGATACAATATGGCACACCCCTAATCAAAATATACAGAAATCACAAGCTTACTGTATCGTCTGTAACCTAATAGTGGTGCTGTGTGCTTTTTGATCTTAATTCTGTCTTTTAAAAAGACTTTTGCTTTTTTTTCTTTTTCACCATACCTGCAGATACCCTGAGTAACAACATTAATTTTAAAGTGGTTTAAGAGTCCCGTTTGCAAAAAAATGCTTTTGTTCTTTTAATTTAAACACTGTTAAACAAACATAAACACGACATAAACATCTGTCTTTTTTGCCCCTCGTTTTTCCTGCACCAGTTTGTACCTGGGGATAAGAATGGAGCATGTGTGAAAGTGGTCCGGCCCATCTCACCTGGGGAGGAGATCACTTGTTACTATGGCGACAGCTTTTTTGGGGAGGACAATGAGATGTGTGAATGTTGCACCTGTGAGAGGTGAGGTGTCACAAATGGGTGTGTCTGTCTTTTACCAGTCTGTACCTTTTATGTTTAGAAAAGTATATTTATATACCTGTATTTGTGCATTTGGGTCATTCTAGAGAAACTAATAGAATGGAAAAATATATATTTTGCCATGTTTTTCTTCTTTTTTTTATTTTTATTTTTTTACATATTTAAACACACACTTTGTATTACTTAAAGTAATGGCTAATTGAATATGAATATGCATTTTTTATGCATTTATTTCAATTATATTATGGGGCTGAAAGAAAAGCACTAATTTTTAGCACTAAAAATGTAATAAAATATTTTTTTAACAAAATGGCTGCAATTGATCATCAAACCACATCAATTAATCAACCTTTATTTTTACTCAGTTGAGGCTAACCCTCATTTTCAATGCAGCCAAGCATTTACAACTTAAAGGGACTGAGAAAAAAAAATCTAAATCAAGGATTTGATCAGGTTAAGCTAATATAAGGAGCTTCATAAACAAAATTATAATTTAATTAAGAAGAACTAAAATAATTCAGAATAGGCTAAAATTAAAAAGTAATAAAATATAGAGATTAATAATTTGAATAAAAACACAAATAAACACAAAAAAAAATTAAGTAGCTAAAATAATGCTAAGATTATAAAGAAAGTAAATGAAAATAAGGGAATAAAGGTAAAGCAGAAAATAAAATAAATAAAAGGCCAAAAAAAAGTTAAAAGGCCAAAAGGTAAAATAAAAAATAAAATGATGAAACAATTAAAAATGCATAAAGGTAACAGTCCAAAAGGTAAAGCAGAAAATAAAATAAATTAAAGGATTTAATAAATAAATGAAAAGGTCGAAGGCGAAAAGGTAAAACTGAAAATAAATAAGTAAATAAAATGAATTAAAAGGTAGAAAGCCAAAAGGTAAAGCAGAAAATAAAATAAAAGAATGATATAAATCAAATAAATAGAAAGGTAAAAGGAAACAAATAAACTAAAATGGTGTCAGTCATGATAAATCTGCTAAAATATGTTGTGTTATGTGTGTTTTATTTTTATAGCTCCCTAAGAATAAAGTAGGTCACACCAGTGAGTGCAATTAAAAGCTTTAGATGAAATCATGAGCTAAGTGAAAAAAAAAATTACAACTAACTGAAAAGAGACAGTGGATGTACAATGTGCTTTACTTTATAGATCTTCAGAACATATTGCAGGAATGCATGAACTCTTTGTGGTGTCTGAAACACTAAATAATTAATTAAAAAAAATATATATATATATATTTCTAACTTAATGGCTCAATAAGTTTTATATTTTTAAAAACAAAAAGATATTTTACCAATTAAGTCAATTTTAACCTTCTGTAGAATGGCCCATTTATGTTTTAACCTAAGCCTTTTTTTGGCCTTTTTAAGAATTGTGTCCTACCTGAAATATTTGATCTGTCAAATTTGTGCTTTTTTTAAGGAGGGGAGAAGGATTCTTTAAGCACAGACTGGAGAGGCTTCCTGAGTGGGTGGGCCCGAGTGATCCGTTAGGCCAGAAATATAAATTCAGAGAGACTGATCTGAGACTCAACCGTGAGAAAGGGAATGGTACTCCATTTCTCACTGTAGCCAATCCAGGTATTTGCTTGTGCATTTCTGTACTTTTATGATTCAGTACATTTAAATCAAGTCTAGATTCACACCAACTTATTTTAGATTTGATGGACTGGCACATTCCTGTTTAGGCCTCTCACAATAACTGTTATTAAATGAACATTAAGTCAGTCAGTAAGAAGAGCCCATTAACGTGAATGAGATGGTATGTCAACTTGGTTTAGAAACTAATGTCTAAATATTTTTCATTCTTTCAACAGGTGCAATTGCTTTATTATGCCATTATATTGACATATCAGTGGGATAAAATACCTTGATATTACAGTATTTTGTTGTCGCAATTGTTTCTCAATCAGGTCAATTGTTGTATTGTGACAGGCCTATTCTTATGACGGTCCTAAAACTTTGTTAAAGTGATTGAAGAAAAGACTAAATGAATTTTAATTCTAAATCATCTCCATGTCATTCTCTGTAATTTTAACCTAATTGTGATTAATTTTCATTATTTCCTTTTGTAACCACCTGTTTTTTTTTTTTCTCCCTGCATCTAACCTCCATCCTTCTCCTCTCTCTTCTGTCTCCTGTCTCTCAGCTTGCTCTGTAAGGAATTCCTTTTCCCAGCAGATGAAGAGGAACGCCCCTACAGTGAGCGGTAAGCTGACAAAGACTAAGAGGTGGAAAAGGGAGGAGAGAGCCAGACAAGCTGAGAAGAGGCAGCAGTATCTTCTTATGTCATCCTATTCTCATTTCAATCTGAAGGACTTAAACATTTGCCTGTACAATCACAAGGTGGACTTCCTCTTAAACTGCAAGGACCCTGCCAGCAAGGAAAGAGCTCTTCTGCAGAAGATCGAGAGTGAAAGACCAAAACTGGAGTGGAGAGAAAACAGACCGGACCCTTCAGCACTTACGGATGTTGAACTAAAGGGAGGTGAGGAAGGACAGGACCGCTCTAATTCTAACAACTTGTCGAGTAGAAAGGCTGCTGCTAAATTGAACTTAAAACCCTTCACTTTGCAAACAGTTTCAACTGTTTGCGATAAAGGATTTTCGAAAGCCAAGGGACGGAACTTGGGAGCTTCGGGCGTTCGAGTTGTTCGTCAGATGGCCATTTCTTCAAGGACCAGGCATATGCTGCGAAGTCGCCTGAGAGGTGTTCGACCCTTTGACCGATCTAAGCTTTCTGCCTTGAATAAAAAGAGGGTCAAAATAAACAACACGCAGACGTCAAAGCTTCATATGAGCAGCAAAGGCCGTTCTCAACCGAGAGGAGGGGCAGGAGGAGGACATGGGATCAGAAAGGGCTTCAGATGCATTTCAGTAAGAGGAGACAAGTCACACTTCAAAAAATACACTAGTCGGAGGGAAGCAAATGCAGGCAAGCCATTACAATCCCGGATCTCGCGAATGACCACAAAGGAGGAACAGCATGGCTTCGGGAATTGTCACAAAGAGATGTCTGACAGCGGGAAACACATCGCCAGCTCCAGTGCTGCTAAGGAAGGGGATTTCAGTTCCCTGATTGCTTCAGAGACCTCTGGGGAGAAGGACGAAAAAAACAGACCTTCTGTTGTTTCTGGCAGCCTCGATGTTACATCCTCCCTGCCCCCTTCCACGAGTCACTCTTCTGTCTCTCCCTCGTCAGGGTTGAAGCGTTACGTAAAAGTCAGTCTGGTCAGAGTGTCTCTCCCAGGAGAGCCAGCAGCTGGTAAAGCAGATGAGGGACAGGCTGAGAGAGAAGCTAACGCAAATCCTGCTAGAACATCTGCAAAGACGCAGAAAGCTAAGTGCAGAGGAGGCAAAGGTATCACTAAAGCTCAAGGTAAGAAAGGGGTGAGGGAAATGTACTTCACACCAGTAAACATGGGAAGTGCAGACAGGTTGAAAATGACATGTGATTTATTAAGTGGCAGAGATGCTGTTACACCTCAAAATTCTGTAAAGGAAATGCAGGAAGCACAATCGGGAAGCACAGAGATTAATGACAAGCAGGAAAGGCCTGAGGGCAAAAAGATAGAAAGTAATGATGAAAGGGTTACTGTTATCTCTGCTCATGTTAGTATTGAGAAAGCTGTAAAAGAAAGTGATGAGTTTGTGACTGTTGCTGGAGGTAAGAACAGAGGACTTGCCACAAGAGGTCAAACAAAAGAGAAAGTCAAAGGCATAGCTGAGGGGCAAGATAAGGAAAAGAGTGATGCTGAAAGGCAAGCAGAGGTCACGGGCCAAAAAGATGATATTGCACAGAAGAAGACAGACTTTTTGTTACAGATTGGGAGCAAAACTATTGTCCTAAAGGAGGCAAGAATCCTCTTACCTGATGTTTTCAAGAACTTAGGCAGTGAGATGACCAATCAGAAAGGGTACAGCTCTGTACTCAGGAATTCATCACGTCGTATTCAGAATAAAAAAGAGACTGATAAGTTAGTAACCCTTGCTGCTAATAGTGAGAAGAAGGACTCAAATGTAGGCACTGATCTAGTGAAGAACAACAACAATGGGACCTTAACTAAAAAAATGTCCCAGACTAATGCACAGATCCTGCGTTCTGGTGACCAGGGGGGTGTACAAACAGCCAAAAAGCGAGGAGTGGGCGTTACTCAGCTCTCGTCAGAGCTCATCTCTCCTGTTAAGGGTAGTTTGGACCACAATTCCCAGAGTAGCATCCCTTTAAAGAAACGGGCATTTCGAGAGTCACTTGAAAATGATGCAGATCAGGATGTGATTGTGACTGCAGTTGATTCCCAGTGTGCCGGTAAACTTGTAAAGACCAAGTTGTACACTCAGTTACCTATGATTAAAGCGAGCAATAGTGGTAATAATAATGAAGGTCAAAGAAACAAAGGTCAGAAGTTGCCTTTAGACTCTGTAGACTCAGGCGAGGTCATGGGACTAAAAAAGCGCCCTACAGCCAGGTCGTCTAAAATGTTAGCACTAAAGAAGCTGCACTCCAAAAAAGGCCTTGAAACCGAGCCCACAAACGCTCGAATTCTTCGAGACAGGAGCAGAACAGGTAACATGCAGGCAGAGAAGAGCTTAAAACATAACAGGACATCTACAATTACATCTGAGCTGGGGGTTATAGAAGAGGGTGATAACACAGTAAAAGAAACACATGAGGGAATAAGGGAGGGACGAGGCGGCAGACAGACGAGGCAAAAAGTAGCACAGGAAAAGGCAGTACAGATCGAGCAAGGAACAACCGAAAATGCACAAGCTAATAGTGATTTGTCTGCAACAGAATCTTCTTTTAATACAGAAGATGAGCAGGGCTGTAACTTCAAAATTCGTCTAAAGAGAAAGAGGGGGGCGGAATGGGAAATGGAGAATAGACCCAAAGGGGATGGTGCAGCGGAGGATGCAGGAGGTCCAGCACTGTGCACAGAAGACATTGACCCCTTTAAAGCTATTTTAGATTCTGTAGCAATTTTAAATTTGGAAATGGAGAGGATTCGAGGTCACGGAGAAGCAGACAAAAGTGTAGGACTGGAGCAAGCCACTAAAGCTGTGCAAGATGTCTTGGAACATTGCCGTAAAGAAAGCACTGCCAAGCCAAGGAAAAGACGCAAAAGAAGACCAGCAGTTTCTAGAATTGACAAAGAAAAGGATACCGGACAACAAATCACTGTTCAAGATATAAGTGGGACTCAGGGGACTCTTGGGCGACAGAATGTGCTTATGAAAACTCTCAAGAAGGAGACAGATCTTGCAGACATCAAACCTTTGCCTCTGCTTCGACTACGTCGCAAGGCTGAGGGAAGTTGGGAGGTGGAGGACGGCGAAGCTCCGAAACAAGATGGAAACCCAGGACCAGTGAATACTGTTTTGAGGGAGCCAAGAGTGGTGACGTGCAACTCTCCGGAGAGAGCAGTAGTGTTGGGAGAGGTGCCTGTCAGAAAAGTCAAGGAGGAGAATCTGTCTCCTTGCCAACACCATGCAATAGCTGGCAGCTATGACAGGGTTCAGGATTTCTCTAAAGGTGCACTAAACTCAGAGCATTTACCTCTGTCCTTATCTCTGTCCCCCTTGTCACTAAATTCCCCATATGCAGAAGGACTGACTGATGCAGCCCGTCTGAATAGCAGTTTTGATCTGAGAGCAAGGGCTCGGGAAACAAATGTGCCAGAGAATCCAGAAAAGGTCGAAAAGCCCAAGGCCGGAGGGGTTATTAGGACTGAGAGCAGTGAAAGGAGTGAAGTTTGCTTGAGTCAAAACTTATTACAAATCAACAAAAGCCTCTCTAAACTTCAAGCCATGAGCAGCCAGCAGCCGCAGCCATTAGATAAAAGCTTACCTGCTTACAATAGTGGAACTACCTCCTGTCCAGCTCAGTCCAAGCCCTTGTCTCCTCCCACATCACCTTTCAACACCGAGTGCACCTTTTCAAACTATTCTGAGGACATTTTAGATTTTCAGTGTCTGAATTTAGAAAACTATGATCAAACGAATGCACAAAGTTCGTTAACAGACTACTGCCCTGGGGAACCGCATAACACCGGATCCTTTAGTAGCCCCTTCTCTCAAAGTCCAGCAGATGGGTGGAATGCAGAGACCCCTTACCTTGGCTCTCCAAGCCCTGGGAGCAACTTTAGTACTGCGGAAGATCTGAGCTTTCCTGACCTTGGCCTTACACGTGATGAAGCAACACCGTTAAGCAGTGGACCATACTTCTCTTCCAAAGAAAAGACTCTCTGTCCTGAAACAAGTTCCGCATCTGCTAAAGATTCTGACAGGAATCAGTACTTTCCTGATGTTACATCAGGAAACATGTCAAGGCGTAACGTGATTTTCCAGACCAAGGATGATACTGCAACTCCACTGTGCTTGGCAGAGAAAACGTTAAGCAACCAAAGGGACTTAATCATGTTTAATGCATCCTCAAATACAAAGCAGAGGGTGCCACTCCCCTCTCGCCCGCAGTCTCAGGATAAGCTGCCTCTTGATAGCTCTAAGAGTCTGTCAGCCCAGTCAGACTTTGCGAGAATTCAAGGAAAGGACAAAGCTAACTTCCTTAACTCCGTTAATAAATCACAGCCTCTCTTTTTGGGCCAGTCAGCACATAGCCTGTACAATGCTGGATCGCAGGGTAACCCTGTGAAACCCTTCCACTCCCTTCACACAGGAAGCAAAGCCACTGCGTACTCAGAGTTGCCAGTGCCTCTCAATCTTGGCAGCACCCTTCTTCGTGGCTACGAGAAGAAGCCAATGCTTTTCCAGAGTTCAAACAGTTTGGTGAAAATTGAAGGACACAGCCAGAACATTTGTAAAAGTTCTTTGGGAAGTGACCCCAAGTTTTCTTCAAAGCCTCATAGCAGCAAGTCTGAGCTTACTGACTCTGGTCCAGGTCCGTCAGGTTCACACAGTCGCAAAGACTTACCAGCCAGCTGTCCTCAGAGTGGATATTTAAGATATTCGGACAGTTCCAGAGCAGAATCCAAGACTGTTACTTCAAACAAGGGACTACCTAAGCTCCAACCACAGACTGATCGAGTGTACCCAGTTTACTTCCTCAGCTCCAGCAAGACTACAGCAAGCGCTGTGAAGACCACATCTGTAGAAAAGACACAAAACCTTAGGGTTGACAACAATCCCAGTATTCTTCCTTCATTTTTTCCATCTAATTCTATCCTTCAAAGTCATAACGTACCCCAGAGTAAAAACACAAGGCAGGATAAGCCTCACGCTGTGGTCGCCCCCAGCCAGAACTCTCAACTCTCTGTTCCCCTTGACAGAAACCAGCTATGCTTCTCAAACTGTGATCCTTTAGACATGAACTTCAGCTCCTCGCTTTCCTCCGCCGTTTCACACGGCAGCCCGCAAGTAGGCTACAGGGATCCCGTGGCACAGGACATTCCGGCGACCAAAGCTGCTCAGCCATCCTCCTTCGTGTGCAATCAGTCCACTCACCCATCCTACGTTGTAAACTTCACCGGTGACCACTCGGTTACCCTGGACTACAGCGACGACGGGGAGTGCTTGAACTACTCTTCATCAGTGCCCACGAATTACACGTACCATTGCCTCATGGAGCCTTCCGGAACTCAGGGAAGGCTTATTTTAGAACCGTGCGGCCCCTCTAACATTTCACATTCACCTTCTGTGGGCAGCTTTGCAGGATCTAAAGGCCTGCCGGAGCAGACGAGTAAGGAGTCCCAGCAGCACGGGCAACCCGGTTGCCATTCGGTTATTTCGCATCACTTTCCGTCATCGCACTCGCAAAGCACCTCTCTGACGGACCGCAAGCCTAAGAGACTGAGGCTAGTGGTAACTGATGGTACAGTGGACCTGGATCTGCAGTACACAGATTAAATGAAGACTCTTTTATGACTATTCTGGTTCCAGAACTTATATTTATGATGATGCAAATACGTTCTTTTTTTTTTTTTTTTTTTTTTCCTCTCTCTAACTATATATAAATATAAAAATATATATATATATATATATATAAATATATATTAAAAGTACTTTTAAATGCATTGTGCTTAGCAATTCTGACAATAAGCTTTTTCTTTTTTGTATTTCTTGTAAAAAAAACAAATATTTCAAAAGATTATTTCATTGCCACCCATATTTGATTGTGTCGTAGGTTTATGTAAACCATTGCAGTTCTCTCTTCAGTAGTTCAGATCAGCCACATGATGGGGGTGTTAGACTGTCTTGTGGATATCCTTTCTCAATTCCCTCATCACTCTTCTGGTTAAATGAGTGTTGTTTGTTCACGGGGATGTAGAGCTTAAGCATGTGTGGCATGTTTGACTTGTTCTGTTTGTGGACCAAGGCAGGAAGCCTGTGTCTTTTCTTTTCTTTTTTCTCAACAAGTCCCATTTTCATCCCACCTCCTATTCAGCCAGCCCTGCTTTGCCAGTTTGCATTAAGAAGCACCATCAATAGTCAATAACGCACAAACGACGAATGTGTAGCTTGTGACGGAGCGAGTACCTTAGACGTCACCCTGTGTTCCAGGCTGGTTCCTCTGAGACAATACTGCTGTCACATACATGGTAACTCTATTAGCTGCTACCAGCTACTACATAAAACAGTAATAAAAGAGCCAGTTTCTTTAACACTGATTCAACACAGGCCTTGTCCTGGACTAATCTGCACAATTGCTACGTTCATATACCTATTTGCATTTCAGACTCAGACACTCCATGAAACATGAAGTACACACTTCCCATTTGTATGATGTGTATAAGTCCTACTATATGAAATGGGTCCATAAAACTAAGGTAATGTTGGTGTTATTTTTCAGTCATACAAAAACAGATTGTAACTTTTTTAAAATCTTACTTTAGATTCGAGTTGTTCTAGGCCTGTCACAATAAAAAAATTGTTTGGACTATATGTTGTCCTCAAAATAATTTAGATAAACAATATTGTTCTTAAATTAACATGATAATGTAATAATGCATAATAATGCAACAAAGCTTGATGCAAGAAGACATTGGATTTGGAATATAAAAAATATGTTTAAATATTCCAAGTAATTGAAATATAAAAAACATCAAAACACTGTTTTTAAACTTTTAACAATCAACATATTGGCTCATACACATTAATGGGCTCTCCTGGCTTATTGAAGTCAGCAAGAACAATTGAAAAATGTTAGATATGTCCAAATATTGTACTATAAATCAATAATTTAATTATTGTGACAGGCCTAAGTTGTTCTTTACATTCTGTCCAAAATACATGATTATTGGATCAATAGAAATGCTCCAAAATTACTTTAGGGGCTTTTTTTTTTTTTTTTTTTTACATTACAAGAAAATGAAAAATCTTCTTTTTAAATCTGTCAAAGTTGGTGTTTGGGGAAATACTAAGTTAATAAACTTGGTGTTATTACTCTAGAGATTGATCTAGCTCAATCTAGCGTGATTGTATGTCTAACTAAAGGGGTTCCCAACCTTGGTCTGTGGGGAACTCTCTGCCCTGCACATTTTATTGTTACCCTGCCTTCAACACACCTGACCCATGCCTGATTTGCCTTTTGGGAATGACAGCAAATGCTATTTTTTATTTGGTCAATTTTATACTGTACATTTTACGTTGACCTCCACTGAAAATCTTTAATGAGGTGTTTTTCCCCCTTCTTCTTTAAAGATGTAGTTTTGGAGAATCACAGGACAGATTCTAATTAATTTAGTATTATTATTTTTTAAAAGAAATAATCATAGTCAAATCTGTCCAATAAAAAAGGGTTAAGAGGAATTGCCAGTGGACAATCCTCCGTTTTTTATAGAATTTATACGTCTTGCTAAATGAGAAATGCTGCTTTGTGGTACAGCCACCCCCAATCCAGCCAATCAGCTCATTATTAGCAAGAGCCTTCCTGAGTTGAAGCAGGGCAGCGGGCTCTCCTGAGCCTGGGTTGGGAACCACTGTTGGCTGTGGGTTAACTAATTCTGATGCCCCTGGTGATAGGATTTTTTTTTTTTTTTTGAGTATTAAAAAAATGAAAGTTGCCATCTGTTGAAATTAATGCTTGGGAAAATATTCAAAAAGATTTTGTTCTTTTTTTCTTTATAATTTTTTAAATCAAAATTTAAATTTGGTCGTTTTTAACATTGTGTCCAAAGTTGGACCAATATAAATGCTCCAAAACGTTTTTTTTTTTTTTTTTTTTACATCAACTTCCATTAAAAGTTTGGATTTTTTTTTTTTGGAGTTTAGTTTTCCATAACAGGAACGATATGTGAAAATGTTGATCTGTTAATCTAAGCACAGAGGCTTAATCAATTAATTTCTAATCAGTTTTTGTTTAAAAAATGCTATAGATAATTCTCTTTTTAAAAATCTCATTTATTTAATTTGATTTTTTTTCCTCCTGAAGTGAGTGCTGTTTGTTTTGAGTGCATGCACACCTATTGTTCTTTTCCTCACCATGTGTTGAAGAGCACATATATAAGACCAGGACATTACAACCTTTACAACCCAATCTATCTGTCTTTTGTAGTACTGTAGTCTTTCTACAGCGTTGATGCTGGATCCATTTCTAAATCTGTTCATGTCTGTTTACTCCTGTTTATCTCCCTGTATAACAGTAGTAGTTATGGTACATTTGACATGGAGGGATACAATAATTATATATATATATATATATATATATATATATATATATATATATATATATATATATATATATATATATATATATATATATATATATATATTTTTTTTTTTTTAATCTTCCGTCGTCCGAGTTTACAGCTCAAACGGTCCTAAGGCGAGATGTCTGCATGAGTGTTTTCTGATCTGGGATCAGGCTGTTTTTTTTTTCTTAAACCTTACTGTTCTAGCCTTAGGAAGTTAGGAAGGATCAGGACAGAAGAAGTGCTGTAGCTCTATAGGTGCTGTGGCACGACGCCTGACACTACTTTTTCTACCTAACTCTGCATGCTGTGTATGGCATTTTAACTCCTATACGTAAAGCGACTGGAAGGCATATTTGTGAGTTTTACCTGGACATTTTCTTACGAGTTGCAGATTTCCGAGAGCAGTGGACATTAAAACCGATGTTTGTGATGTTGTGTCCAGCGTTTCCTCAGTGTACAAAAAAAAGGCCAATATGATATATTTATTTCAATATGCTCTAAACATGGTGCTTTAATATAACTTAATGTTTTGATTGTACTGTATACACAATGTATTTTACTTCATTTTTTTACATCTAGAACATCAGTGATTAAAGATGTAATGTTCCCCTTTTGCTCCTTGTGTCTCCAATGACCATCCTCTTTTTAGAGAGTTTGTAACACGATTAGTTGAAGTCTTAAGTACTGTTCCACTGTAAAGATGTAACAATGAAATGATATAAATAAAATGAAATGTTTGATTTAAAAATATATTTAACTTTTTATTCATCATACCAGACCCAGATTAAGCCTTAACTTTTTTTAAAGGCTTAATCCATGTCCAGGAAGTCCACCCTTTAGTCCCTTTAAAGGAAAACTCTTAAGGAGACTTAGGGTGTAGTGAGAACATGATATCCAGTATGAAATTTGTTAACTAGCCCACCCCCATTTACCCCCAGAATTCCTAAATACAGCACTTTAAGCCGATGCTCCCAACAGGCTTACAATGCGAGTAATGGGGGCATAGCGTTTCCATTACATTACATTACATTACATTTCATTTGGCAGACGCTTTTGTCCAAAGCGACTTACAATAATGAAGTACAAAGTAATAGGAATTTAGATAACCCATTTTTAGATAGGGCTTAAAGGAGGTCGAAGGGAAATAAAGGGATAGAGAAGTGAAGGAGGGGAAGAAGGAAATGAGATTAGAAGTAGTTAGTGTGTTAGAGGTGTTAGGAGAGTAAGTGCTCTTTGAAGAGCTCTGTCTTCAGGAGTCTCTTAAAGATAAACTCCTGATCTGGTAGTGGAAGGTAGTTTGTTCCACCATTGGGGAACTCTGTATGAGAACAGTCTGGATTACTTTGTGTAGACTGTGTTTGGTAAAGTGAGGCGACGTTCATTGCAGGAGCGCAGCGGCCGGGAGGTAGCGTAAGCCTTCAGGAGTGAGTGCAGGTAGGAAGGAGCCTGTTCTGTCATCACCTTGTAGGCGATTGTAAGAGTTTTGAATTTGATGCGAGCATCAACTGGTAGCTAGTGGAGCTCAATGAGCAGCGGGGTGACATGTGCCCGTTTTGGTTGGTTGAAGACCAGACGTGCTGCTGCATTCTGGATCATTTGGAGTGGTTTTACTACACAGGCCAGGAGGCCAGTTAGCAGGGCATTGCAGCAGTCGAGGCGTGAGATGACGACTGCTTGTACCAGGAGTTGGGTGGCCTGTTGCGTCAGAAACAGTCTAATTTTCCTGATGTTATAAAGCGCGAAGCGGCAGGATCGAGCAACCAAGGCCACATGGTGCGTGAAGGAGAGCTGGTCATCAACCATAACACCCAGGTTCCTAGCAACCTTTGTCGGTGAGAGAGAGAGAGTCGATGCTTATAGAGAGGTTGTGTTGAAAAGATGGTTTTGCTGGTATGACCAGAAGTTCAGTCTTTGAGAGATTTAATTGAAGGTGATGCTCCTTCATCCAAGAGGATATGTCAGAGAGACACGACGATATCCGTGCAGAGATTGAATTATCTTCAGGTGAGAATGACAGGTATAGCTGGGTGTCATCAGCAAAGCAATGGTAGGAAAAGCCATGTGAGTGGATAACCTGACCAAGAGAGGCAGTGTATATTGAGAAGAGAAGGGGACCCAGTACCGAACCCTGGGGAACCCCAGTGGATAGGGAGTGGGCTGAGGACAGCTGTCCTTGCCACGACACCTTGAACGAGCGCCCAGTGAGGTACGATCTGAACCATGACAGCACATTGTCTGAGATCCCCATGTTTGAAAGTATAGTTAGGAGGAAGTCGTGGTTGACTGTGTCGAAGGCGGCCGAGAGGTCCAGCAGAATGAGCACTGAGGACTGGCCTGCAGCTCTAGCAGTTTTCAACGCTTCAGTCACAGACAACAGAGCCGTCTCGGTAGAGTGTCCTTTTTTGAATCCAGATTGGTTCTGGTCCAGGAGGTCATTCTGGGAGAGGAAGCCAGAGACCTGATTTAAAACTGCTCTCTCGAGTGTTTTAGAGAGAAAGGGTAGTAGTGAGACCGGTCTGTAGTTATCAACCTGGGCGGGGTTGAGAGAAGGCTTTTTAAGCAGTGGTGTCACATGTGCTTGTTTGAAAGCAGTTGGGAAAACATCAGAAGTTAAAGAGGCATTGATGGTGTGAGTGATGGCCGTTTCCAATGCAAAGAAAACAATATTTTAAACCATTTACAAGCTTAAAGTAGCTCCACACTTTACACTTTATTGGTAGAATTATGAGTGTTCTGACATTCAAAACCAGGCACTGAAAACCTTTGAAACTGCACCTTCAGGTAGTTCCCTTTGTTCTCACGATATGTCGAATACAGGTTCTTCTAAAAAAATTTGCATATTGTGATAAAGGTAATTATTTTCTGTAATGTACTGATAAACGTTAGACTTTCATTTTTTTTACATTCATTACACACAACTGAAGTAGTTCAAGCCTTTTATTGTTTTAATATTGATGATTTTGGCAAAAGTAAAGAAAAAACAAAAAACTGCCGCTGTTTCTGGTCCCATATCTTTTTCTTCCCAAAGATTTCCCAGCCTATTCGTTCAGAAATTACTTTTCTTTGTCTTATGATGGCCTTCTGGACAGCAGTCAGGTCGGCAGTCTTACCCACGATTGCAGTTTATGAGTAATGAACCAGGCTGGGAGTTTTTAAAAGCCTCAGGAATCTTTTGCAGGTGTTTAGAGTTAATTCGTTTGTTCAGATGATTAGGTTAATAGCTTGTTTAGAGAACCTTTTCATGATATGCTAATTTTGTGAGAATTTCGGGTTTTCATGAGGTGTATGCCAAAATCATCAGTATTAAAATAATAAAAGACTTGAAATATTTCAGTTGGTGTGCAATGAATCTAAAATAGATGAACGTTTCATTTTTATCATTTCATTATGGAAAAGAATTAACTTTGTCACAATATGGACCTGTATATAGGATAGGTGAAGAGATTGCAAAAGTAAGACAGTGAAAATGTATGAATTCCAGCTGTTGCAAAAATTATTTCTTAATATTCATGCATTTCCAATCAATTAATTTTGCAGTGTGTTCCTCTATCCTTTCTATTCATTTGTGCTCATCAGTCAACTTAGTGTGACTTAATATAAGTCTAATTTGAGCTTGTTAATTGTGTAAAAATAGTGATTTCTTTGCCTGGGCAAGCTATGCCCCTATCACTAGCATTGTAAGTCTGTTAGGAGCAGCGGCTAAAAATGCTGTATTTCAAAATTTTGGGGCTGAATGAAGGTGAGGTATTTGACAAAATTTCATACAGGTTATCATGTTTCATTCCACCATTTCAAGTCCATTTCACACTGGATTTCTCCTTTAACCGACTAAGGCCTACTTGGCACTTGGTAGTTGATGAAGCCAAATCTTCTGCCATGTTGGTGATCCTGATACCCGAGTTTGCGCAGTAGAGACCAGAGGAGGGAGAAAGACTGTGGAGAGACAGCCTACTCATTTAAATAAACCCGCCCCTGAGGGCTGCCTCCACAGAGCTATACAAAGTCTATGGCCCTGCCCATACAGTAATTGTAACCAAGCCCTGTTAAAATAACTACACCTTTTTAAATAGAGCTGAAAAATGTTTTAAAAAACAAATTCTGTGAGGATATAAAAATTTGACAATATAAGCAGAGGATACACTAGCTGCTGCATTTAAATAAAGGAGGTAGAATTACAGTATATTAGAAAAAAACGTGATTGAAAGTTGTCTGTTTTGCCATTGAAACCTATGGGGATGGGTGGGGTTACACAGCTTTCTGCAACCGAACAGCAGGGGGCGCCCGACCTGTGGTGGCTTCACTTTTGAGACGATGCTCTGTCCAGCTATACACAGTCTATGGGGGCCACCTTCAGATAAAATGTAAAAAAAAGTACTGCAGCATAGATATTACCAGTCAAAAGTTTGGACACACATTCTAATCCAATTTTCTCATTCAATCTTAATATAGAAGACATTAGAGGGACACATGGAATTATGTAGTAAGGAGTAAAGAAAAGTGTCCTTAACAATTGATCTTAACTCTGATCTAAACCCAACTGAGATGGTGATTAGGGATGAGCTGGAGCTTCACAGCGTGAAGGAAAAGCAGCAACTATTGTTCAGCACTTCCAGAAACTCCTTCAAAATGCTGAGAAAACGATTCCAGGTGACTCTACCTCAAGAATACACTGAGATTAAAATACCAAGAGTGCAGATCTGTCCTCAAAGATAAATGTGGTACTTAGAAGATCCTTAAGTATAAAACATATTCTGGTTTGCTTAACACTTTGTGTTCCTCTGTAGCTTTAATGTCTTCAATATTAAATTTACAGTGAAAAAAGAAAGAAAACACATTGAATAAGGGAGTGGAAGAGAAGTGTGTCCAGTGGTGGATCTAGGATTTTTCTGAGTAAGAGGTGATCAAGGGGGCACAGTATTATTTCAGCAGTCTCACCATGTTTAAACACCTCGTGTAATTAAATAATTTAAAAATGCATACACAGTAAAATCTGTTTAGAGAATTTTGTGCCAAACATTTTACACAAATAAATCAAACAGAAAAAGGGTATACTGCAAATTTAAAACAAAACGTATTATTCTTTTTGTTCTATGTGCAATTTTTGATTGCAGATTTTATCATTTTGTGGCACCGATATTCTTGCACTTCTGGCACAAAAGGAGCTCCCTAAAATCCTACTTTTTTTTTTTTACCATTTTACATGCATTTTTACTGTGCATTCTCAAAACATCTCCCCTACAAAAGCTTTAATCATGCTGGACTAGTGTTTGGGCATGGGCTTGCATCAACCTATAATCTGATCATCGCTTTCCTGCAAAAGAACAGACGAGTGACAGATAACCTCACCCCTACAAATCTGGTCATGTCATTCCACTTGTTTAGAAAAAAAAGTTTATAAGCCAATGAAACAATAACTTAGCCCTGCGCACTACCCACTAAAAAAAGGGAAAAAAAAAAATAGATCTAAAGAGGCACATCAAAAGACCTCATTTTTACTAATTGTATGTAATTTTAACACTTTTTTAATTTTTATTTTTTTGTTTAGGGATGGCTTGTAAACAAAAAGGTCAATGTCAAATATAAAATAAAAAAGTTAAGCACAGGCTTCTAATCCAATAGACTGGAAAAACATATTTTTATGTTACTTATTTTAGATTTAATGTTAATATAGATTTTATATTTGAATCTTCTTTTGTGTGCACTGCAGACAGAAAACAGCATTATTGTTATTTATTGCTCTCAGGCCATGAGTTTCAAACACCTTTAGTGATATTCAGGGGTTGGACAGTGAAACTGAAACATCTGTAATTTTAGTGTGGGAGGTTTCATGGCTAAATTGGAGCAGCCTGGTTTGCAATCTTCATTAGTTGCACATTGCACCAGTAAGAGCAGAGTGTGAAGGTTCAATTAGCAGGGTAAGAGCACAGGTTTGCTCAAAATATTGCAATACACACAACATTATGGGTGACATACCAGAGTTCAAAAGAGGACAAATTGTTGGTGCACATCTTGCTGGCGCATCTGTGACCAAGACAGCAAGTCTTTGTGGTGTATCAAGAGCCATGGTATCCAGGGTAATGTCAGCATACCAGCAAGAAGGACGAACCACATCCAACAGGATTAACTGTGGACGCAGGAGGAAGCTGTCTGAAAGGGATGTTCGGGTGCTAACCCGGATTGTATCCAAAAAACATAAAACCACGGCTGCTCAAATCACGGCAGAATTCAATGTGCACCTCAACTCTCATGTTTCCACCAGAACTGTCCGTCGGTACAGTAAATTATTGTGGTCTAAAGCCAGGTGTTTCAGTTTCATTGTCCAACACCTGTATGTTGTGCAGTAAGCGATGTACAGATTTTATTCTGTAGTGAGTTTTTTTCAAGTAATAAATCCACTTACTACTATTACTACTACTCCTACTTGAAGTAAACAGTGTCATAGTGTCTCATACAGTGTATTCATGACAATCTGCTGCTCATGACAATCTTTCTGTGGGAGCTTTCAGAGCGATTTAAATTCTCCAGATGTCTGCTTCATTCTCTCAAAACAGAACACCCAATAACTAAATGGCTGTTTACGTCTGAACTGTTTAATTAAGCAGACATTTTTAATAATCATTTTTTTTTTTAAACTAAAGCTAATTAGCTAAGCAATCAAATCTGGTAAACCTTTCAACGCAGCTGCATTGAAAAGGATTGATCAAACTAGTGTTGTGGTTTCGCACATAAGCACTGCAAAAATAGCCAATTACTGCAATTCCTGATTGAGTTGTTCAGCTGTGAGAAAGCTTTGGAGCTTATTTGGTTATAAATCCCTTACAAATCCCAGCTGCGAGGGTCACATGACTGAGCATTCACCCCACCAGACCTAATAAATCTGCTGACTTCCAATCTTTCAATGAAGCAATATAATGTAATATAATTTAATATTCATTTTCCCCAGAGACAAAAGCTTCGAGGGTACCACTTGTGTCCACAACATGTATTTCCACACAAAGATGTGTTTCCAAGATCAAAGCTATTGATTTTATTTACAGTATGAATCTGAATATACTGTTTCTTAGTATTTACTTCCTAGTACATGGCCATTTTTTTTAAATACAGTTTTTTTCTGTCTTTTTTCCCACCTTCTTCCCAATTTACACGGCCAATTACCCAACCCACTCATACTCATTACTCCCCCTATCACTAGTGGTACCCCAACACCAGGAGGGTGAAGACTAACACATGCCTCCTCTGACACATGTAAAGTCAGACACCTTTTTTTTGAGCTGCTGCTGATGTAGCATTGCTGCGCTCGGAGGAAAGCGCAGTGACTTGGTTCTGATACATCAGCTCACAGACGCCTCGTGCTGAGCAACATCAACCTTATTGTGTGATTCTGGCTCTGCTTTTTTTTTATAAGCCGTTTGTTGTTGTCGATGTACAAATTGGTTTGTTTTGTTTGCCGTACAAACTGGTTCAATGACAGCCCCGGAATATTAAACAGAGACTTCCTCTGATGTAGTCCACAGTAATGAAAATGAAAAGCACTGCGAGTAGCATCCTAAATGCGCTTTCCAAAATCAAAGGTTGCTGTAAAGGCAAGTCGGAGCCTCCGGTCGGGATTATACTCGCTAACGTGGAGGAGTTAAGACTGTCAGGATCGCACTGATACAGAGCTGTGGGTTAAATGAGGGTTATTACTGAGTGATGTGTGTAAGTGTGCCAGCCCTATTCGGTATTACATTACCCATAATGCACTTTTCTTTACAGTATTTTCCATATTTGTCTGTGGCTCATTTATATTCCGTTTTCCCCCCTCCCCCTACTTCCACTTTCATCTTTCCCTCGCTTCTCTCTCAAAACGTTGTGTTAAGTCTATTTTTTTTTCATTGGCATCATTTTCTCTTCCAGCTGCATTCTTCGCTCTGGGGATCTTCGGGTTCTGGGTGTCTGTGTGCTTCAGCTTCCTGTGTTTTTGCAGCGTTCAGGGGCTGGGGTTCTTTCTAAACACACGGAGGCCTTAAACAACATCCTAATTTTTAATTAATTTTCAACAGGGTTGGGCATCCATTTATCTTCTTATCTGCATATTCCTCATCAGGGTAATTGTGAGTCCTGAAACCTCGGATCTGCAATCATTGGGCTCCCAGCATGCTCAGTGTCTGCTCTATTTTGGGGTTTGTAGTTTTAGTTTTAGGGGTATTTAGTCTTTTATATGCTAAAGTGGATGGCAAAACTTTAAATACCGCTTTAGCTTTTTTTCACATTTTGTCACCTTACAACCACAAATCTAAATGTATTTCTTTGGAATTTTAAACCTCTTGTTATATTACAGGTCAAATCGACCTGTTATCTAAAGCGCTGCCACTATGAGCGGGAGGTCGCAGGTTCGAACCCCCGCTCATGCAGCTTTGCCATCAAGCTGCCGGCGCTCAGAGGGAGCAAAATTGGCCCTGCTCCCTCCGGGTGGGTAGATGGCGCTCTTTCCCCACATCGCTACAGGGTGATGTCCACAGCACAGGGTGTCTGTGAGCTGATGTATCAGAACCGAGTCACTGCGCTGTGATGCTACTCGGCAATGCAGCATCAGCAGCAGCTCGAAAAGAAGCGGTGGCTGGCTTCGCATGTATCGGAGGAAGCATGTGTTAGTCTTCTTCTGTTGTGTTGGGGCATTACTAGTGATAGGGGGGGTCCTAATGAGTGGGTTGGGTAATGGGCCGTGTAAATTGGGGAGAAAATGGGAAAAAAAAAAAAATAAAATTATTAAAAACAAAATACCTATTATAAAGTTTGAAGATCTAGGGAAAATAGTTTTATAGTTATTTTTTCACTGTGAAACTTCTTCTGCTTGACTTAATAAGTATAAACTACACACAATATAAAAATGGTTCATCTCACATATTTGTAGCCACCCCCTGCAAAAACTAAAACTAAATTGCAATGATATGTAAAACAGCTCTGTTTTATTTGTTGGTCTTAAGCATGTATTTTTTTTTTTATTAAAAATGATTGCATTATCTTAATTGAACCATTCATAACCCGATAGAGGTAAGGAACACCATTGCGCTAAATATTGATAGAATAATTAGAAATGGAGTTAGTAATTAAATATTTACACTGTTTGTTAGGATTATGTTGGTTTTAGAAGTATTTTGGATAATTAAACATTCCCCAGGTCAAACTGACCCTGGAACACCATTGCTGTTCCTGACAAATGAACATAACAGGAGGGTTAAATGATAGACCAACACAAAGTAGCACATAATTGTGAAGTGATACATGTTTTTCAAAATTTTAATTAAATAAAAAATCTGAAAAGTTTGAAGTACAAAAAGTATTCAGCCCCCTTTACTTTAATACCCCTAAATAAAATCCAGTGCAATCAATTCCCTTCAGAAGTCACTTAATTAGACTTAATTCGAGTCCAGCTGTGTAATTTAGTCTCAGTATAAATATAAACACCTGTTCTGTGAAGACCTCATTGGTTTGTTAGAGAACACTAGTGAACGAACAGCATCATGACTAAAGACTAAAGGAACTCACCAGACAGGTCCGAGATCAAATTGTAGAGAAGTTTAACCCCTTGTACGGTGTTCATATTTTTTTCATATTTATATTAGTTTTTTACTAAACTGTAAAAGAAAATGAATTAAACTCAAGATATGAGTAGAAAATTTGTTTAGTTTCAAATTTACAAATAAAGCAATGTTTATTAGCTCTTGGCCAAACATACTGTATGTAATATAAATTGTGCGGGGGGGGGGGGGGGGTGTACAGTGTGTGTTTATGGAAAATGTGTTTTGATACATGTTTTTCTCAAAAAATGAGCCAATACCAATGAGTTTGAGTTAGAAAAAATATTTTTTTAGTACCATTTGATGAAAAATTAAAACGGGTCCCACAGACAAAGGGTTAAAGCAGGGTTAGGTTATAAAAACATATCCCAAGCTTTGAGCATCTCAAGCAGCACTGTTCAATCCATTATTCAAAAATGGAAAAAGTATTCTACAACTTAAAAACTACCAAGACATGAACGCAAAATTTACGCAAAATGACCGATCGAGAGCACTGTTCAGAAAAGCAGCCAAGAGGCCCATGGTCACTCTGGAGGAGCTGCAGAAATCCACAGCTCAGACGGGAGAATCTGTCTACAGGACAACTATAAAAGTCATGCACTCCACAAGTCTGATCTTTATGGATGAGTGGCAAATGAAAAACACTGGTGAAAGAAAGACATAAGAAGTGCTGTTTGTAGTTTGCCACAATCCATGTAGGGGACACAGCAAACGTGGAAGAAGGTGCTGTGGTTTTTGGGTGATCTATATTGATTAATATTGAGTATTAAAATCTCAATAAAACACATTTAGGTTTGTAGTTGTAAAATGACAAAATGTGAAAAAGTTCAAAGGGTATGAATACTGTTTCAAGCCACTGTATAAGGCTTTAAGGCTATTCGTTCAATATTCAATAATACCACATCTAAAAAAAGACTACTGCACACCCAGGGGGATGGGTGGGGTGGGTGCACGTCCTACTCAATATCCAAATGCCATCTCTGGACCATTCCCTTGCAAGTCCAGTGATTAATGAGAATGGGAACTGCGTCGCCTGACCTTTTAAGTTTTGAAAATTCCACCACTTATACTAACTAGCAGATTTTTCTTGCTACTTGCAAAAAAACGTACACTTATTCTTATTCTTATTAAGCTTCTGAGGCCAATTTAATGGATTTATCTCTTTCTTGGAAGTTTTTTTTATTCATGTTTTTGTTTTAATTTTGGCTGTATAGCTCTGAGTTGCTCAGCAGACTAATACACTGACTGTGTGGCATGAGGATCACTAGTTCTAATCATGCTGTCATGCTTGCATTGTCATCAGCAGATGTAGTCAGAGAGAGAGCAAAATTGGCCATGCTCTTTTTAGGTGCATTGTGTGGCTAGAAAAACCTACCTGTAAGCTGTAGTCCATCACAATCACTTGCAGGAAATTAAAAGACCATGTGAGTGTGCAGATATTTTTGACCCAGGGTGAGAATTATACAGTGATAAAAATGCACATATGTTACATTGAGCTTTACATTGAGATATATTAAGTTAGGTTTGAGTTTTATGTATTTCTTCATATGTTGTGCAGACATTATAAACAGTATATGTAAAACTAAATCTACATACTTATTTAAATATTCTGATCCACCTTAAAAGCTGAAGATGTTTAGGAAAGTGCCTAAAAAATAACATCATCCTGCAGCATTTAGGGTGGAATTAGAGCTTAGATTCTCTGCCCGAACCCGACCTGACCCGAGGTCCGACCCAAAATTGGGTCGGTTCGGGCCGATATTTCCCACCACATTCCTCGTGCCGGGTCGGGCTCCAGAAAATAGTCTGAGATGTAGGCATCTGTTTTTTAATTATATTTTTATTTTTAAATAAAGCTCTGGTGTGATACTCACAATGTTGCTAAGCAACCAATTATTATTGTTAACGAAAACGAAGCAAATAACGAAAACTGAAAGTAAAACTAAACTCATTTATTTATAAGCGCTGTTTTCACTCCCGCAGTTCCACAGCGGAGGATCTTGTGTCGATTCTGTCCGCGAAGCGGTAGTCGGATTCAGCAGGGAGTCGGATTCGGCACAACAGCCGCAGCGCAGCGGCACCTCTCGGTCTGTGGTGTTAGTTGTAAGCGCTCGCGCTAGCCGCAAAAAACGACAGAAAACACTGAGGGAGCTGCAGAATTATGTATGGGACTAGAATATGAGCACGAGGAGATAAAAGAGAAACAGGAGATACAGTATGTGAGAACCTTTACCTGTGAGTAGCTCATACCATAACACGCAAATCTCTCCCTCCCTCTCTGTGTCTCTCTCTCTCTCTGTCTCTCTCTCTCTCTGTGTCTCTCTCTCTCTCGCACGTGAACTCCTCCTAGTTTGACTTGCAGCACTGTGTTTAGCTGTTTTTAAAAATCATTTTAATTAAATAATAGTTCTATGCTTCTATGTTACAGTGTTAATTAACATAATTCTGATCATATTTCGCTCATTCAAACAGCCCGAAAAGAGACAGTTTATGATTTGGGTTGGGTCGGGCTCGGGCAGAACGTGCACGGGCTCGAGCTGGGTCGGGTCGAATTTTGGGCCCAATCTTACCTCTAGGTGGAATGGTGAATTAGCAGCATTTAATGTGGAATGGTAAAATGATAAAGTGATGGTAAATGGTAAATAACCAATAATATGAGGCAGGTAGACAAGAGTCATATGAGGAAGAATTATTGGTATTTTCCACTTTACGGCCAGCCACCAAACGTCAGTAGACATTAATTTCAGGTTGAATGTTGGTCATGACGTCATATGACAAAAATTTAACATCAGGCAAACGTCTATTGCAGTTACGTGTCTACTGTGAGTTTTCTCCTTTTGGGGGGTTGATTCAGGTCTTAATTAATGGGGTCAGACCCTTGATTCCTCTCATACTGCCCAGCTTTGACCCAGTAATTATGTCCTTATTAATTTCAGAACTCTGTTTGATTTTTTTGCACACCTGTGGCAAAATGTCTGAATGTAGCACCTGAATTCAATGATTAAGAGGTGTGTCCAAATCATTTTGCACAGAGTATATTGTCGTTCATTCTAGCACAGATAAAAAAGCAGCAGGAATCATAAAGAGTGTATAATCCATAATACAGTATGTACGCTTCACTCCATTCTGCATTTCTTGTTCTTTTCTGCTCGTTTTACCTCTTTTCATTCCCACATTCAGCTGTCTTCTGTCTGAATGTCTCAATAACTTGCCTCCTCTCGCTGCTCCTCCTCTTCCTGACTCTCTTCCAGCTCCTGACCCACTTTCTTTCTTCCTCGGTGGAGAGTGACGGGTTAACTCCGGAGCCAAGTGGGCCAGCTTTTTTCATAACGAGGACACATGCGGAAAGGCGGAAAGACGGCGAGGCAGCGGCTAGAGTGAGGTGATCTGAGCGTGTGCAAAGAAAGGTCGGACCCTTGAGGAGGCACTGCTGGAAACATGGTGGCGTAGTCCCACAAGCCTTGCCTGTCAGAGCACAGTAACCAGGGGCTCTTACACAGCAGTTGATTTATGCTTTTCCCAACCATCAGTGATATAGCCTCTAAGAGACAACGAGCATTTGACCTACATGAGAAATCTGAGAAATTACAGCTTTAGAAAAAGTTCTACCAGGAGACTCTAGTGCTACATCACTTCATCTCCCCACCAATCACCAGCTTCCACCTGCCTTTAAAGAACGTGACTTGCACTCTCTCTCCGCTGCTTCCGTTTTCCTCTTCCTCCTCCCCTCCACCTTCAGGATGTTCCTGCCAGTTGCCCAGGGGAAAGCTCCACCATGTACGGCAAGATCTGTGTGGATCCAGCTCTGACAAGACCGGGGCTGACAGCGGGGCATTTAGCAAAGACTTTATCCCAATCCCATTTCCCTTTTGTACAACTATTCCTTGTTTTTTTTATTAAAACGCTCTTACTAATTATTGGGACAACCCTTTGAATTGGGAAGCACCCAATTTACTCTCCTGTTTCCACCAGAACTGTCCGTCGCCACACTAAACAGTTGTGGTCTAAAACCAGGTGTTTCAGTTTCATTGTCCAACCCCTGTATGTGTGATAAAGTATTCCCCCCACATGAATTAACTGTAATTAACTACATTTTTGGAAATTTTACTTCAGTTTCCTTTGCTACAACGAGGCCTGATTAGTGCGAGGCCACACTTGCCTCAGTTAAGGTCAGTGTTAATGATTTATTAATAAGAAAGAGACTGGGCAAAAATGGTTTCATCTGGATCTTTTTGGAAGGTGTGTATCCCAGCACACCTGGCATAAAATTTACACATCAGAAAAAAAAAAGAAAAAATCAGAAAAAGATCATCATATTTAAAGTCAAACATGGTGGCGGTAATGTGATGGTCTGGGGTGCCTTGCTGCTTTAATAAACCAACCTTAATAAACCATGAATTCTGCTCTTTACCAGAAAATCCTAAGGGAGAATGTCCAACTATAAGTTCATGACTTTAAGCTCAGGTGTAATTGGGTTCTGCAACAGGACAATGATCCAAAGCACAAACAAGTCCACCTCAAAATAACTGAAAAAGCAAAAAGAAGTGTCCTTTGTCCAAATGAGATGCTGTGGCAGGACCGTAAACAGGCTGTATATTAAAAATGTAAGTATGATAAAAAAAAAAGTTTACCCTATTTATTTGATTAGCACCACCATGTGGAGTAATGAAGCAGTAACTTTAGTACATCAAACTGCGAGAGAGTTTAAAGAGTTTAAAGAACCAATGTTTCAATAAAGATATTGGTGTTTGTTTAGTCCCAGTTTTAACTGACTGTTTTTTGAAAAAAAAAAAAAACAAGCAAATCTGAGGTCTGCTCAGCAATGGCTTACTCACAATGTGTGAACTTCTTAAAGATGAGCTCTCACCATTTATTGGTAAGATATTAAAACATTAATAAGCTAATAATTAAGGCCCAAACTTATTTCTTCCCTTGGCCCTAGCACTTACCTCTACCCTCTGTTTTACGAGTACACGTCTAGTATTTTTCTTGTTTAAAATTATGATAAACACTGTATTGGCAAAGTTTAATGTGTAGTTTTAATGTTTTGTGGCCATTGTCTTCAAAAGAAGCATAAAAATAAAAATAAATAAAAAAGAGGAAGCTGTCTGAAAGGGATGTTCGGGTGCTAACCCGGATTGTATTCAAAAAACAGAAAACCACGGCTGCTCAAATCACGTCAGAATTCAATGTGCACCTCAACTCTCCTGTTTCCACCAGAACTGTCCATTGGGACAATAAACTATTGTGGTCTAAAACCAGGTGTTTCAGTTTTATTGTCTAACCTTGCGTCCACAGTTAATCCTGTTGAATGTGGTTCGTCCTTCTTGGTGGTATGCTGACGTTACCCTGGATACCGTGGCTCTTGATACATCACAAAGACTTGCTGTCTTGGTCACAGATGCTCCAGCAAGACGTGCACCAACAATTTGTCCTCTTTTGAACTCTTTTGAATGGTATGTCACCCATAATGGTGTGTGCATTGCAATATTTTGAGCAAATCTGTGTTCTTACCCTGCTAATCGAACCTTCACACTCTGCTCTTTCTGGTGCAATAATGTGCAATTAATGAAGATTGGCCACCAGGCTGCTCAGATTTAGCCATGAAACCTCCCACACTAAAATGACAGGTGTTTCAGTTTCATTGTCCAACCCATGTAGGCCCAGGTTTGTTTCTATAGTTTTTTAATGTGAAAATTAATTTCTTTTTCACACCACTGTAATTCTTGCCATTTGCTCATTTAGGAGTTTTTATCCTTTTAAGTAACACAAGATGCTGTGAAATATCATAGAGAATTGTCTTTTTTTTGTCGTGAGATGCCCATTTATTCCAACCATGGGGTGGTGAAATGATGGGGTGGTGAAATGATTAAAATCGTGTTAAAATAATGCTATTTTACAATATTAACAAAAACAATATATACTGAATATAACAATATAAATACAACAATATTACTGAATGAGCTTTTTACACACTATACAGTACATACAGTAATTATGCACTCTTTCATGGTGTGATTTGATTGTAATCTGTTCTATAATCCTAAAACTGAGACTGTTAAGATCTCTGTATCTCAGTGTGTCACTACGCCCCAAAAATCCCTCAGTCCCGTTCCCTTTTTAAGCTCCTGATCATGTGTTACTGCATGCACTGCCAGCCCCAGTTACACACTACTGTCCTCCATTTCACTGAGTATGAAGCGGGCTCGATCCCCTCTTTCAATTATTCAATAATCCTTCCTCCCACCCGACCAGCTTCCCAGCCTCCCACTTTCCTGTACATCGCAATGATATTGAGCGCTTACACTGACTCTCCAACCCCCCGCCACAAAGCACATCTCTCTCTCTCTCTCTGTACCTCTCTCTCTTTCACTTTATCTATCTCTTTCACTCTCACTCCCGCTTTCAGCCTCTCTCTCGTTTTCTCTCTTTCTGTACTCTCTCTTTTCTTCTCTCCCTGCCTCCCCCTATCTGTACCTCTTTGTCTTTCTCTCTTTCCTATCTCTGTTTACTCTCTCTCTTTTCCTCTCTATCTCTACCTCTCTCTATCAATCTCTTTTCCTATCTCTCTGTATCTCTTTTTGTTTTTCTCTCTCCCTGTATCCCTTTCTCTTTACTCTCTCTTTTCCTATCTCTCTGTATCTTTCTCTTTCTTTCTTTACCGCTCTCTCTGTCTCTTTCTCTGTATCTCTCTTTTTTCACCCTCTCTCTCTTTACTCTCTCTTTTCCTATTTCTCTCTGTATCTTTCTTTCTTTACCTCTCTCTCTCAGTCTCTTTCTCTGTATCTCTCTCTGTTTCTCTCTCTCTTTTCCCCCTCTCTCTCTGTTTCTCTCTCTCTTTTCCCCTCTCTATCTCTGAATCTCTCTCTTTTCGCCCTCATTCTCTCTGTATCTCTCTCTTTTCACCCTCTCTCTCTCTCTCTCTCTCTCTCTGTTTCTCTCTCTCTTTTCACCCTCATTCTCTCTGTATCTCTCTCTCTTTATGCCCTCTCTCTTTTCACCCTCTCTCTCTCTTTATCTCTCTTTTTTCACCCTCTGTATCTCTTTTTCTTTTCACCCTCTCTCTCTCTGTATCTCTTTCTCTTTTCACCCTCATTCTCTCTGTATCTGTCTCTCTATCTGTACTTCTCTGTCTGTCTGTCTCTCTCTCTTTTCCTCTTTCTTTTTTGTATAATTCTCTCTCTGTATCTCTCTCTTTCTCTCTGTATCGCTTTGTTTCTCTCTATCTCTTTTTCTCTCTATATATATCTTTCTTATCCCCTATCTCTCTCTGCATCTCTCTCTTTTCCTATCTCTCTGTATCTATCTCTCTGTATCTCTCTCTCTCTCTCTCTCTCTCTGTATCTCTCTCTCTCTCTCTCTCTCTCTCTGTCTGGCAGGGCTGTGGTGATCAAAGGATGTAGAAAGTGTGCCAGGGTTTCTGGGATGATCTGCTGCTGCTGCTGCTGCTGGGTTTGAACACACTCATATCCGAGTGCTGTAAAATCACGTATACAATCAGCCACACGCTGCTGAAGTATGTCAGCAGATGGATTCTTATCCACAGCATGATTCAGTAAATAATGCTTCACCAGCAGTGGATTTAAGAGAACCATTTAAAGGTCTTATGTTCCTCATGTTTTGCTAGAATGAGTGGATCACACACAGCAGTGCTGCTGGAATTTGTAAACACCTCAGTGTCATGTATAGAGAATAGTATGCCAACAAGAAATATTGTATCCTGTGGGCAGCATCCTAGTGGATGACCAACATAAACTGAGCAGCTTCTGTCTCTGACTTAACATCTACAAGAAGGAACCAGCAAGCTCCAGTGTTTAAAAACTCCAGCAGCACTGCTGTGTCTGGTCCACTTGTATTACCAGCACAACACACATTAACCACTGTAGTAAATGTGTTTAAAATCACTAGGCAACCAGCACGCTTAGAGGAAAGTGCCAGACGTCTGGCTCTGACTCATCTGCCAACAGATGCCTGTGCATGCCAGCATTACAATGAGAGTGATGAGGGGTGAGAGCTTCATCTACCCACACAGGAAGCATTGCCAAGGGGCTCTTTTGAGCTCTAGCTTTTGAACAGCATGATCTTGCATGGATGCTTTTAATACTTTTAAAGGTGTTTATGACCTAATTAATAACCATTAATAAACTCATTTAGCAGACGCCCTTATCTAGGGTGACTTACATACGTTCTTTGTTGTTTACTTCAAAAGATCCGTAGCTAGTTTGTGGAGACTAGGATCAAGAGATACATCAAGCTTTAATAATGTTTAGAACTCTAGGATATAATTTTTAAAGATTAGTTGAGGAACTCTTTGAAAAGATGAGTCTTCAGTCGACATTTGAAGACCGCAAATGACTCTGCTGTTCGGACACCCAGTGGAAGTTTGTTCCACCACCTTGGTCCTCCAGCACAGAGAAGAGTCGGAATGTTTGTTTTCTGTTAGTGTTGAGGGATGGTGGGTCGAGCCGAGCCGTACTGGAACCTCTAAGAGTCAAATCAAATCAAATTTATTTGTATAGCCCCTTTTACAACTGGTTTTGGCACAAAGCAGCTTTACAGAAACGTGATTACAGGACAAAGAGTCAGGCAGAAGACTAAACATAGAAAATACAAAATACACAACCCCCAGTGAGCGCAGAGGCAAGGAAAAACTCCCTCAGAGCTGCAGGAGGAGGAAGAAACCTTGGGAGGACCAAGACTCACATATAAGGGGGGACCATCGTACCACTGGTCAAATGGCTTTTAAATTAATTTTAAAAAGTCTTTCATACATCCACATAGGTCTTATATATTCAGGAGTATAGCAGCGCCACTAATGGCTTATAGAGTAAGATGGATGATGAGCAGCTGATCTGTGGTGGGTGGTGGATGGAGAAGAGCTGACTTCAGAAACTTCCAGTCTGGCCAGACAGGGGACATGAGAGCCTGAGGGTCCAACATCCATCGGTGTCTGGTCAGACAGGTGGGCAGTCAGTAACTCGGAGGAAGGCAGAGAAATGGAATTAGTTTTGACTGGATTTATGTACAACAGGGAATATAAAATATTATCAGAGTGTGGCTAATGACTCCGGGAAATCTAAATAAAACAGCCTAACTAAAGGCAGAGAGCCAGAAGGTAACATAGACATGGAGGCTCCCTGAAACCCTGGCATCCACCCACTCCAGCGTCCACAATCCTGAGTGACTGTGTGCAGTGGGAGAACAACAGCACCAGCATCTCAGTTTACTACAATTCCCTGTGTCCATGAACCCCTGGATCTGCAGCCTTATTTAAAGGGAGTCCCGAACATATTCCATATTCCAGAGTTGAGGCGCTTTATAAGAGAAAGCTCTTCCTCCTGCAGAGCTCCTCTGAATTTTAGGAACTACTAAGAAACCAGCACCCTGAGATCTAAGTAATCACAGTGGTTCATAATAGGAGATGAGGGTCTCGCAAATACTCAGGAGCGAACCCGTGTAGGGCTTTATACGTTAACAGGAGAATTTTATAGTCTATGCGGAATTTGACTGGAAGCCAGTGCAGTGCTGATAGGACTGGACTAATATGCTCAAAGAGCTCTTGGTTCAGATCTGGATTTGACCATCAGTGCCTTCGAATAGGAAGGAGCTGGTGCGTTTTTGGCTTTGTAGGCCAACAGGAAACCAGTGGAGGGAACACAGAGTCACATGACTGAACTTTGAAAGATTGAAGACGAGTCGTGCTGCGACATTCTGAATTTGTTGTAGGGTTTGCCTGGTGGTTCACAGTGGAAGACCAGCCAGTAGAGAGATGCAGTAGTCAAGTCTTGAGATAACAAGAGACAGTACAAGCCACAGACTGTATATAAGTATGGACAGCACAACAGGGGTTGAAAAGTGAAGCCACTACTTCTCTCACACCCTCTGGTGGCTGGCTCCAGTACAACTTTTAACCCCACCTATTTCCATTCAACTAAATGAGAGATGGTGGAATCTTTAATCAAAAACATTAAACATCCTGGATTTTTTTGGGAAGTTGGGTACTGTACATTCTGCAAGCCCCTCTCCTGTGTTAATAACCCCCCAAAGTTTTTCTTTACAGTTAATACGTTTTATAGGAGTTATTCCGTGATATTTAAAGGGGTGTGGCGATATGGTGATTGACAGCTGAAGGCAAGTTGATTGACAGGTTGTCTGAGAGCTTGAACATGCATCCCACTGTGATTCAGTTGCGGAGCTCACAGTCAGATCTTTCTGACGTTCAGATTTACTTTTAAAAAGGACATTTCTGAAGTAAAGCAATGGCTTGTTCAGCAGTTAAATGTTGTAACAGAGTCTCAGGGAAATGTTCTTTGCAGTTTTTTTCAGTAAGTGGATCATTTCCCTCCCTCTATCAATAGTATTCCTACTCTGTTCTTCTCCCTAATTTTAGTATCTAGGTTAGGTTTTTAACTTAGGGTTAGGTACGTAACGCTGGCTAACTACTAAACTAGGTTAGCCAACTCAGGTTAGCTAAGTTAAGTAACTTGTTTGGGGAAAATGACGGTGAAACGCAAAGAGTAATTGAGTGAGAGGGCGGGGTTTGGGCAGTCACACGGCCCCGCCTCCCACCAGTTCTGGCTCCAATTTGCCTCTACTGATGGAGTGACCAGTGAAGGAGATCATCGCTTTCAAGAAAACCTATAGTTCCTGGGATGGACAGAAGGTCAGTCTTGCTGGGGTTGAGTTTTAGATGATGAGAACTCATCCACGATGAGACATCACTGAGACATCCTGAGATGCGGGATGAAACCTGAGTGTCAGAAGGAGGAAAAGAAAGGATTAGTTGAGTATCTGTTACTGGTACTACATTGGTTCTATATAAACTGGAGAGTAACCAGTAGTCTCTAATTTTACCAAATTGAAAACCTCTGGAATATAATCAATGGGAAAAAAGATGATCACAAGCCATCAAACCAAGCTGAACTGCTTGATTTTTTGCACCAGGAGTAAAGGCATAAAGGTATCCAAAAGCAGTGTGTAAGACTAGGTAGAGGAGAACATGATGCCAAGATACATGAAAACTGTGATTACAAACCAGGGTTATTCCACCAAATATTGATTTCTGAACTCTTAAAACTTTATAAATATGAACTTGTTTTCTGAGCAGATGTTTAGATTGATAACTGATCCAATGCTTTAAAAGACCACCAATTGAAATCATCTTTAGAAAGCCAGTAATGGTTCTTCAGTGTCTCTTTTCCATTACTCCAGAACCCAGCCTACTACTGCAGTTTGACAGCAGTGGTTAGAATATGCTGGCTATTGTACAGTAAGGAGTGCCCAGGCTGAAATATGATGTATTTTTACCTCCTGTTGTCTGTTTCAGAGGGTGGAGGATTTCTCCTGCAGTGTGGGGTGTGTGGAAGCTGCAGAGCCGGTGTCGTTTATGAGACGGTGCGGGAAATGGAGGGATAAACGCCTCAGGGTAGAAGCTGAGCTGTAATATCAGCCTCAGTCTCAGAGACCCCACACACTGAACATATTTTTGTGTTTTCGCTCCTCTAATCTGCTTGACTCCACTTCAAATCAGGTAATTATCAGGCTCTTCAGGAGCTCAGCCTAATGTTGCAGTGGTGATAACAATGTGGCCGATTGTTAGATCCCAGGGTTTTGGGGACTTTGCGTGGAAACGTTCATTTTAGGCACAGCAGAGGGACTAATGGTAGAATGCTGTGTTTTGATATCGAATGAAAATATTTAAAAGGAGAACTGTAATTTTTGGTCAAAGTGGTGCAGTGGTCGGCGTTTGAACAGTGTAGTGAAGTGTAGTGCACCACCTGCTGAAAAGACCACTTCACCACATCCTGTGTTGTAAGAGCCTGGCTGTGACCGAAATGACTCCATACTCACTCATTAGTATTGCGCCATATAGGGAGACACTATGTAGTTGGTAAAAACAGGAGTGAATTCGGACACTACCTTGTCATTAACAGAGGTGGAAAGTAACGAATTACATTTACTCACTTTACTGTAATTGAGTAGATTTTATGAGTAATTTGTCATTTTTAAAGTAGTTTTTAAAATATGGAAGTTTAATTTTAGTCAAGTTCATTTTGACCCAAGTAATTTAATTCGCTACATTGTAAAACTCCCCGTTACTGAGTAAAAAATAAAATGCTGGGGAAAAAAGTTGCCGCAGATGAGTTGGCGCTCGGATGCTCGTGAGTGAAATAACGAGGCAAAAACGTCAACTAACATTTTTTTTGTATGATTTCATGTTGTTAATGAAACATTAAACAATCTGCTTGAATGTAAAAAAAAAAACATGTAAATATCAGTTAAAGCATAGCAATGGCAAGTTAAAAAATAATAATTAACTGTAAAACTATAAAAAATACAGTTTATAGTCACCTATTTAACAGTAAAGAAAAAAAAATGGATCATAGAAACCTATACCACTTGTTCTTGAAAATGTTTTATGGGGTGGTCTAAACAAAAACTGCCTGAAAGGTTCAAATTATTATGTGGAATAATAGTTCATTAAAAACGATTTAATTTATGATTTGTTGTACTTTTTTACATCAAATAATTAAAAGTAACTATGTAACTTTTACTCAAAGTACATTTTAAATTGAGTACTTTTTTACTTTTACTCGAGTAGATTTTTAGATGGGTACTTTTACTTTTACTTGAGTAGAATTTAAGCAAAGTAAAGGTACTTTTACTTAATTACAGTTTTTCAGTACTTTTTCCACCTCTGGTCATTATCATGCACCAGCACCGGTCGCTTTAACATGAACACCTGAAAGGCTGAACTGTGTTTAAAACTCCATAAGCACAAGAGCTAAGCTCTGAATTAAAGTTAGTGAAGTTCTGAGCTGATCTCTCTGACTGTTAAATTTACACTGTTTATAAATATAATCCTCACATTAATAAACTACATGAAGAAACATGGCTCGCAGTGTTGCCAGATTGGGTGGTTTCTTGCTAAATGTCGAGTTGTGTCTGAAATTGACTGGAGGGAACGCAGTGCTTTGGACAAGTGGACAAAACTACTAAGTGTTAAGAGTTTCATGGCTAAATTGGAGCAGCCTGGAGACCAATCTTCATTATTTACACACTGCACCAGTAAGAGCAGAGTGTGAAGGTTCAATTAGCAGGGTAAGAGCACAGTTTTGCTCAAAATATTGCAATGCACACAACATTAAGGGTGACATACCAGAGTTCAAAAGAGGACAAATTGTTGGTGCACGTCTTGCTGGTGCGTCTGTGACCAAGACAGCAAGTCTTTGTGGTGTATCAAAAGCCACGGTATCCAGGGTGATGTCAGCATATCACCAAAAAGGACCAACCACATCCAACAGGATCAACTGTGGATGCAAGAGGAAGCTGTCTGAAAGGGATGGTCGGGTGCTAACCCGGATTGTATCCAAAAAACATAAAACCACGGCTGCCCAAATCACATCAGAGTTCAATGTGCACCTGAAACTATTGTGGTCTAAAGCCAGGTGTTTCAGTTTCATTGTCCAACCCCTGTATATAATACACACATGCAGGTAAAATAATTTTAAATGTTTTTTTTTGTAATAAGTGATATTTCATATAAGGTATTTTATTTAAGATCATGTTGGAATAAACCTTTGTAATACTGCTGATATTTTGAACACCAGCTTGTTTTTGGGCGGTTTCACTTGAAACATCTACCATGAATACATGGGATGAGATATTTACAAATTTAGTGGTGGTATATGCGTGTAACGAGTCAGAGGCAGCATGCAAATGCAAGTCCGTACTTTCATTAGTGGCCACTACAAAACAAAAAGACAAAGAACAAAAACTGGGACAAAGAAAGAACACTGAGACTCAAAAGATTAAAGACTGTAAAATGAACAAAGGATCAACAAGGTTTGTCAAACAAAGAAGCGAAAACAAACAAAGAAACAAACTAACTAAAGAAACCAAAACAGAAAGTTTCACAATAAAGCAAGACTGAGGCTCAAACTGAGAGAAATCGCACGATAAAGCAGGTTAGAACACAACAGAGCCAACGTATTTATATGTATTTAATGTATTTATACACAGGCACAGACAAAGGACACCTGGAGAAGGAATCTGAGACCTCCCCTTGTTAGTTCTGAGACCTCCCCTTGGCTGTGATTGGTCCTAATTCTACATATTCTGTTCTGCGACCTCCCCTTGGCTGTGATCCTGTTTGTTCTAAAACCTACTTCTAATGTGATTTCTCCAAATTACCACCCAGTTCAATCTGAGACCACCCCTTGACTGTAGACCTATTCGCTTACTTGTTGGTTCTGAGACCTCCCCTTGATTGTGATTGGACCTATTTTTTACCTATTGTGTTCTGGGACCTCCCCTTGGCTGTGATTGGTTCTAATTCCTATCCTGTTTGTTATAAAACCTACTTCTAATGTGATTTGCCTTAATCACCACCCAGTTCAATATGGGACCACCCCTTGACTGTGGACTTAATCACTAACTTGTTGGTTCTGAGACCTCCCCTTGGCTGTGATTGGTCCTAATTCTACATATTCTGTTCTGTGACCTCCCCTTGGCTGTGATTGGTTCTTATCCCTGTCTTGTTTGTTCTAAAACTTACTCTTAATGTGATTTGCCTTAATCACCACCCAGTTCAATATGGGACCACCGCTTTGGACCTAATTACTTGTTGGTTCTAACACCTTCCCTTTACTGTGATTGGTTCTAATCAGGACTGAATTTGAGCCCAGCTGTGATTGGCCATGATTGACACTTTCCTTGACTGTAGCTGGTCCTAATTTCCAACTATTGTGTTTTGGGAACTTCCCTTGACTGTGATTGGTCCTAATTTCCACCTAGTGGGTTCTGGGAACTTCCCTTGACTGTGATTGGTCCTAATTTCCACCTACTGTGTTCTGGGAAATTTTCTTTACTGTGATTGGTCCTAATTTTCACCTGTTGTGTTTTGGGAACTTCCCTTGACTGTGGTTGGTCCTAATCACGACCTTATTTGTTCTGAGACCAACACCTAAGTAACGGCCGCTGTATTTGATCTAAGACTTTTTGACTGGCCTCTTGACTGTGATTGGTCCTAATTGTACCCCTTGTGTATTCTACGACCGTCCTCTGACTGTGGATGGTCTTAATCTCATTCTTAATCTTAATCTTGACTATAATTGTTTTTAATTGACACCTTTTTGCTCTTTCTTAAATGTAATTGGTCCAAATTGTCACCATGTGTGTTCTGAGACCTCCTTCTTGACTGTAATTGACCATAAAGACCAACCTGTTTGATCTGGGACCTGGTTGTGCCTTGCCTTTAATTACCAACTTGTTTGTTCTGAGACATCCCCTTAACTGAGATTGGTCAAAATTGTTGCCATTTATGGCATAGCATCTTAGATTTTAGGGAAAACTTTTGGGGCGGCAGCAGTATGTGGATGTGCATTGTCATGTTGAAATAGTGCACTGTAATGTGCACTTCTCTTGACTGTGATTGGTCCTTATCTCTTGCATGTTTGTTCTGAAACCTCCCCCTGGCTGTGGTTGGTCTTAATCAGTGACATGTTGGTTCTAATGCTACTTCCTGACTGCAGATGGTCTTAATCAGAGTCTTGTTTGTTCTGAGACCTCCCTCTGACTGTGATTGGTCCTAATCACCACCTTGATTGTTCTGAGACCTCCTCCTGAGCATGATTGGTCGTAATCACCCAGTAGTCCTAATGGTCCTAATAATATTTAGTCATTTGCACATATTTAGTGCTGTTTGTTCTTATACCTGCAGTAGATCTTTAGTCTTTAGTGTTGGGCTTTGATCGGTAAATTGTTCTTATTTATGGCATTGTCTTGTGTTCATTATCACAGGAACTGAAGTATACTAGACCCTATTTACACTTGATCACTTAATGTGAGCAGTATCTGGATCGTATCCTGATTATATTTTAGCCACCTGCATTTACACTTGGTAGCCAAATGTTTCTCCAGTTAGACAAACTGAAACCTTATTGCTGTCTGGGAGGAAATATGCAAATTTGTTCATTACACAGCAATTACTACTGGTGGTTCAGTTGTGCTGAAAGGAGGTTTGGCATCGGGAACAGATGCATTTATACTAATAATGTGTCACAAATGTGTCTCATACCACCTCCTTAGAAACTCTATAGATTGAGAGTGTGTAAAAACGCAAGGGTCTGGAAGTAAGGAAGGCGGGATGAAAAAATGACAAATAGATGAGTGCGGGTCAGTATGGCTGTGGATCATAGCTTGGGGACCTGCCCTGAAGGAGTGCACAAGGTTTGGTGGCTGTCAAACAAATTTGGTATGGGAAAAATAAATTGCATAATAATTACAAAAAATATACATTCGCAATGCGCACCCATAATAATAAAGCCGTGAGTGTAGTTATTCAAAACAGCACTATCTATACTTTTACTGCATGACAGTTTTTTGCATTTTAGTAAGCTATCGTTGCAGGCTGAGAATCAGCTACTGTGTAGTGTTCAAACTGGGGTGAGAGGAGCTAGCTGGGACAATAAGGTGAAAATAAATGATGGGACTTCATTTCCAAGTGTAAGCAGATGTGCTGAAGTTTTTTTTTTTTTGTTTTTTTTTTGAGTAGGTTTTCTCTTTTAACAATTTAAATTAGACCAGACAATGGAGAATGCAGCTGTAAGAGGAATCTACTAAAAAACGTTTAAAATGAAAGTCACACACCTGTCCCCATTACATAATAGTTCATGTGTTTGATTTAAATCTAAATGATTCTAATTCTTCCGATATGACCCACTCACCCCTCCTGGGAACACAAATTCATTTATAGTCCATATTTTTAAAGGAGTGTGGGGACCCCTAAACCTCTAATCCTAGAATCACCCCTGAATAAAGCTGAACCAACAAAGACCCTATCTTAAACCCAGCACAAGGTGCATCACAAGGCTCATTGCTGTCTTACACCCTGCAAACAGTCTGTTTTTATGCCTTCTGCCTGCGTTGTTTAAATTGCAACAGTGCTTGTCAATATATGTATGGCGATGGGTGTGGTGGTCTAGAAATGAGGTGTGTTTGTTTTGTCACCGGGGAAAGGACGCACACCAAATGACAAAATATGTTTTTTTTTTCCGGGTATTTTATTCTGATAAAGTTGTATTTAAAACAATAAAAATACAATTAATACACTGTAAAACCCTAACTTAGAACACAGTACAGTAGTTGGTAGTGGCACTAATTACAGAAAATTACATTACATTACATTACATTTGGCAGACGCTTTTGTCCAAAGCGACTTACAATAGTCAAGTACAATGTAAAATAAGTTTAAAGGAAAAACATCTTTGGATAGGGATAAAAGGAGGACAAAGGGGAATAATAGGATAGAGGAGTGAAGGAGAGGAAGAAGGAAATGAGGTTAGAAGTAGTTAGTGTGTTAGAGGTGTTAAGAGAGTAAGTGCTCTTTGAAGAGCTCTGTCTTTAGGAGTTTCTTAAAGATAGCGAGAGATTCTCCTGATCTGGTAGTGGAGGGTAGTTTGTTCCACCATTGGGGAACTCTGTATGAGAACAGTCTGGATTGCTTTGTGTGAATGTTTGGCAAAGCGAGGCGACGTTCACTGGAGGAGCGCAGCGGCCGGGAGGTAGCGTAAGCCTTCAGGAGCGAGTGCAGGTAGGAAGGAGCCTGTTCTGACATCACCTTGTAGGCGATTGTAAGAGTTTTGAATTTGATGCGAGCATCAACTGGTAGCCAATGGAGCTCAATGAGCAGCGGGGTGACATGTGCCCGTTTTGGCTGGTTGAAGACCAGACGTGCTGCTGCGTTCTGGATCATCTGTAGTGGTTTTACTACACAGGCCGGGAGGCCAGTTAGCAGGGCATTGCAGTAGTCGAGGCGTGAGATGACGACCGCTTGCACCAGGAGTTGGGTGGCCTGTTGCGTCAGGAACGGTCTAATTTTTCGGATGTTATAGTGCGCAAAGCGGCAGGACCGAGCAACTGAGGCCACATGGTGCGTGAAGGAGAGTTGGTCATCAACCATAACACCCAGGTTCCTAGCAACCTTTGTCGGTGAGAGAGAGAGAGAGTCGATACTTATAGAGAATTTGTGTTGAAAAGATGGTTTTGCTGGTATAACCAGAAGTTCAGTCTTTGAGAGATTTAATTGAAGGTGATGCTCCCTCATCCATGAGGATATGTCAGAGAGACACTGCGAAATCCGTGCAGAGATTGAGTGATCTTCAGGTGAGAACGACAGGTATAGCTGGGTGTCATCAGCAAAGCAATGGTAGGAAAATCCGTGTGAGCAGATAACCTGACCAAGAGAGGTGGTGTATATGGAGAAGAGAAGGGGTCCCAGTACCGAACCTTGGGGAACCCCAGTGGATAAGGAGCGGGCTGAGGACAGCTGTCCTTGCCACGACACCTTGAACGAGCGCCCAGTGAGGTATGATCTGAACCATGACAGCACATTATCTGCGATCCCCATGTTTGAGAGTATAGTTAGGAGGAAGTCATGGTTGACTGTGTCATATGCGGCCGAGAGGTCCAGCAGAATGAGCACTGAGGACTGACCTGCAGCTCTGGCAGTTTTCAACGCTTCAGTCACAGACAACAGAGCCGTCTCGGTAGAGTGTCCTTTTTTGAACCCAGATTGGTTCTGGTCCAGAAGGTCATTCTGGGAGAGGAAGCCAGAGACCTGATTTAAAACTGCTCTTTCTAGTGTTTTAGAGAGAAAGGGTAGCAGTGAGACCGGTCTGTAGTTATCAACCTGGGCGGGGTTGAGAGAAGGCTTTTTAAGCAGTGGTGTCACATGTGCTTGTTTGAAAGCAGTGGGGAATACACCAGATGTTAAAGAGGCATTGATCGTGTGAGTGATAGCCGGAATGATTGCAGGTGCGATAGTTTGCAGTAGGTTTGAAGGAATTGGATCAAGCGGACACGTAGTAGGACGGCTACGTGTTAGGAGAGCCAGTGTCTCGTTCTCAGTGAGAGGAGTGAACGAGGAGAAAGCAACGCCTTCGGTGGAGGGACACCGGGCAGTAGAGGATGCAGTAGGACTGCTACATTGTGCATCAGTAAACTGGTTGCTGATGGCCGCCACTTTGCCAGTAAAGAATGAGGCAAGTGTTTCAGCCGTAAGGCATGTAGCCGGAGGAGGAGGCGGAGGGTTGAGTAGTGATTTAAATGTAGCAAATAGTTTCCGGGAGTCTGTGAGAGAGCAGAATTTATTGTGATAAAATTCAGCTTTAGCAGTAGTGAGGTTGGCTGAGAAAGAAGCCAGGAGCAGTTGGTAATTTTTTAGGTCTGCTTCTTGCCATTTTCTTTCGGCAGCTCGGAGTTTGGAGCGTAGTTCCCTGAGTGTGTCATTTTTAAGCCATGGCTGCGGTTTGTTTGAGCTAATGGCTCGAGATGTAAGAGGACAGAAGTTGTCCAAACAGGAGCTTAGTGTGGAGCAGAGAGTGTCAGTGGCATCATTTACATTGAGTGATGAAAATGAGCCTGGTGGAGGCATATTGTCAGTCACCAGCGAGGAGTACTGGTCTGCTGAGAGATCTCGAAGATTTCGGCGGAACGAGACCATAGTAGGAGTAGCTGTGGGTTTATTTGAAATATGAACATTGAGTTTCATAAAGTAGTGATCTGAGACGTGCAAAGGAGTGACAGTTAGAGAGTCGGTGTCACAGTTACGAGTGAAGATCAGGTCTAGTTGTTTGCCAGCTTTATGTGTTGGAGGGCTGGGGACCTGCTCCAGTTCGAAAGACTGCATGAGGGATAGGAAGTCTGTGAAGCTGGTACTGTCATGGTGGATGTTCATATCCCCTAGAATGAGCATGGGACAATCTTGCTCAGGGATAGAATAGATAAATAACATTAATACCACCTTAATACCATTAACAGAGCTCTTTTTATATTTGTTTTTAAGCTCACCTCGATTTACACAGCTTTACTCAACAAGACTTGAGCATTTCATCAAGAGAACTTGGACAAACAGCTTCTGTAACCCAGAAAAATACAAGGCTTGACCACGAGGAGCACACTACCCCACAGAAACAATGCCATCTGCCCACATCTGGTTATGATTCATCCAAAATACATGTTTAGAAAGGCAATATAGGCATCTACTACTGTTATAGGCCAACTAAACCTTATATTGTTCAGTATTTCCTGATTTTTACCTCTTATTTCATTAGGATGGCTCTGGAAGGATCCTAAAATGGAGCACCACCATTCACTGCAGCTTGAGCCTCCTTCTCTACCATGCTCTTAGCTCCTCCCTTTCCTCTCTCAGGGTGACAACACTTCTGATTGTGTTTCTTAAAGTTACAGACACACATTTTAAAGGTGTATTCTCAATTCACCACCTGGCTACATTTGGATAAATTTTCTATTGCTATCTTGGCAATGGAAAACACAGGTACGCCACGGACTGAAAACAACCCAGACAGACGTCAACAGTCAGACGTTCATTGCTATCTTGGCAGTAAATTGTAAACAAAGATGCATTCCTAAAGGGGTGTTCCTCTGATACCTCCCAAGTCAGAGCACACCTGACTCTTAAACTTAAAGGGAATAGCAAGTGACAAGCATAATGATTCTTTGCAAATTACATCCAAAACACAACCACAATTATTTAAGAGGATAAGTATATGTCTTTTGCACCTTTTTTTTTGAGTTGCTCAAGGTGTGCTTTTTCCGTCGTTACGATCGTTAAAATAGTCGTAAAGATCGTTAAAATAGGCACATAAGTGTGAGAGAAGAAAAGAATGTTCTTTACAAATATACATGAGCATAAGTAAATGTATTAACATTTCAAAATCCTCAAAGATGTTCAAATCCATTAATTCTAAACCTCTGGTCCTAGAATCACCCCTGAATAAAGCTAACCAATCAAAGACCCTATCTTACACTCTAAATACCAAAGGCGATTGTGAATATATCTATGTCGATTAGTGTGGTGGTCTCAAAATGAGGCGTGTTCGGGTAAATTTTCTATCGCTATCTTGGCAATTAAAAACACAGGTCCGCCACTGACTGAAAACAACCTAGGTAGACATCAACAGATCATTGAATTGTCAATATAGGCACATCTCCAACGTGTATACCTCCGCTTGTTATGCCCCCTATCATTAAACTAGGGCTCTAAATGTGAGAGACGTAGGGAAAAGGAATGTTTCTCACAAATATACCTGAGCAGAAGTAAACGTATTAACATTTCAAAATTCTCAAAGACGTGCAAATCCATTAATCCTGCTCAAACACTCCGGGTTCAGCTCAGTCGGAGGTGTGTTAGAGCAGGAAAATGACCAAGCTCTGCTGCCCTGCGGGACTAGATTAGAATAATCCTGGTCTAGACCACACTCCAAACAGTCCTGGAGTCAAACTACCACCTAGGATTTAAACCATTCACACTGGCAAATGGCATGCATATATTTCTTTCATAATTATACATGCAGGGTCTTTCATTATGCGGTGTTAATTCAGCATGAAATTGTATATTGACTCTTTTTTTTTTCTAGCTAGCATGCTCGGTGTTCGCAGGCGGAGGGGAAGAAGGCTGAAGGACTGCTCCACTGGCTGCTTGATTCATTCTTGTGCACTGTAAAAGTGATTAAGTGTCTTAACTTAACCTGGCTGCTCAGATTAAAGGGGCACAGATTGATCCAGTGGTCTTAAGCACTGACACTATAATTGGAAGATCACTGGTTCGAATCCTGGTCATGTAGCTTTCCTTCAGCTGCCAGAGCCCTAAGAGAGCTCAACCCAAAGAGCAAAATGTTCTTACTCTTCTGGGTGGGGAAATGGTGCTCTTTCACCTTATCACTCCTAGGGTGATGTCGATCAGCGCAAGGTGTCTGTGAGCTGATGCATCAGAACCGAGTCACTTCGATTTCCTCCGAGTGCGCTGTGATGCTACTCGGCAATGAATGCTGCATCAGCAGCAGTCTGAAAAGAGGCGGTGGCTGACTTCACATGTATCGGAGGAGGCATGTGCTAGTCTTCATCATCCTTGCATTGTGGCATCACTAGTGATGGGGGATATACAGCTGACTTGCTGATAAGTGGGTGGGAAAATTGGCCTAGCTAAATTAGGAGAAAAATGGGAAAAATTAGAAATTAATTTATAAAAAAAGAAGTTCAATGAGCGCCAGTTTTTAAGGCAGATGGGTTATGTACTCTTTCTATTTACTCTTTCTGTACAAAATGTTATTAACACTTAATTGTAGGCCAGTGTTAATAAGACCACATGAAATCTACGTACACAAGCACTTAATAACAACTGACAAACATACATAAACTGTCAAAAAGTCTGCTTATGGCTACTTTGATGTCTAATCGACATACAGTAAGTACTATGTCAAGTGACATACATTTTTTCCCCATGATATTAGCACAGTGTATCACGTTATGAAGCTCTTTTTGCAGCATGTCTACAAAAGTTCACTTCTTTTCAACCGTGCAAAGGGTAAGACTGAGCACTGATGAAGACCATTAGCTCTGCAACCCTACTAGCCCACTGCGCTCCGCAAAACCAGCAAGCTGATTGGCTGTTTCTCCTGAAAGGCGGAACTTTATCCTTGAACTGGCTCCCTAATAAGCGTTAAGAGATTTCATAATTACACAGTGAACAGTGGCCTGTCTCCTCACTAATAATACAGCTGAGCTGAGTGAAACAATACGGGGCTACTGGAAAATTATTCGGGGCTAAAGCCCCGGAAGCCCAGGCCAGGCGACGCCCATGGATACACATATAATGTTCTCCTGGCAAACACCAAACCTAGATTCATCCATCTGATTGCCAGATGGAGAAATGTAAAGTGTGATTCGGCACTCCACAGAAAACATCTTCTGTTGGAATAGTGCTATACTCTCTCTCTGCTATGGATGATTGCAGCATCTCCAGGTCAATCTGACTTTAGAAAGGTCCTTTCTGCACTTAGACCAGACCTGAAAGTCCATTATCTAATAGCACAGTAATGACAGGACTCAACGGGAAGCTAGCAGACACTACAGGGATGTTCACACCACAGCTGATGTATGTCAGAGGATCCGGGCAGCTTCATGCCTTTCCAGGAACAGCGGTTCACCTTTTTAGGTCTAACAAGACGTGTGGTTTGAACAAGAGACAGGAGACATGGAGCAGTGCTGAAGTCAGAGAGCAGCTGTATCTGCTGCCTCACAGCCACTGGAGCAAAACGACAGAGTCAGAGAAAAGGCCAGTCTAATCCCTGACAAACAAGAGGAGAGAGGGAAAGAAAGGGGAAAAAAAGAAAGAAAGAGACAGCAGTGTAACTGACTGTTCATTTGAAAACTGTATGTCCTAATTCCCCTTCTAAATGATGATAGAAATAAGCTATTTTCTTGTGATTTAAAAGTCAGAATCAGGTGCAGCACATCAGGTAAAGATAATTAGAACATGGTTGGAGAGGATTTTGGAGGAGTCTGTCTTATTTAAACCTCATAAAACATACTGTACATTTGGTTGTTTCTTGATTGTTGGCCAGATCCAAAGAGCTCTCTGATGCCTTCAAAAGGAAGGTGATAGATATAGACAAGCATGAGAAGTAGAGGTTAGTTCGGGCGCGAAAAATCCAACCCGACCCAACCCAAGCCCGTGCACGTTCTGCCCGAGCCCGACCCAACCCGACCCAAAAACTGTCTGTTTTCAGGCTGTTTGAATGAGCGAAATATGATCAGAATTATGTTAAATAACACTGTAACATAGAAGCATAGAACTATTATTTAATTAAAATGATTTTTAAAAACAGCTAAACACAGTGCTGCAGGTCAAACGCGGAGGAGTTAACGTGCGAGAGAGAGAGAGAGAGAGAGAGAGAGAGAGAGAGACACACACACAGAGAGAGAGACAGAGAGAGACAGAGAGAGAGAGACACAGAATGAGAGAGAGATAGAGAGAAAGACAGAGAGAGAGATAGAGAGAGAGAGAGACAGAGAGAGACACAGAATGAGAGAGAGACACATAGAGAGAGAGAGACAGAGAGAGAGACACAGAATGAGAGAGAGAGAGAGACACACAGAGAGAGAGAGACACAGAGAGAGAGAGAGAGAGAGAGAGAGAGAGAGATTTGCTCTAATGAAAAGGGATTTAAAAAGATCTGAAGACAATAATAAAATACTTCTGAAGAAGTTGAAGTATCAACTCAAGCTTTTTACTGAAGTAAAAGAGTAAAAGTACTGCTTACAAAACTAATTAAAATATAAAAGTAAGAGTAATGTAAGGAGGGGGGGGGGGGAAATGAAGAGATGCACTATGCTCCATGTTTCAGCTGCATATATGCTCATTAAAAATTTATGCATTTTAGTACAATGCAAAAAAAAATGATTACATCAATAAGACATTCCTATTTTGTGAGGTAATTTCCTCTTTTCTTAAGAAGCTTCTTTCTTCAAAAGCTACTCTATTAGTTTCTGTCTATTCCACATTTGTTCTTTTTTCAGTTTTTTTTTTTTCTTTGAAAAAAAATCACAGGCTAAATTTTACCTGCTGTTTTTCACTGAACTCAGTGCTCTTCTCATTCTGGTCCTGCATGGATACACATCTCTGTTATTTTCCAGGCTTGTGTCAACTCATGTTAGAAAACAAGACTTTTGATCAATACTACTTCCTGTACCCCCTGTATAGTCTCAAAGCATGCCGTATATGTGCTTCAGAACAAACCGTTTACTTAGTCTGGGTGGTAGAACTTCATTCCTAGTCTTCATTCTCTCTGTACTGGGAGAGTGTTAAAAGGAAATAATTCTAAAGAAAATAATTCAAAATGTCAATAAAAGTGTTATCAAATGAAAACACTGATGTCATGAAAAACACTTATGACTGTAGGAATTTGGAGTAATGGGAAAATTTAGCAAAATTTGAAAAAAGACTTCTATAAAACAAGAAAATCAAAGGATTATCAAAAAACACCATCGAATTCTTGAAGAACACTTATAATAGTGTTCATTTTATATGTTTCAAGTACTAATACTGTAAGAATTTGATTAATGCAATGGCAAATATAGACAAATTGCCTATTCAATTGTGTATAGACCAGAGTTTGGAGTCCTATAAAACATGAAAATCAAAGTGTTAATATATCACACCACTAAATTCACGAAGATCTCTATTTCTTGTATTTAATGTATAAGTTTCAAGTGATATTACTGTAATTTGGATTATGGAAAGTCAAACTTAGAAAAAGTTCTATTCGATTTTACGTAAACCAGGTTTTGGAGTCCCATAAAACAAGGCAAATCAAACCATTATCCAACTACACCATTACATTTTTGAAGACTGTATCATTTGGAATAATGGGAGGTCAAACTTAGCACTTTGGTCAAATGGCCCATTTGTATAAACAGAGACTGAGACTGTAAAAAGATGGAGGCTGTGTAGCCGTTCCCATTCATTTAATGAAAATGAAGCCAAAATCTTCCACCATGTTGGCGATCCTGAAACCCAAGTCTGCGCAGTAGAGACCAGAAGAGGGAGAAAGACTGGAGAGACAGCCTACTCATTTAAATAATCCCGCCCCTGAGGGCTGCCTTCACAGAGCTCACACAGTCTATGGTCCCACCCGTACAGTCATTGGTCCCACCCATACAGTCATTGGTGTAACCCAATCCTTTACAATAACCACACCTTTTTGAATAGAGCTGAATAACGTTTTAAAAAACGAATTCTGTGGGGATATAAAAATTTGACAATATAATCAGAGGTTACACTAGCTGTTGCATTTAAATAACGGAGGTAGAATTACAGTATATTGAGAAAAAAACGTGATTGAAAGTTGTCTGTTTGCCATTGAAACCTATGGGAATGGGTGGGGTTACACAGCTTTCTGAAACCGAACAGCAGGGGGCGCCCGACCTGTAGTGGCTCCACTTTTCACTTTTGAGGGACGATGCTCTGTCCAGCTATACACATAAACCATAATTTTATTTAATTAACTTAATTTTTTTGTGTTGGGGCACCCAAATGGTTCCTTAAGCACAATTATTGTGCACAGTTATTGTGCTTAGGGAACCAAATGGCTTGCACCGACCTTGTTGATGAACAATAAGAATTCCCATGGTAACCAGGTGTAGAAGCATGTAGAAGCTGTAGGAAGACGAATTTAAACACCTTGCTTTACATCAGGATTTTTTTTCCAAACACTGTGAATTTTGCCAAATTTGATGCGTCACCACTGTAATAAGACCAGCGACGGCACCAGGATAGGAGTCCTCTGCTGCGTCATGCATCAACAGCTGTAAACACTGATTAGAGTTACTTACTTCAGGGCTCAGCAGAAAGTGATTGTGCTGTGTTTGATGCTCCTGTCAGCGTGAGTCGTGGAGGGCTGTTTAGACGCCATCATCATCTGTTACTGTGATTGTTGCTGTAGTAGCTTAGAAGGAACCCCTGTTTGTTGTTTCATTGTGCGCGAGAAGAATTAGTCTCGAGACAGATGGCGTAGTTCAGATTATATTATCTGAAATGACTAAACGAGACCACGATAACACAGGCTCAGTCATCAGTCATGTCTTCTGACTACCATTAATCGTACAGATATATAAATAATAGCTAAAGAATGCTGGTGTGCTTCAGGTCATTGTCCTGCTGCAGAACCCAAGTATGCCTGAGCCTGAGGTCATGAAGGTCACTATCCTTCAGGATATTCTGATAGCGAGCAGAATGCATATTTCCATCAGTTACAGCAAGTTGTCCAGACCCTGAAGCAGCAAAGCAGCTTCAGACCATCACACTACCAGCACCATGTTTTACATTCTGTATGATGTTCTTTTTCTAAAATTATATGTGTTAGTTTTACTCCAAGATGTTACTGGACATAAATCTTCCAAAATGTTCCGCTTTTGTCTCGGCAGTCCAAAGAATAACTTATATCTTACCAAAGTCCTCGAGTTCATCACGATGTTTGTTGGCAAATGTGAGATTGGCCTTTTTTTTTTTGTTCAGCAGTAGTTTTTTTTTTGCATGGGAACTCCCCCATGCAAACTATTTTCTTATTATTGTGTCAATAACACTGACCTTAACTGATGAAAGTGAAACCTGCAGTTCTTTAGTTGTTGTTCTGGAATCTTTTGATTCTTTTGTGACCTCCTGGATGAGTTGTCCATGCCCTTTTGGAATATTTTTAGTAGACTGCTCACTCCTAGGAAGGTTCATCACATCAGTTCTTTAGTTGTTGTTCTGGAATCTTTTGATTCTTTTGTGACCTCCTGGATGAGTTGTCCATGCCCTTTTGGAGTATTTTTAGTAGACTGGTCACTCCTAGGAAGGTTCATCACATCAGTTCTTTAGTTGTTGTTCTGGAATCTTTTGGTTCTTTTGTGACCTCCTGGATGAGTTGTCCATGCCCTTTTGGAGTATTTTTAGTAGACTGGTCACTCCTAGGAAGGTTCATCACATCAGTTCTTTAGTTGTTGTTCTGGAATCTTTTGGTTCTTTTGTGACCTCCTGGATGAGTTGTCCATGCCCTTTTGGAGTATTTTTAGTAGACTGGTCACTCCTGGGAAGGTTCATCGCTGTTCCATGCTATCTTATTTGTGAATAATATCTCTCACTGTGGTTCACCGAAGTCCCAAAACTTTAGAAAGGCCATTCCACTGAATGGGTGCCATTTGCTTGTTGCAACTCTTCCCAATTAAACTTGTTTTTTATTTATGTTTTTTCTACTCTGAATTTATTAACACATATATTTAACTATTCAAAACATGTTTTTGAAGAAAAGCGCAGCGACTGGGTTCCGATACATCAGCTCACAGATGCGCTGTACTGCAGACATTACCGTAGGAGTGATGTGGGGAGAGAGCGCCGTCTACCTACCTGGAGGGAGCAGGGCCAATTGTGCTCCCTCTGAGCGCCGGCTGCTTGATGGTAAAGCTGCATGAGCTGGGGTTTAAACCTGCGACCTCCCGCTCATAGTGGCAACGCTTTAGAGTGCTTGACCACTCGGCGCCCCCTATACTGCACTATTCTTAAAATAAAAAGTATTAATCATAAAAAAAGGAAATCTGTAAGGGTGTAAATATGTTTTCACGGCACTGTAGGTCTCATCTTTATTTTATTTATTATATTGCACTAAAAAGAATTGGTAATATCTCAGAAGAATATAAAATGCCTATATTTCTGTCGTAGTCATGTTTACACTGGTTCTATTCACCTCCTCTGTAAAGTAATCTGAATCCGTAAGTTTCTCTTCAATTTAGATTTAAATTCGGTGAACACTTTTACACTTTTAAACCCACTCTGAATACTGTTTATACCTCAGGCACTGAATCCTTCATTCAGAGGTTCTGAAATATCAGTGGAGTTTCCCCTGTAAGGTCTTTTCAGTCCTTCATTCAGTGGTAGAGGGGTAATTGGGCAGCTTTCCCGCCTTTCAAAGCCGGCGTGCTGCGAGGCTGTAAGGAGAGCAGCTGTGACAGCAGTTCTTCTCAACTGATCTGGCTTTATATCCTTTTTTCAAGGGCGCAGATGCAGCACCGGCGGTCAGAGCGAGAGAGCAGGAGGTGCAGAAACAGCAGCTCACTTCAGCTCCAGTCATCCTGCCAGAACTCCATCCAGCAGAGGCCGGGGAAAAACTCTGTCAGCCAGTCCAGTGTAGAAGTAAACAGTGCAGCCAAATTATGACAGTGTTCCTGAACCGTATCTCACATGACACTTCCACTAGTGGGCTCTTCTCCTTTCTTTAGTCAGTCGAGTGTTAGATTTTACCCTCAGCCGTGGCATGACTCAACCCTGTGCATTCCCTGTGCCAAAACCTGCAGAAGCACTTTCTTTGGTCTGTCCTTTTTTATTTTGTTCAGTTAGCCTAGCATTAGCTTTTATACTTTTAGCATTTTTAGCCATTTTAGCCTGACAGCTGACACAAACCTCTGATAATAAGCAAAAAGCAAAATCTTAGCAACTAAAACGATCTAATTTCAAGGCAATAAATCATAGCTTTACTTCCACAAACATGATATATATATTTCTCATGAAGAATCGGTAATAAATGCTGAACATGCATTTGCATTATTAATTATTACAGATACTGGGAAAAGTAAGTTAATACACTCACATATAAAACCAAGTTAATGAACTTGTGTCCTTTTACCTCTTTGTGGTAAAACAATTGTATCAGCCTCAGATGTCGTGTTGCTTTTATGACAGATAGATATGAAATAACAATAAAACAATAAAGAGTATTAAATTCTCCTGCTAATTAATCTTATTGAAATTAGCAATAAGTCATCTACAGGCAGTGTTGGGTGTTTAAAAAAAGTAATTAGTTATAGTTACTAGTTACTTCTCCAATAAAGTAACAAAATTTCTAACTGAGTTACTCCACTATAAAAGTAACTAGTTACCAGTAAAAGTAACTATTGCGTTTTCGCTGTTATTCCCATCACTGTCTACAGGTATGTATGTACAGTCATATGAAAAAGTTTGGGCACCCCTATTAATCCTAATCATTTTTAGTTCTAAATATTTGGGTGGTTGCAACAGCCATTTCAGTTTGATATCTAATAACTGATGGACACAGTAATATTTCAGGATTGAAATGAGGTTTATTGTACTAACAGAAAATGTGCAATATGCATTAAACCAAAATTTGACCGGTGCAAAAGTATGGGCACCCTTATCATTTTATTGATTTGAATACTCCTATCTACTTTTTACTGACTTACTGAAGCACAAAATTGGTTTGGTAACCTCATTGAGCTTTGAACTTCATAGCCAGGTGTATCCAATCATGAGAAATGGTATTTAAGGTGGGCAATTGCAAGTTGTTCTCCTATTTGAATCTCCTCTGAAGAGTGGCATCATGGGCTCATCAAAACAACTCTCAAATGATCTAAAAACTAAGATTGTTCATCATAGTTGTTCAGGGGAAGGATACAAAAAGTTGTCTCAGAGATTTAACCTGTCAGTTTCCACTGTGAGGAACATAGTAAGGAAATGGAAGACCACAGGGACAGTTCTTGTTAAGCCCAGAAGTGGCAGGCCAAGAAAAATATCAGAAATGCAGAGAAGAAGAATGGTGAGAACAGTCAAGGACAATCCACAGACCACCTCCAAAGAGCTGCAGCATCTTGCTGCAGATGGTGTCACTGTGCATCGGTCAACAATACAGCACAGCTCTTTGGAGGTGGTCCGTGGATGGTTGTCTGTTTAATTCTTACTCTGACAGGATTGTTTGTTTGGTGTGTTTGATTTCCTGTTTTTTTTGACACTGTGTTCATATACAAAATATTGGTACCACTACCGCCAGACTACCTTTAAAAAGGGCTTATAGATGGTTTACAGTTAGTTTATAAATAAGGTTGTAAATGCCTTAAAATCATTAATAATCAGTTATAACACATACGTAGAAAGGGCAACGATATAGATGGCTGTGGGTTCACTATTTGACAAACAACAGGTCATTGTTGCGCTTTCTACGTATGTTATAACTGATTATTAATTTTTTTTTCCCATTTTCTCCCCAATTTACACGGCCAATTACCCAATCCACTCACTAGGACTCCCCCTATCACTAGTGATGGCCAAACACACCAGGAGGGTGAAGACTAGCACATGCTTCCTCCGATACATGTGAAGTCAGCCATCGCTTCTTTCGAGCTGCTGCTGAGGCAGCATTCATTGCCGAGTAGCATCACAGCGCGCTGGGAGGAAAGCGCAGCGACTCGATTCTGATACATCAGCTCACAGACGCCCTGTGCTGTAGACATCACCCTTTAGTAATGTGGGGAGAGAGCGCCATCTACCCACCCGGAGGGAGCAGGGCCAATTTTGCTCCCTCTGAGCGCCGCCAGCTTGATGGCAAAGCTGCATGAGCTGGGGTTCGAACCTTTGACCTCCCGCTCATAGACCACTGGACCACTCGGCGCCCCCTAATTAATGATTTTTAAGGCATTTACAACCTAATTAGTAATGATTAATGAACTATTGTAAACCATTTATAAACCCTTTATTAAGGTAGTCTAATTTTAAAGTGGTACCTAAATATCTAAAAGTCTTGTATTAAAATTCCTCTTTATGTTTCACATCAGTGTCTGGATGAAAAAAAATCATTATAAACATCATAAAATCTAAAGTAGCTATCAATAAAAGGTTGCATGATAGTGTGTGTTTTCTAGTTTATACTCAATCTATCACAGCTGCACTAATTTACCCTACAGTAATTGCCCATGAATAAGAACACATGTCTGGTTATTGGGACGCAGCCCCAGTTCATGATAAAAATGATGCGTTAATAACTGCACACGCACGCAGAGCTGCTGCAGAAATGTGCTGTGTGTGCAGTTTCAGGATCCGCATTGTCCCGCATGAACACAGTCACATTCCTACTTCTCACTAATCCACATATAACTCACATACACACCGTGCTCTTACACACTTAATTAGATCACACACTCTTCCTCCCTCTCTCTCTCTAATACAGCGCTCTATAAATACAGCTCGTTCTCGCTCAGACGTGCTGGACTGAATACTGGGACACTGTGGTCAGAAATGTAAGTCAGTACAGAGGAGCGGCCTTCAGTCCGAGAGCATCGATTTTACACTGAGAGCAGATCAAAGCTGGAGTTTACTGAAGCTCCTCTCACTAAAATCTATCACCCCCTCTCATTCTTCATCTCTCTCTCTCATTCTTCATCTCCCAGCTCTCGCTTACTGCTTTTTCTCATCCTTCAACTGTTTCTCTCTCTCATTCTTCATCTCTCTCTCTCATTCTTCATCTCCCAGCTCTCGCTTACTGCTTTTTCTCATCCTTCAACTGTTTCTCTCTCTCATTCTTCATCTCTCTCTCTCTCTCTCATTCTTTATCTCTCTCTCTCATTCTTCATCTCTCTCTCTCATCCTTCATCTCCCAGCTCTCGCTTACTGCTTTTTCTCATCCTTCAACTCTTTCTCTTTCTCATTCTTCATCTCTCTCTCTCTCTCTCTCTCATTCTTTATCTCTCTCTCATTCTTCATCTCTCTCTCTCTCATCCTTCATCTCCCAGCTCTCGCTTACTGCTTTTTCTCATCCTTCAACTGTTTCTCTCTCTCATTCTTCATCTCTCTCTCTCTCTCTCATTCTTTATCTCTCTCTCATTCTTCATCTCTCTCTCTCTCATCCTTCATCTCCCAGCTCTCGCTTACTGCTTTTTCTCATCCTTCAACTCTTTCTCATTCTTCATTTCTTTCTCTCTCTCTCTCTCTCTCTCTCTCATTCTTCATCTCTCTCTCTTTCTTATCCTTCATCTCCCAGCACTCATTTACTGCTCTCTCTCTATAGCTCTCTCTCATCCTTAACTCTCTCTCTCTCTCTCATCCTTCATCTCCCAGCACTCATTTACTGCTCTCTCTATAGCTCTCTCTCATCCTTTAGCTGTCTCTTTCTCTTTCTTATCCTTCATCTCCCAGCACTCATTTACTGCTCCCTCTATAGCTCTCTCTCATCCTTTAGCTGTCTCTTTCTCTCTCTCATCCTTCATCTCCCAGCACTCATTTCTCTATAGCTCTCTCTCATTCTTCAGCTCTCTCTCTCATCCTTCATCTCCCAGCTTTCATTTTCTGCTCTCTCTAGCTCTCTCTCTCATCCTTCTGCTCTCTCTCTCATCCTTCAGTTCTCTCGCTCTCATACTTCAGTTCTCTCACTCATTGTCATCCTTCATCTCCCAGCTCTCGTTTACTGCTCTCTCTATAGCTCTCTCTCATCCTTCAGCTGTTTCTCTCTCTCATCCTTCATCTCCCAGCTTTCATTTTCTGCTCTCTCTATAGCTCTCTCTCTCATCCTTCGTCTCTCACCTCTTGTTTACTGCCCTCTTTAGCTCTCTCTCTCTTATTCTTTAGCTGTCTCTCTTTCATCCTTTGTCTTCCAGCTCTCATTTACTGCTCTCTCTATAGCTCTCTCTCTCATCCTTCAGCTCTCTCTGTCTCTCTCTCTCTCTCTCTTTCTCTCATTTTTCATCTCCCAGCTCTCGTTTGCTGCTTTCTCTATAGCTCTCTCTCTCATTCTTCATCTACCAACTTTTATTTACTGTTTTCTCTCAGCTCTTGTTTACTGCTCTTTGTGTTTCTCTGTTTCTCATCTTTCATCTCTCAATTCTTCTTTTCTGCTCCTTTTCTCTTTCTCTCATCCTGTCTCTATCAGCTCTTTTTTACTTCTCTTTCACTTCTCTCATACTTCATCTCTCAGCTCTCGTTTCATCTCTTACATCTCATTTTCTAGCTCTCTTTTTCTCATCCTTCAGCTGTCTCGCTCTCTCTTACTTCCTGTCCCAGCTTTTTTTTTTACTGCTCGCCCTATAGCTCTCTCTCTCATCCTTCATTTATCAGCTCTCATTTACTGCTCTCTCTGTCATTTCTCATATCTTTTACTGCTCAGTCTTCCTTCATCTCTTAGCTGTTTTTACTGCTCTTCCTCTCTCATTTCTCATTTCCCAGCTCTCTTGCTCTCTCATTTTTCATTTCACGTTCTCTCTCTCGCGCTCATTTCTCTTCTCCCAGCTCTCTTTCTCTCTCTTTCTTGCTGTCCTTCTCTCATCCTTCACCTCTCTTTCTCTTTCTCTCCTGCTTTCATTTCTCATCTCCCAGCTCTCTTGCTCTCTCATTCCTTATCTATCTGTTTCTTGCTGTCTCTTTCTCATCCTTCGTCTCCCAATTCTTTATACCGATCTTTCTCTTTCTCTTCTGCTCTAATTTCTCATCTCACAACTGTCCTGCTCTCTCATTCATCTCTCTTTCTTGCTGTCTCATCCTTTATCTTTCAGCTCTCGTTTACTGCTCTTTCTCTTTAATGCTGTCTCTGTATTTTCATTCTTTATCTCCAAGCTCTCCATCTTACAGCTCCCCTTCTCTCTCTCACTCCACTCCCCCTTTCTCTCTTTCCTCTCATTGTCTTTCTCTCAGCTCTCTCTCTCTCTCTCTCTCTCTCTCTCTCTCTCTCTTAGTATATCTATCTTAGTTCTTTATCTCACTCTGTACAGGAACAAAGTGGAGTGAAATTCCATTTCATCAGGATCGTGGTGCAACAAGAACAAAAAAATCGTTACAAACGACATGAAATCAAACATTCAAACATATGCTAGAACAATACAATAAAAATATAAATACTATAAATACAGCAGACAGTGGGCACAGTAAACAGATGGGACAGTGCAGCGCAGACACAGCACTCTTTACTGAATGTGTGTGGTGAGGATAAGGTGTGGAGTTATGTAATGTGTTAAGACATAAATACATGCAGTCTGATTATAACATACTCTCACTGATATAAAAACAAAAAAACGCAGGTGTGGTCTGATTAGGCACTGGGTCTCGCCATGAGAGGATCTAAAATCTTTCACTTACTACCCTACAAAAAGGCTCTCAGAGGCTTCTTTTGGGTTGTGCACACAGGGACACACTGGCACAGCTGATGATGCAACGAGAGCTTTGTGCAGCATCTACAAGCCCAGCTGCAACATCTCAGAACCTGAATGCCTCCATGCCCAATCATATCTCATCTTGTATCCAGGCTAGATGTGGCCTGGTCTGTTGAGAAGTGTGATGGTCTGTGGGCAGAAGCTGTTACAATGCCTGTCAGTGATGGCTCAGATGCTCTTGTACCTTCTCTTAGATAGCACTAATAAAAAAAAGTGTAAATGATGGGTGGGGTGATCCACAAATCTGGTAGCAAATGCAGCACATGATATAAATATCCGTGATGGAGGAAAAAGATACCTGAATAATGTTATCAACTGTACTCACTATCAGCTGTAGGTTAGATGTTACTATTTCTAAACCAAACGGTCTTTTTGTTTCTTTCTTTTTCTCACTCAATGTCTCTTCATTCCACATCTATTCTCTCATTCTATGCCCAACTCAATATTCTCTCTTCTAGTTTCCTCCTCCATCTCTCTCTCTCTTCTTGTCTTCTATTTATTTTTTAACTCTTTTCCCCTGCATCCATTTTGCTCTCTCTTCCTCTATTTATTTCTTACTCTCTGATCTCTTTCTCCACTCTCTCACCCTGCTCAGTATCGTCTCTCCTTACCCACTTTCTCTCTCTTTTCTCTTATTAAATCCTGTTTAATTTTCTCCGTATCATTCTTTTCATTAATACTTTTCACCTGCCTCTATTCTGCTCTCCCTTCCTCCTTTTCTCACTCTTCCTCTGATCCCTTTCTTTGCTCTCTCTTTTCTTTGCCGTCTTTACTGCTCAGACTTGTCTCTCCTTACCCACTTTTCTTCTCTTTTCTCCTATTAAATCCTCTCTCTCTTTTCTCGTATTAAATTCTCTCTCTCTCTCTCTCTCTCTCTGAACCCTGTATATAGATTACATACTTCATAATGAAGCTTTATCTGCAGATTCCCACACTATGTGTGTTTCTCTCTATCTCTCTCTCTTTCTATCAGTGTTTTTCTGAAATGAGTTGTTAAAGCATTTTTACTGGCTTTAACCTGGAGCACTCTCTCTATTCTCTCTCTATACTCTCACTTCTCTTCTCCTCCTTTCTCACTTGTGTTTTTTGTCCTCTATCTTTCTGTTTTCTTTCTTTCTGTCACACTATCACAATCCTTTCTCATCTTTCCCTCTTTTTTATTCTCTTTCATCTTTCTGTCTCTTCTGCTGGTGATTCCTCTGCTGTTCTCCCTGTTTCTTTCTCTTCCTCACTCGCTCTCTCTTCAATCCATGTCTCTTATCCTTTTTTTCTCTCCTCTTTCTACTTTCTGTCCATCATTCTGTGTCCCACACAATGTTCCCTCTCGTTTTTTTCATCCTCCATCTCCTCTCTTTCTTTCTCTCTGTTTTCTGTCCTAATGTTCTTTTGTTACTGGTACAGTCTTCTCCTTGTCTTTAACTCTTTTCCTCTGCCTTCATTCTGCTCTTCCTTCCTGCTTTTCTTACTCTTTTTCTACTGTAATCACTTCATCCACTCCTTTGCTTTCTTCTCTACTCAGACTTGTTTCTCTTAACCTATTTTTCTTTCTTTTCTCATATTAAATACTCTCTCCTCCTTGTCTTCTCTTTTTCTTTAACTCTTTTCTGCCTCTATTCTGCTCTCCCTTCCACCTTTTTTCACTCTTTTCACCTCTGATCCCTTCTTCCACTCTCTCACTCCTTTGCTTTCTTCACTGCTCAGACTTGTTTTCTTAACCCATTTTCTCTCTTTTTTTCAAAATACATCTCTTTCTCTTTTTCTCTCTCCTTGTCTTCTCTTTCTCTTTTCCCTCTTTAACTCTTTCGCTCTCTTTTCTCATACTAAACCATTTCTCTCTCCTAAGTGTCTTCTCTTTCTCTTTAACTCTTTTCCAGTGCCTCTATTCTGCTCTCCCTTCCTTCTTATCTCACACTTTCTCTGATCCCTTTATCCACTCTTTCACTCATTTGTTTATTTAATAGGAGAAAACAGAGAGAAAATGGGTTGAGGAACAAGTCTGAGCAGTGAAAAAAGCTAAGGAGTAAGATAGTGGATGAAGTGATCAGAGGAAGAAAGAAAAAAGGTGGACGAGAGAGCACAATAGAGGCAGGGTTAAAGAGAGTTAAAGAGAAAGAGAAGACAAGGAGAGAAGATTTAATAAGAGAAAAGAGAGAGAAAATGGGTTGAGAATCAAGTCTGAGCAGTGAAGAAAGCAAATGAGTGAAAGAGTGGATAAAGGGATCCTATTAAATAAACTCTCTCTCTATCTCTCCTTCTTCTTTAACTCTTTCTCCCTCTTTTCTCACATTAAATCCCCTCTCTCTCTCTTTCTCTCTTTTTTTGAACCCTCCATATTAATTAGACTTGAATTCATAATGAGGCTTCATCTGCAGATTCCCACAGTGTGTAGGTGTGTGAGTGTGAGTATGTGTGTGAGGGTATGTTTCTCTTTATTTCTCTTTATTTCTGTCTGTTTCTATCAGTGTTCTCTGGAATGAATTGTAAAAGCATTTATTCTGCCTTCTCGCTCAGCCTGGGCGTGGAGCGCATCCAGCCTGCTGCACTCTCTCTCTATCTCTTTCTTTCTCTCTCTCTCTCTCTTTCTCTCAGCTCTGTGAGAGACAACATTTCCCCTCCACAGCCTGGAGTCTCAACTCCATAAAACATCAAAGACAGAGAGAAGAAGCGAGCGAGAAAAGAGAGAGAGAAAGAGAGGGAGCTTTGCCTTGCATTGAAGCTCTGGCAGAGTGGATACAGAGAAAGATAGAGAAAGAGTGCAAGGGAGGAAGAGAGGGAGGCAGGGAGAGAAAGAGAGAGAGGACTGGAGGAGGAGGAGGAGGAGGAGGAAGAAGAGGAGGGGCGGGCAGGCGGGAGAGTGAGCGAGCGAGCGAGCGATAGAGGGAGCGAACGGATGAGAGGAGAGCCGAAGCAGCCAACCAGCTTAGAGAGACTGAGAGATCAGGGCTGTTTGAACGATTGAGAGAGAGAGAGAGGGAGGGAAGGAGGGGAGGAGAGAGAGAGCGAGCGTGCGAGAGAGAGAGAGAGAGATAGAAGTGTTACTATAGCCACGGCCACTGGATCGCTGACCGCCAGTGGAGGATAATATCCATCCCTCGCTCTCTGGACTGTCACTAAGATGTAATTTGCAGAGCTCCCATTGTTGCCGCGGCGACTTCCTTTCATCCATTTCCTTTTTCCTCCCTTCCCTTCTTTTTTTTGTTTTATCTGTTCTCCAGTCTCTCTCCACTCTCTCTTTTAGTGTCTCTCTACCTTTTTTATTTTTCTTCCTTTTTTTTCCTGCTGCTGCTGCCGGATTTTTTTTTTCTGTCCTTCGCCTTGTGCTGTCTCTCGGAAAGGAGGGATTTGTGAACATAGACGATTCTCTGCTGCAGCAAGACAGTAAGTAAGCTTGGCTGTATTGCAGCGAGTGTGTGAATGTGTGTGTGTGTGAGAGAGAGAGAGAGAGAGAGAGAGAGAGAGAGAGATGTACACACACACGAAAATGTGGCTGGAAGTGTGTGGACTCAAGCATTGAAAGCATCAAGATATTGAAAGGGAGGAAACCGGTCGAGGCTCTTGAAAGTGGCTGCAGAAACCTGATTGGTCTTTGAGTACTTCCCCTGTTTCTCTTGGTGTGTGTGTGTGTGTGTGTTTTGCCTCTGCAGAGCAGCAGGTGAGCTGAACACACATGTGGAGAGTGTTTTACTGTACAGATGTACAGATGTTTACCTTTGAACCCAAAGAAGAAGGGATGCTCACAGATCTTCAATTAACTAGGTGGAAAGATGCACAAGCAATGGGTGTGTGTATCTGGTCTCTGTATGTGTGAGTGTAAAATGGTGGTACACACACACACACAAGCTTACACATACACATACACACACAGGAAAGCAGGAAGAAGGAGAGAGAGAAAGAGAGAGAGAGAGATGCAGTCTCTTCTGTCACTCTTGCGAACGCACTCCCACCCAACCACACACTGGCAAGCGTGTAGACTCACTCACCCAGCAACACCCACTGACTGATCTATTAGCACGGCAGCCCTCACACACACACACACACACACACATGCTCAAATACATTCCACCAGTCTGCCTCACACACACTCTGATCCACTCCAACAGCTTCAACTTCTACACTATACAGTGCGTCCACATATTTCTGGACACGCCTTCTAACAAATGCATTCAGCTACTCCAACTAATGAAAGTTACCCAGGTGTGGAGGAGATACACATGAACCCGTTAGCGCCATGCCTAATGCCAGGTGTAGGCTAAAGGGGTGTAGAAAAAGCTGCCTAGCTTCCTTGAGATAATGATGGTGCTTCGCCCAATACAGTACTGTTGGGATGAGTTGGGTTGAGGGGGGATAAGCTGTGGTTAGAGATGAGGCTCTGAACATCGCTCTGAACATCGCTGAAAGCAATCAGATCCTCAAACAGCAATTCCTCAAAATTTAGTAAAAAAGGCAAAAGTCTTCTATGTACAGTAATAGACTCAATTACTACTCAATTACTCGATTAATACCCATGATTTTAGAAAGAAAAAAAAAGACAATGAACAATGAGCCGGTTTCCACATAGTTTTGTACTTTTTTGTATAGTGTGATGCATGGCTAATTGTTTTGAATTGTGTCTTGCATTATTACTTCAGCATGAAAGGGCGGGGCTAAATTACATTTGCATGTCCTATTAATTGGGAGGAGAATGACGAGAGGGAAGAGAATGCAGTACTTTGGTCTGGAATTCAGGCAGCTTATGCTTGTTGTAGGAAGCCAGTCCCCACCTCTAATAAGTGGAGTTGAGTCAGGAAGGAGAGATAACTAAGAGTTAATGGGAGGAGATGGAGGGTTTTGAGGACTTGCCATGATCATGTAAGCAAGTATTGTGTATTTATAGGATGCTAGATTGGGAAACTGAGTAGATAGATTAAAAAGTCTTGTAAAAAAAATTGGACCAACACCAGCAGATGACATGTCTCTCCAAACCATCACTGATTGTGGAAACTTCACACTAGACCTCAAGCAGTTTGGACTGTGTGTCTCTCCACTCTTCCTCCAGACTCTGCTTCCTTGATTTACGAATGAAATGTAAAATTTACTGATGATCAGTGATGGTTTGGAGAGGCATGTCATCTGCTGGTGTTGGTCCACTGTGTTCTATCAAGTCCATCAAGTCAGTGCAGCGTTTTACCGGAAAATGTTTTAGCACTTCATGCTTCCTACTGCTGACAACTTTTATGGAGAAAAGATGGCAACCTGTGGAGAATGATTGGTGAGTGAGAGATGAGGACATGCCCAATATGCAAATAGTGTGACCAACACTCAACACTCGTTCAACTAAAGAGTCAAAATGAGCAGGTGCAATGTACTTGGTCTGGCCTCAACAAGGGTTTAAATACAATTTGTTAATTTTGCCAACACATGTGATTTTAGTCAGAAGAAATAAAATCACATCAAGAAAAACAATTTTAAGAGAGGTCTCCAACAATCCTAAAGTTCCATACATGGGACCTACAGGTAGCTAATGCCACATTTGATGGCAAAGCACAGCATCTACCACCTGAACGAGGGCAATGAAAGCTATTCCATCTAAGTGGAACCAACAGAAGAGCAGATTTTTGAAGATTACAGAATGAATACATAAGAACACACAGTGCAGACCAGTCAGATTGCCCATGATAGGCCCTACTGTCCAGACACACATATGTCTGAATTGGATCTGGATGATGAGTTACACAGGCACCACTTACCTGCAGGAGGTGCTGGATGCACATCAGATCTGTAGTTGATCCACTTTACAACTTCTAGGATTGTAATGTCTTGGTGCCAGATACCACAGTACACACTGAGCTGTTTTAGTAGCAAGCAGTTGACCATTGACAATATATGGCAGTGCCAATGGTTCATATATTAGGCAGCAAGTGAACAATCAGTTCTAGAATGAGTCCTGAGATAGAATGCAAAATTAGATATTGAATATAATAATTAAAAAGTTAGGTTGTCAGCTCACGTCTTGTAGAATTAAGATCCTGCTCTGTATGGATGGCAGATAGAAGGTGGAGCTTACCTCTTAGGCGGATCATCCACGAGGCATTGGGTGGATAAAGAAAGGAGGGAAAATGAAATTTTGCATCTAAAAGCAGCAGAAAGAATGTGTAAGTCATATTTTTTTTAGCCAGATGGAAGCTGGTGATTGGTTGGGGAATCAATTACGTAGCATTGAAGTCTCCTGGTAGCAGCAACTCAGCTCTGATACATCAGCTCACAGACGCCTCGTGCTGATCTACATCACCCTTTCGAGTGATGTGAGGAGAGAGCGCCATCAACTCACCCAGAGAGAGCAAGGCCAATTGTGCTCTCTCAGGGCTCCAGCAGCTGATGGCAAGCTGCATGATCAGGATTCGAACCAGCAATCTCTCTCTATCATTGTGGCAGCGCTTAGCCTTCTAGACCACTCGGAGCCCCCGTATCTGTGACACTTTTGACCGGATCTCAAAAGCATCTCCAAATCATCTGTCAGGTTTTGTCGGATATACTTAGTATGCAGTGGTCAATACCTTACAAAGGTGCAACAGACAGGATCATGTGCACCAAACCATCACTGACGCTCATGAAGTTCCTACCTCACAAGTTTCAGCACTTGGGACTAAAGGATCTGCTGCTAAAGCCTTGGCACTAACATCTACTACATCTGTGGTAGCACAAGGAGGGCCTACTTAATATTAGTAAGAAGGTGGTGATAATTGTTTGGGCTAATTGGTGTTGGTGTGTTAATTTCCTTAGTAAAACAGTAGCATTTGAATAGATATAAAAATAACTTTGTTATTCAAAGTAGTAGTTTTACATCACTGTGTAAGTTCAAATTTAATCATCGGAATCTCTCCTCATGGGACACGGGAGTATTATTTATAGCTATAATTCATTTCAGCACCTGATTTGGTTAATCATTGCTTAGTAATAGATAGTTAAATCATGTAAGCTGATGATGGAATTGAACTCATCCCTTGGGGAGCTGACTGGTGCCCTCCAGGAGAAACCTGGAACCCACACTGAAAAAAATGATGTATAAAATGTACCTAAAAAAACATTCGCAACATTTGCTTTTTTTTAAGTAAATTTAATTTCAGATAAATTTAAGTAACTTCAACTTGGTTTCAAGGCTTAAATGTTACATAGAGTAAATAAGTGAACTGAACTTTAGTCAATCCTTTCTTTTAGTACATTTTACTTAATTTATTTTTGCTGAATCAAACCTTTCTTTTAGTAACCTTTACTTAATTTCTGTATACAATATTACATAATTACAATTACTTCATTTATACAATATTACTGAAATTTAAATATTTTTAGTTAAAAAACACATTCAAATATTTACATAATCTCAAAGATTCATTTAGTAAACAGACCAGGTCTCACTGTCTCAACACATGGATGGCATGTAATACATTCTTTTTAGTATACTAATATAAAGAATGTATTACATGCCATCCATGTGTTGAGACAGTGTAATATGTGTGTTTTAACTAAAAATATTTACATTTCAGCAATTAGAATATATTATGTATCATAAATGATTTGAGTAATATTGTATAATTATGTACAATATGTAAAGTACTATCATCTAATTATGTAGTATTGTTTGCAAAAAATTTAAAAAGTATACTAAAAGAAAGGATTGATTTAGCAAAAATAAATTAAGTAAAGTTTATTTAAAGAAAGGATTGACTAAAGTTCAGTTCACTTGCTGACTCTATGTAACATTTAAGTCTTGAAACCGAGTTGAAGTTACTTAAATTTATCTAAAATTAAATTTACTTAAAAAAAGCAAATGCAGAAAGTTGCGAAACTTTTTTAAAGTAAATTTTACTCATCATTTTTTTCAGTGCAGACGAATCTGATTCCAGCCAGTTAGCTACAATACAAAGCGTCCTTTATTCCCAAGCCTGTCCTCCCTAGCTCCTGGTGTTTCCCTGGACTTGTCCCCGCGTACGTATCCCTGTTTAATTTTCTTGTTTTGTTTGCCCAGTTTAATTTCTCAGTCTAGCTGTTTTCCTTAAGCTCTGCTTACCAGTTTTCCCTTTGTTTTTCCCCCATTCCCAGTGCTACTTCCTGGTTATTTGTTTTGGCTACTTCCTGGTCTTAGTGTTTTGGCAGTCTCTCTTATTTCCTGTTTTCTTGGTCCCTGTTTCTTTTGCCAGTTTGTATATTTGTTTGCAGTTTTTGCCCAACTATAGTGTGTAGCTTTATTCCCTTGATTGTTGTTTATTTTGTAATTTTGTTGTTTATTTCAATAAAGATTACAGCTTTGTTTTACATCCCAGTAGTGTCTCTTGTTTTCTCTCTGCCTGTTTACAGTCAGGCATGACAAACAGCAGTGCTGTATGGCCCAGGCAAGCTGTTTATTTTATTTTCTCATCTTAGGAGTGATGCATAACTGCATATCAGCTGTCAGACCTGTAATTCTTCTTTTCACTACTTAGACCAATGTTACTGACTCTTCTTGTACTAGTTTTCTCCAGTTTTCTCCATGAGTTTTGTGAATGTGTAGGAAACAGTATTCACCTCTCTCTGGCTTCATTTGTAATTTTAGAGTTATCTCTGTTTATGTGTCTTTTTTCAGTCATTTATGATGGACACAATCTGTTCCAGCACTGCTTTACTACAGACAAAGGCTTTGTTAATTGACATTTTTAAAAAATTCATTTCCAAAGCTCAGTTTATTTTTAATGCTACTCACCAGCTGTAAGCTGTTAACCAATTAACCCTTTGAACCCTAGGCTGTTTTGGTGTGTTTTTTCTCCGTTTTTGTCAGTTCCTCTTTCAGGTCTTATAACACAGTAATTATATCAGACAGACACATGCCCAGAGCTCTTTTACTCCAGAAGCCATATTTCTGTTTAAAATGTAATTATTTGATATGTATAAGGTGGCGTAATCGTCCTGTTTTCCTGGAACTGGCCATGTTTTGGTCAAACTTTTTTCAAACGCCTGTTTTATTTTACTTATTTTTGAATGTATAGAGTTTAAATATATTCACACTTAAGATATATTTTTTAAAAATGGTTAGACTATAATGTTATATAAGTTGTAAGCATAAGAATATTCTACCTTCCACTACCAGATCAGGAGAATCTCTCGCTATCTTTAAGAAACTCCTGAAGACAGAGCTCTTCAAAGAGCACTTACTCTCCTAACACCTCTAACAAACTAACTAATTCTAACCTCATCTCCTTCTTCCTCTTCTCTACTCCTCTATCCCATTATTTCCCTCTGACCTCCTTAAGGCCCTATCTATAGATGCTTTATTTTTAACTTCTATTATTTTTGTACTTAACCTCTTCTATTATTTGCACTTCAATATTGTAAGTCGCTTTGGACAAAAGTGTCTGCCAAATGTAATGTAATGTAATGTAATGTAATGTAAAGAATATTGATGACAGTTCATTACATGATTTATTATTACTTTGACAAAATACATGAACAGCAGATTTATTTTTCTTGATAATCACACCTCTAGAATACATGTAGATTCATAAAAACCTGACACTCAGAGCAGCCTATGCCTTTCAGTATTTTGATCAGGACCAATATGGCCAATAATATTCCAACTAATTACAAAACTGATTTACTGCACTAGATATTTATTTTCATCTGCTTATAATAACAAAAAATATTATAAAAAAGAGTTATTCCACAGAATTATGAGAAAAACACTTTTATTTAGGACACACAATGAAAACTATATACAAAAATGTAAACTTTTTAGTCTAAATAAATAAAACTGTGCAAAATAAGTACTACTATAAGTAGTAAAAATGCACATGCACCATACCTGCCTTCAGTTTGAGGTCAGGTACTTTCACTCTTTTTCTGTGGACACTATTTGGTAATTTATTGATATTATTTGGTTTGAAACATCATATAAATATGTTTAAAGCACTAAAAGTAAATAAAATTGGTTGGGGAAAACATTTTTTTTTGTGGGGAAAGTCAAATTTTTCAACATTTTAAGGAATCAGTGACTATGATGACGTCATGTGATTTACATTCACAGAGAGTGAATGTAAATACAACTGATTATCTGTTTTGAGCAAATATAAGTTATAATGGAAGAAGAAAACAAGGAACTTTGAAGGAGATCCTATTTTTCAGGTGTATTTCCCAATGGACTTTCCCAATGGACCACACTGAGATCTAATTATTATTTTTAGAAAGAGTAAGTTCTGCCATTTCTAACCATATTTTAATTATGCTGATGTGTGAAGGCCTTCCTGAGTATTTAAGCTGAGAACACAAGGTGCACAACCTGTAAGGTTCTAAGGGTTAATATTTTGCCAAGATTTACTATTCCTTTTAAACAATATATGAAGTTTTTTACAATATACTATTTTTAATATTTCTTTTTTTTTTTGTTAAATTTTTTTTTGTTAATTTTCCATCCATAATATTTTGAGTGCTTGTTTTTGTACCATTTTTCAGTTATTGACTGAACCTATTATTGACTGAGATTAAATGGCAAAAATAAAGAGGGAAAAATTGAAGGGTTCTAAAACTTTTAACCAGTAGTGCATATTGACGCTGTCCAATGAAAAACACTTATCTCCAAAACAGCAACTTTACAGGAGAGGGAAAAAACCTTCTAAACCGTCAACGGAAGTCAATGTAAAAAAAAAAAAATATTTCAGGTCATTTTTAAGAGTTTCTATTGGTCCGTTCATCAAGAAAGTTTGGCACAGTGTAAGGGACAGTTTGTCTGTTCAAATTATGTAGTAAACTAAAAATCGACAAAAATGGAGATAAGTGTTTTTTATAGGACAGCGACGATATACACTGATTTACACAAAGAATAAAGTGTGTGGGTTTGCTCTGTGGTCAGTAGGAGTTTTGTTATGGGCAGAAAGTTCAGTAGAATAAGATCAGTCTCCGTTTTTATTCTGTTTCATCTAAAGCAGGGCTGTTGTTTCAGTCAAACAGTGAAGGTGTTCACGGGTCTCCATGGATAATTTAGCTTTAACTCGTTGTTTCTCTGAATGCAGCTGCGTTTAGCTGTCCAGACCTGTGATTAGCTTCAGAGAGTTTGGCAGAAATGGGACATTTGACTGACATGAAAGCTGACGAGCTGCTTCGTAAACTGTTGGTGTCACACCAACCGTTTTGCTGACCTTTATGGCAAATGAAAAATGTCTATCGCACGTTAAATCAGTAGGGATCATACATTTTTACAAAAAAGAAAGGTAAACTTAAATAGCATTGGCTGAGGTTGTACGTGAAAATCAAGAGTCAGAATAATCTGTACAAACTGCATAGGGAGTTGAAGACTACCATGGCTGCATGACTACAGATTATATTTCTTTTAGCATTTTGAGCTTAGTTTAGTTGGTTATTTTCCTATTTTATATCTATTTTTCTGTTTTTAATAAATGTTGTTATTAGCTTCTAGCTTGTTAGCATACAGAATGTCTCCCTGGTCTTTTAAATGAATGTTGATTTATTCATTTAATAGCTGTATCTAATTATTTTAAGCCAGACAGACACTGTGTGATTTTTTTAATCGGGTGCTGAGAGCTCATCCGCATGTTTGAATGGTTTGTCCTGTACAAAAACGCACGCGATTTATATGCTGACACTGTACTGGCAGGCTGAGAGACTGAACGTCATGCAGCCCCAAAGCAGTAGAATTAGCGCCAGATCCCCTATTAATCCACCTGCACATCCTTAAAGGCGCGGATGAGCGCGTCACTTTCCTTTGTTAATTTATTTATAATTGATTTATATAAATGTGGTATATCATGATATATATCGTTATCGTGATATAAAAAATAAAAAAATATTTTTCCCATATCGCCCAGCACTACTTCTAAGTAATATTAATTCTTAAAATTAAAATTTTTTACCTTTTAAATCTATCGTTCTAGATTCCGCGAGATTTTATCTGACTTGCGGGCATCAGGGAGCCATTAGTGATAGGTGGTAGACTCCCGCAACTTCCGGGAGACTTGGGAAGTCTGCTTCAGTTCCAGTTTGTAGACAAAGCTAACATGTGGAAGAAGTTATTTTGGTCAGATGAGGCCAAAGTTTTTTTCAAAGTTTTTGGTTTAAATGCACAACACAAAATGTGTGGCTCAAAATTGATTTGGCAGACCATCATGTACACATCATCCCAACTGTGAAACATGGTGGTGGCAGCATCCTGTTGTAGGAATGTTTTCTTCTGCAGGGACAGGGAAGCTGGTCATGTTTGTGTCAAGCAGTATATTTACTTTTTCAAGGAACTGTAGTTAATGTGGGTGGTGTTTGACTTTCAGGGGCTATAATGATGTTGTCATATGATCTTTGTGGTGGTCTCTATCAGCCTCTGAATGTGGTTTGAGTGATCAGACTACTATGCACCCGTTAGACACATTGTATCCTGTTCACACCTGAACTTTGTGATGGCCAGATATGATCCAATCACCCAGAATACCTGTCAATGCCAGGTGTGAACAGGACCAAAGAGATCGTTTTCTTAAAACGGTGCAAATCCCAGCCGCCAGTATGTCTCCAACAACCCAAGCTGGTATCTCCTAGCCGGGGAGTTTTAGCACTTTCACAGACAGGGAGTGTGAGAAGGCTGTGATGTTATCACATATATCAGCACGGCTAGAACACTTCTCAACCAGATTGTGAGGTTGGAACTAACTGTTGTACAAATATATATATATATATATATATATATATATATATACATTTATAGGATTTGAGCCCCGGCTCTTTGCCTCACATCACAATGCCACAATGCAAAACATTCTCAGAGAGGTCTTTGCCATGGAGTGCCATGTTAAATATCCAGTGGACAATATGGGAGAATTGTGTTTTCACAATCTGAATTTAGAATTTTATACAGGTAAAGGTACATGGTGTCTTTTTTTTAGGCAACAAAGTGGTAATACTTATACCAATATGTTTTTTTTTTTTTCACCAGGGTGTTACTTTACATTACTTTACATTTACATTATGGAACCAACAATTACCTTCTGTGTCAAATCCTCTTATTTCTTAAAAGCAAATATTTTTTTTTTTTCATGAAATCTTTAATGAGTCTTTAATGTATTTTGGCTCAACCCTGTTAATGCCAGACCCACGGCGCCGCCACAGAGCCGAGCCGGCACAAACAAAGGCGAATCTTCTCATCTCGGCAGGGACGTGGGAGTGGGAGTTAGGTAAATGAGTGTTCTGTTGGATGTGCGCTTGTGTTGATTTGGGGTGGGAGTGTTCCCTGCCATTACCTTCTCTGAGTCTATTCAGAGGAATCTTTTGTCTCCGTTCGAGATGCTCCATAATATCTCCCACTCTCAGAATGCGGCCGGCGGAGAGAAAGCTGCAGGTCAGTGCGCTGGTCAGCTGTAATTATACGTGAGCGTGTACCGTCATAAAGGAGGAGGAGGCGGAGGGGAGGGGGAACTAATAATGCTGCAGAAAGAAAGCAACACTGTGTACTTTTTTATGTGGGGGAAAAACATGGTTTACAACAGTTTACTTTGCATGTAACTGATATAAACTCTTTAATTCCTGTCCATTACTCCAAATCTCAGTAGACAGACAAGAACACATGCACTGGGATTGCTGAATAATTTGGCATGCAGTTAGAGTGGTGCTTGAAAGTTTGTGAACTAGGGGTGGACGATATGGCCCTAAAATAATATCAGAATATTTTATGGTATTTTCACGATAATGATACTTTTCAAAAATTCAAAAAGTTTCAAAAATACTCTACTGCAACACAATGAAAATTACATTTTCTAATTGCATACGAAATTATATGGCACACCCCTAACTAAGGTATTTCAAATACAAACATTTTATCAGATTTGTACTAGAAAGTCAATGATCCAGAATGTCACGATACTAATAATGCACTCCAAATATCTCCATACATCCAGGATTCAAATAAAATGACTGATACTTATCATACAGAAACTGTCTCTAGTAGTTATACTGCTCTGGAAAAAAATTAAGAGAGCACTTCAGCTTCTGAATCAGTTTGTCTGAGTTTACTATTTATAGCTATATGTTTGAGTAAAATGAACATTGTTGTGTTATTCTATAAACTACAGACAACATTTCTCCCAAATTCCAAATAAATTGTCATTTAGAGCATTTATTTGCATAAAATAATAAATGGCAGAAATAACAAAATAGATGCAGAACTTTCAGACCTCAAATAATGCAAAGTAGTTCATATTCATAAAGTTTTAAAAGCTCAGAAATCAATATTTGGTGGAATAACACTGGTTTTTAATCACAGTTTTCATGCACCTTGGCATGTTCTCCTCCACCAGTCTTGCACGCTGCTTTGGGATAACTTTATGCCTTTACTCCTGGTGCAAAAATTCAAGCAGTTTGACTTGGTTTGATGGCTTGTGATCATTTGTCTCTCTCTTGATTATATTCCAGAGATTTTCAATTTGGTAAAATAAAAAAACTCATAATTTTTAAGTGGTCTTTTATTTTTTTTCCAGAGCTGTATAAACAGTACGGCTCAATCCCATTTGACCCCTTGGGCTTACCTCTTAACACTACCACTTTTTTTTCGAGTTCAAATTGGAACAACCCCTTCAAGCACTCGATACGTCATCAGGAGAGCTAAAGTTCACTAACTTAGCTGCTGCTTAACTAGTTAACATTAAGGTATCATATGTCTTCAAAAAGGTGGTGCAGTAATTAATTATTATTATTATCCTTATTATCCTTAATTACTTTGTGATTGGGAGCTGAAAATAGATTTTATTTGATTTATTTTTTATTTATTTATTTCACCTTAAATGCTGCAGCCTCTGCCGTCGGTGGAATGGGAAATTTAGCTAGCTGGCTGCTTAGATGATCTACCAGCGATTGTATTGCTTGTAATGAAGAAAATGGCCATGAAGTATAGAAATATAGAGGTTATCGTAATTTGTAACAAGGAAAATACTCAGATTTATGGATTTCTTTGGTTGCTTGTGCTCCATTTTACCAGTGCCTCTAAAAATCTCTGTTTGAAGGGCCATGTAGCCCTAACTGTTGGGCTATTGTCTATTTCATGTAACATATGAACATAACAACATCTACTAAACTAGGGTGACCAAACGTCCGTATTTCACGTCCTGTCCCGGGCGTACCGTTTTTTTTTTGCGCACGTTACAGCGTGTGACATAATCCCTGAGTCGCGTCAGTGAGAGCAGCCCTCTTCTTAAGGGGGGGTATGCAGCCTAGAGGGGGAGCCAAATTAAAGCTCCACATAAATTTCCTCTCCGGAGAAACAGCTTGCTGTTTTGCGGAGCGCACAATTCACACCCCCCCCCCCCCCCCCCCCCCAACGACTGAAATTAAATTCCACAGTCTCAGTCAGTCACCTCATTCACCACACCTCGTCCACATGTCTGCCTCTTTGTAAAAAGCTAAATATCTATTGAACCATTGAACAATTTATCTATGATAGGTTTAAAAATAAAGAAAACTTAAGAAAACGTTAAAAAAAAAAGAAAAAAATGTGGAATAACAGTTCAGCCTAACTGCTGCTCTTATAATAACATTTAAGAACATGGCAAAAAACTCATTTATGTAATTCACGTAAAAATGAAGTTATTGTAAAAAGTGACGGCCCATTTAAAAAACAACAGAAGTTGTTCATTTGTGTCATTTCTAACATATTTATGGTGTTTTTTACTCACTTTTTTCACTCCCACAACCTTAATCCTTTACAGCTTCAAAAACATGTATTATGCAAATTAGGCATTGACCTCATTTAGCCAGGTGTCCTGGTTTACCCAAATAAAAATATGGTCACCCTAACTAAACGTAAGTGATGGATCTACAGCACATTTTTAAGATATTTACCTCAGTGTATTCAGATGCTTCACTACTGCAACCGCACTGACATGTGGTTAATAAGTTACTGATTTTTGAACTCACAAAGTACCTACGAAGGACCACAATAAAGTATTACCATGTTCTTCAATGTTTACAGACTAAAATAAATCATCTTTTTCCAAACGTAAGAACTTTTTTGTATTTTTACTTTTTTTCATGGTGCTACAGGCTCTTTAACAAGTAGAGCGTTTACACATGAACCGTATGGCTTCAGGATAAACTGCGAGTAGAAACGCTTGTGCTGGAGCTGAAGTTGATGCTTGAAAGTGATCTGAATGTTCTTGGTTGCGCTTCTCCTCCCTCTGGTTCTCTCTCTCTTCTCTTTCTCTCCCTCATTCTCTCCTCTCTTTCACACACACGTATAAAGGCTGACGTGAGAACACAGGACGTACACAAAGACGCGCTCTCCTCCAGTGTAGCTCCTCAGTGCTCTGAGCTTCAGGCACAACAGGGTTGTCAAAACACTTAAAACCACTGAAACCACTGATCTCCTTCACTAACTCTCTCTCTCTCTCACACACACACACACACACATCGTCCTCTCTCAGGTTTAGAGTGAGCATTAGCAGTTCGGGGATCTGGGAGAGGATGACAGAGTGGATAATCAGACAGGCGAACAAAGGGAGCGCTAAAATTAGATACAACCAGCAACAGACAATGAGAGAACATCTCTTCTTCTCAACACTGAGATAACCTCCTGTCATTCCCTCTCATTTCCACAATCCAGCACACACACACACACACACACTCACACATTTGCACAGAAATCATTCATAGCTTGTTTATTGCTGTCAGAGAAACAAAAACTTTGTGCATTCATTTTTGACGCTTTTCACTTTTTGACATAAAGCCAAATCTGGCAGGTGTTCTTTTTTCATGTGTCCAAGTTTCATGATGAAATGAATGGACAATTCTTTTATTTTTAATTTTATTCCCTTTTCTCCTCATTTTGGGAGGCCAATTACCTACCTACCTAACCACCTACATTGCCTTGCAAAAGTAATCCCCCCCCCCCTTTGAACTTTTCAAACTTTTGCCACATTTCAGGCTTCAAACATAAAGATAAGAAATTGTATTTTTTTATGAAGAATCAACAACAAGCGGGACGTGAAGAGTGGAATGAAATTTATTGGATTTTTTTACTTTTTTTAGAAATAAAAAACTGAAAAGTGGGGCGTGCAATATTATTCAGGCCCCTTACTTTTAGTTTTAGTTCAGTGAGGATCTCTGAATGATCCAATGTTGACCGAAATGACTGATGATGATAAAATGTTCAAATTGATGGGAGGATGGATAGATCCAAATTCTGGAAGAAAACCTGTTGGAGACTTATCTTCCAACAAGACGATGGTCCAAAACATAAAGCAAAATCTACAATGGAACAATAACAAAAATAACAAATAAATAAACAAACTACATAAAAAAACATGGAACACTGAAGACAAAAAACACAGCAGGTCTGAGGCTAAACAAAACAGATTAACAAGATTTGGACAGAGTAACAAGACACGGTCAAACAAAAAGCACGACAGAGAACAAAGGAGCACATGGGGTATTTATACATAGGCACACACTAGGGACACCTGTGGAAGTAATGAGGAGGGAGGAGTTACAAATGAGACAGGAGGGGTTACAGATGACAAGGCGGGGCTAAGGCGGAGACAGGACAATAACCAAAACAATGCCATGTGCTCAAAAAAGCACCCTGATCCTGCTGCTATATCTCACAGCGAGGGGGGGGGGGGCTTCCCCCTCCAGCACACTGACTCTACTCCGTACGTGGCAAAACCAGCAAGCTGATTGGCTGTTTCTACTGAGAGGCGGAACTTAATTCCTGAACCAGTTCCATGATTGGCGTTAAGAGATTTCCCTTTCACACACAACGGTCCGTCTCCTTAATAATATTACAGCTGAGCTGAGCAAAACAATATCTTTTTTGGGGGGGACAAATCCACCTGTTTCTAATATTGGTTGGGACATGTCCCACCCATCCTCCCCGGTCCCTACATCATTGGTTCTTTTCATAATGAATGGACCAATATAAATGCTTCAAAAACACTTCCATTAAAAGCTGAAGTGTTACCACTTCTACTGTAAAGCGGCAATCTTATAAATCCATTTTTTATGTTTCAACAGTGACAATCTAAAAAAAACAAGTCTTTAAACGCAGCATTGGCGTGAAATCGATTTTTTTATTATGCCGCTAATTCTGCGATAAGCTTGTGTTTTATAGTTTATTGGGAGCAGATGTGCCCTGCCTGCTCTCGCCTCTTGTCTCAAGGCTGCTGCAGCTGCTGTGTGAAAGTTCTGCAGCTTCTTTGTACTTCAAACGCTTCTTTCATGCCTTCTTACAGTAAGACACACGGCAGAGAAAAAAAAAATCCTCTCAGCCATATTTCACATCAGTGTAGGAGAGAGAAATCAGGGCTCATGCCATTTTAACATGCATAGCTAGCTGTGCTCAAAGTGCAGGAATATCTGTGTGCCATGCTCTACGGATTTGTTTCCTTAAATTTCTCACAAAATAGGTAATTTCTACTTTCATCAAAGTAGCTGGGACACTGCCTATAACATGATGCTAAGACCTGTTCAATTTAACTCAATTCAGATTTATTTCTATAGAGTTTCTTACGATGGATATTAATTTAAAGTAGTTTTACACACACATTGCTGGCGCTCAGCCCATGCAGATCATGCACTGCGAGTATGGCATCAAGTGCTTTGGGGGGGGGTCTTGGTCGCATAGGGTTTCTATTATACCATCCATTAGCAATTAGCAATATTTATAAGGCATCAGGTTAGTAAGTAAAACTGCTTCTTTTCTACCAAAAATTCAGGTCAACTTAAATTTGACATTATGGGTGTGTACCAGAGTTCAAAACAGGACAAATTGTTGGTCCACAAGTCTTTGTGATGTATCAAGAGACACGGTATCCGAGGTAATGTCAGCATACCACCAAGAAGGACGAACCGCATCCAACAGGATTAACTGTGGATGCCAGAGGAAGCTGTCTGAAAGGGATGTTCTGGTGCTAACCTGAACAGCTGCAGTGCTGTTAACCAATCAAAGGCGATATGTTTGCATTAGGCCTGGACAATAATTCGATATCGGTATTTATCACGATAAGAAATGTTTCAATAATGGTGATATCTCTCTGGCTGAAGCACTTTTATGTTTATGTTGTAACTAAGTTATTTATAGATGATAATTTGACGGGGATGTCATGTTCCTTATATGTATATGAAGACATCTTGTATTCTTTATCCTGGTTGAAGCACATTTTATGTTTATTAATTAACATTTTAATCTAATAAATTTATTTACAAAAGAATAAGAAGCTCTGCCTCTGTTGTAATTTAAAGTTATTTTTATTGGTAATAGGTATATAGGTTATAGCTTTATGTTTGACAGGGATGTTTGACATGTTTTTATTTTTCTATATGCAAATAAAAGTGAGCACTGATTTATTTTGACCATTTTTATTTCTAAAATATTATATAGTTTTTATGGGAGGAGGTTTCAAAGAATTACATTGAATTTTCAGACAGTAGTAGGATTGTAGGGATTCTAAGCAGTTTTTCTGAGGCCTTCAAAGTGTTTCTATCGAAATTGAGAAATATATTTTAACATACATTTTTGCCATATCGTCCAGCACTAGTTTGCATGTATGAATATTCATGAGCAAGAGCAGAAATCCTGTCTTTCTTCAGAGACCTCTAATTCAGTGATCTAAAGCAGGGCTAAATAGAAACACCTGAACATTTTTTTTCTTCACAAAAAACAGCTTAAATGGCATTTATTCATACTAGAGACCACAACTAGACATTTTAAATGAATGAAAAAACGATGGAATGAGACCTTTTTGGAGTTAACTCAATTTGGTTTAGCGGCAATTTCTTCCATAGAAACTCCCATTGAGTTTGTATCTCAGTTCGATCAAAAATATATAGTTTGTCCCTGGAGCTCCTATACAACAATGTAAAGTGCAGATCCAACACACTTACACACTCTAATATTGGGATGTGCCTGTAGGTCTTCATTAGAGATTAGTAGATCAGGACTATATGTTGATGATTGGAATAAATCTCTCCAGGGTAGAAGCTCTGGTTTAACTCGAGTTTATTCAAAAACACCAGGGAACACCTTACATATGAAATGTCTGAAATATATTTTGTTGGATTTGTACTCCGTGTTCCTCCCTCTAAATGTGTTCCTAGTGTTCGTGAATAGTTGCAATAGCTGCGGGTTTAGACTGCTGCAGGGTCACTCTTAGAATTCAAAAGCTCAGAGGATTTTATTCGATTTAATATAGTTGTAAATGCTTAGGCATCACTTTTGCAGGGTAAAAGAGCCTCAGAAGCAGGTCTGTGAACAGTTGGCTGGGTTCGTGTTGGAAGTCAGTCACCCACAGTCTCCTCAATCCTTCATCTGGCCCTTTTCTACTTTTAGGGTTCTCTCTCAGCTGTTTCAGATCTGTGCTGATCGCGCCTCGATTAGATGATGTTCATGTGAGATCGCGTGTTCTCGAGAGTCCTGAAGAAAGCGCTTATTCAGCTGAGTAGCTGCTTCATTGTGTGGGACTCTCAGCAATGCTGCAAGTCGCACATCATCACAGTTACGAAACGGGCTGTGTTCCAATACAATTACTGAAGTCTCCTGGAGTGTCTCGGGTGGGTAGCCAAAAATAGGGAAAATGATTCAGTATGGGAAAAAGTCCAAATCATGGAAAACCCGTTCAGTCGAGTTAACTGCTAGAAAGTCTGTGAACTCATGGTTTTCATGACGTCAGTACTTATTCAATTAATACTAAGTAAATAAATCTATCTAGGGATATCTAGAGATATTTTCTGAAATGTTCAATTTCACCACATACAATAAAGTACATGGATAAAACTGTTGGGACACCTGCATATTCATTCTTTCTTCCAAAAAAAAGATGATAAAAAAGAGGGTATCACTTTAAAATGAGACTACCTTTATAAAGGGTTTATAAATGGTTTACAATTACTTTATTAATGGTTACTATCTAGTAATTTTCAGAGGAATGTTCCTAAATCTAATAAGAGATCTCTTTTTGGTACCATTTTAAAATAAGACTACCTTTATAAAGGGTTTATAAATGGTTTACAATTAGTTTATTAATGGTTGCTATCTAGGTTGTAAATGACTTAAATACATTAATAATCAGTTATAACACATACGTAGAAAGGGCAACAATGGCCTGTTGTTTGTTAAATAGTGAACCCACAGCCATCTATATTGCCCTTTCTATGTACCGTATTTTTCGGACTATAAGGCGCACCGTATTATAAGACGCACTATCAAAGAACGCCTATTTTCTGGTATTTTTCCATACATAGGGCGCATCGCATTATAAGGCGCGTTAAGTGACACTAGAAAGGGTGCCTATATCAAAGTGAACAGGGGTGGCGCCATGTTTCCTTTCCCCCGGGTGTCTTGCCGGTGGAGCGTCTCAGTATACAAATCTAGCTCTTTCAAAGTCAAACGAGTGCTGGATATTAATCTACACAGATTCCTCTCCTGAAAACTGTTTATTTGGGTGAGTAACGTGCTTCAGTTTATTTACAGTAAGCTTAGATTTCCAGATGTCCACTAAGGCTTGCTGCACCAGCGTTAGCATAGCTATCCGCTAGCACGCTAGCTAGTCCCCTAAACTAGTAAAGTTAACCCAAACTTAAACGACAGCGTTACACTGAGTAATCCTGCGTGTTCTGGTAAGACAGTGAAATATTAGCTAGCGATTCGTCCCCCGTAGCTTGTTTTAACACGGTAAACAAGCAGATTACAGGCTGATAAAACTCACCTCTGAGAGAGTTAGCGCTTAGCATCTAGCTAATGCTAGCCAGGCAAAGCAGCACAGACTTACAGGCTGATAACTCACCTCTGAACGGTGAACGCTTAGCGATTAGCATCTAACTCTAATAATACTGCTCCAGCAGTATTAAAAGTACTAAATTTAGATAATACTGATCTCTGAACAGTGAAAAAGCTAGCTAGCTTAGCGGTTAACATCTAGCTAATGCTATTGCTGCTCCAGCCACGGAGCTGCACGGCTCTGCACGGAGTGTGTGTTTACTTTAGATAATTTAGATAATACTGATCTCTGAACAGTGAATAAGCTAGCTAATGCTATTGCTGCTCCAGCCTTGGAGCTGCACGGCTCTGGACTCTGTATAGCACTGAAACTCTGTATAACGCAGCACGGAGTGTGTGTTTACTGCTACTTACAACCTGACGGGTAAAATTTAGATAATACTGATCTCAGTGAATAAGCTAGCTAGCTTAGCGGTTAGCATCTAGCTAATGCTATTGCTGCTCCAGCCTCGGAGCTGCACGGCTCTGGACTCTGTATAGCACTGAAACTCTCTATAACGCTGCACCGAGTGTGTGTTTACTGCTCCTTACAACCTGACGGGTAAAATCCATACAAAAGGCGCACCGTATTATAAGACGCACTGTCAATTTTTGTGAAAATTAAAAGTTTTTAAGTGCGCCTTATAGTCCGAAAAATACGGTATGTGTTATAACTTATTATTAATGATTTTTAAGGCATTTACAACCTAAGTAGTACCATTAATAAACTAATTGTAAACATTTATAAAACCTTTATAAAGGTAGTCTTATTTTAAAATGGTACCAAAAAGAGTTTATCCTGGTTTTGTTGGAGTAACTGCTTCCACTGTCTATGGAAATCTCTTATTAGATTTAGGAACATTCCTCTGAAAATTTGATTGCACTGAGCGACAGTAATGAATGTTAGGTATCACCAACTCTCGGTCTTGTCTCACTTCTCCACAGCTCAATACCAGGAGACTTTATATATATATACGTATATATATATATATATATATATATATATATATATATATATATATATATATTGCCAACGCCTTTAGCATTAAGAATAAGTTATGGTGTCAAAAATGTCATGTTCATCTTAGAGACAGAGATTTGTATTCTTTGACATCTGTACAAAACATGAAACTTTGAAATGGACAAAGACATAGAACACTGGTAAACCTTCCCAGGAGTGGCCTGCCGACCGAAATTATTCCAAAAGGGCATGAACAACTCATCCAGGAGGTCACAAATCAACCCAGAACAACATTTAAAGAACTGCAGGTCTCAGTTGCCACAGTTAAGGTTAGTGTTAATGATTCAATAATAAGAAATCTAACCAAAAAGAACATAAAGGACAATTGCACTTTTGCGAAAAAAAAAAAAAAAAAAACATCTTGATGATGTCCAGGACTTTGTGTAATTATAAGTGGAACGTTTTGGAAGGTGTGTGTCCTGTTACATCGTGTGTAAAACTAACATAATTTCAGAAAAAGACCATTATAGTGAAGTAAAACATGGTGGTGGTAGTGTGATGGTCTGGGGCTGCTTTGCTGCTTCAGGGTCTGGACAACTTGCTGTCATAAATGGAAGCAGGAATCCTGAAGGAGAATGTCCGGCTGTCTATTTGTGACCTCAAGCTCAGGCTTACTTGGGTTCTGCAGCAGGACAATGATCTAAAGCACACAAAGAAATACACCTCTGAATGGCTTTAAAAAAGAAAAACTAAACAAAATGAAGGTTTTGGAGGCTCTAGTCAAAGTCTGATTAAACAGGACTTTATGCTCAAAAACCCTCCAATGTGTCTGAAATAAAGCAAAATTCCTCCACAGAGATGTGAAAGAATGTGAATTACCAGTTATCAGTAAAGGTTTAGGGGGCAAACACTTTTTCTCACAGGATTAGAATGGTTTGGATAGTTTTTTTTTCCTTTAATAAAAAACATTCTCATTTAAAAAATGCTTTTTATATTTACTCAGGTTATCTTTGTCTGATATAAAAGTGTGTTTGATAATTGGAAACATAGCAATATGACAAAAAAGCAAAAACAAAAGAAATCTTTAGGTGGGGCTTTTTTACGCCACTCTCTCCTGAAAAGCTAGTGAGGTACGCTATTATCATCTAGATCCAGCTTTGCAAGTGGGTCATGGCTCAGTACCGGCCCACGCTTACTTCATTCATGACCCACATACTGCCTTTTAATGATGCCAATGACTTTGTCCTAATCTAGGGGCCAAAATACATTTGGCCCAATTTTCCCCCCAATTTCCCCTCCAGTTTTTATCACTTCCAGTTTTCATTTGTTTTTAGATGTCCCACCTAATAGCTACTGCAGGTCTTTATACCCACTATGACAGAGGTTCTCAATTTTTGTCTTAAGCAATACCACCCATAATCAAAGCAAAACATTTCAGTACCACCTTCCAGAGCTACTGTGTGGGTCTTACCTACTGTGCAATCTGCAAATGATTGATTGTTGTTCATTGTAAATGCAGTATGCCTACTGAGCAGTGATCTCAGTAATGCGTTACTTTAACCCTTGTGTGGTGTTCATATTTTTGTTACTCGTTTACTTTGTTACTTGTATTTAATTCAGCAAAATTAAGCAATTTTACATTAAAATGCTTTACACATGCTTGCTTCACCTAAATTGCAAGCAATAGAAACAGCTTGCATGGCTAATATTTGCCCTTTACCTTTCTTATGTTACATTTCTTTTAAAAAGTGCTACTCTTTTTTTATTAGTTTTTTTTAATAAAATGTAAAAGAAAATGAATTAAACTCAAGATATGAGTAGAAAATTTGTTTAGTTTCAAATTTACAAATGAAGCAATGTTTATTAGCCCTTGGCCAAACATACTGTATGTAATATAAATGTGTGTGTGTGTGGGGGGGGGGGGGTGTACAGTGTGTGTTTATCGAAAATGTGTTTTGATATATGTTTTTCACAAAAAATGAGCCAATACCAATGAGTTTGAGTTAGAAAAAATATTTTTTTTGTATCATTTGATGAAAAATGAAAACGACTCCCACAGACCCGAACACCACACAAGGGTTAATCTGATCGTTTTTTTCAGTAAGGAGTAATCTAACGCGTTACTATTTCCAATACAGTAATCAGATTAAGATTACTTATCCAAGTCACTGTGTGTTAATTTGTTTTATTTCCTTAGTAAAAAGATATTGTAGCATTTACAGTTGTTGGAAAAGTAAGGGGTTAAAGCTGAGAAACATAATGTATTCTGGGAATTGTAGTGTGGGTTTGTAGTCGCCTAGGTGCTGCTGCAGCATCTTAAGTTCTCAGTTCTCTCTCTCGCTCATTTTAGTTGTTTTTAGCACAGCCACTCGTTTTTACTTTCACGTCAGGACCAATCAGGCTTCAATAAATGCCCAGTACTTCACTTGAACCCAGTTTCTGCTCATCTTTCCTCTGGAAAAGAACCAAAATTTGTTTATTATCCCAGAACAGGTAGAATAAAAAGTTTAGCTTGTTCTGACTCACAGAGCTACGTTGAAAACTAGCTCCCTCTGAGCATCGTGACCACTGTCGAGAGGCTGTAATCAAGATAATGAAACACAGTCGTGGCTTTATTGCTGGAACTCACAATGGTTGCTGTCGGCCACAACCATGCCAAAATGACAACAGGCTAGCAAGCTAACAGGCTAACATGCTAAAACTAGCACTCGGGTTTAACACAAACACACTCCGCTCTTTTTACCTCAGACACACACTAACACACAAATAGATGTGTTTTTTTTCTAGCTGGAAATAAAGGCACTATTTTGAGTTTGTATCAGTTAAAGATGATCAGTATCAAGGTTGGTTGTTCACTCTGTGCGGAAGACAAAGTGCTACCTAGCTTCAAAAAGACAACGTGGAATCTGACTTTTTTCAAAGTAACGTTGCCATCACTGCTACTGAGCAGAGGCATGCAGACATAGACATCAGGTGGTGCTTTAGGACCACCAACTCTGCCCTTTATCACCCAAAGTGCCCTTTTGAAACTTCGTTTGTTTTTTTTAATATTATTATTATTAAGATTTTACTGAGGCCTGTGTGAAATGATCTTTTGAAAACCTGAGCGATTAAAAACGAGTGAAAACAGAATGCCCTGAAATCAGCTCACACACACCCGACCCTCTCTTCCTCTGTCACGTGACAGCACGCACGGCAACAGATAGGATTCTTCTCCCCCGTGTCCCACCAGCCAGGTAACATACACATCAAATAAAATCATCCCGTTTGCCCTCTAAGCCCAATGTTTAATTAATTTTGTTGTGCAGTAAAATGTCTCATAGTTAATATTGTATATTTATTTTATCAGTTGGTGGTGTGACATTTTTCCATTGAAAACTCACGTTTAGAGAATGTTACAAATAAAAGTCAAATTTCATTTAACATGTGCGTGTAATTTTTTTATAATGAAGTGCTCCACTTGCGCTAAAAAGTGCCCTTTTCCCCCCCTGAGCACTTGCCCCAAAAAATGTCTGTGCACGCCACTGCTACTCAGACATGTCAAAAAGCTTAAGCTTAAGAGGAAAATAACATAAGTGTGAGAGAATGTAATTGTAACATGGAGGAGGCAGGATGTAAACGCAAGTCTTTTTTATTTTCCATATTTAAACTAACAAAGAAAAGAACACCAGGGAATATAAAAAGAAAAGGTAACTAAAACAAAACACTATGAAACAGAGGATAAACTAAAATACTGAACCAAACAAGCAAGCTACGCAAACAAAGAAACAAACTAAATAAAGCAAACCTAAAACACTGAGGACAAACAACACAGCAGGTCTGTGGCTAAACAAAACAGATGAACACAATCTGGACAGAGTAACATGACAAATAGAGACAAAAGATGCGACAAACTACAAAGGAGCACATGGGGTATTTATACACAGGCACACACTAGGGACACCTGTGGAGGTAATGAGGGGGCGGGGTTACAAAGGAGACAGGAGGGGTTACAGATGACAAGGCGGGGCTAAGGCGGAGACATGACCAAAACACAGTAGCACATGGCTGGGAAACATGACAGGTAAACAAAACACGAGAACAGAGGACAGGAGCAGGAAGGAACCAAAAAAGGAAAGACACTGGACAGACACAGGCTAAGGTGTAACATTACCCCCCCTCAACGACGCCACTACCAGAGGCGCCGAGAGAGAGGGAACAGAAAAACAAAAGACAGGGCTAGACAAGACCTGGGGACGAACACAGGGGCTGGAACAGAGTCAGGAAACTAGACAGGGGGTACTAATTTGGACTGGAACGGAGACTGGACAGGTGGTAGAAACAGAGACTGGACAGTTGACGGGGCAAAATTAGATAAAGGAACAGGGACCATAACTCGGATGGGGACAGAAACCAATACAGTGACTGGGACAGGAACAGAAACACAACTAGACAAGGGCACAGGGACACAGACGGACACAGGAACCACAACTGGGAGAGATACAGGAACATGTACAAACAATAATGGCCCAAAATTTACAAAAGTCTGAGGGGCCAGCTGGGGTATAGCTCTTGGAGCTGGTGCAGGAGAACTTGGGGTGGGTCTAGGTGATTGTGAGCTGGGAGTTGGCCTGGGAGCAGGCCTGGGGGTGTACAAAGTTCTGGGAGTGGGAACAGGATCAGGGACAGGTGCCGCATGTACATGAACAGGGGCGGCAGTAAGTACAGGGTCAGGAGCGGCCAGAGCCGCGGGCACAGAGTCAGGGGCGGCCGGAGCCGCGGGCACAGAGTCAGGGGCGGCCGGAGCCGCGGGCACAGGGTCAGAGGCGGCCGGAGCCGCGGGCACAGGGTCAGAGGCAGTGGGTACCACGTGGGCGGCAGGCACTGCTGGTGCTGGAGCTGAGGCTGGAGCAGCGGGAGCTGCTGGAGCTGGAGCTGAGGCTGGAGCAGCGGGAGCTGCTGGAGCTGGAGCTGAGGCTGGAGCAGCGGGAGCTGCTGGAGCTGGAGCTGAGGCTGGAGCAGCGGGAGCTGCTGGCGCTGGAGCTGGAGCAGCGGGAGCTGCTGGAGCTGGAGCTGAGGCTGGAGCAGCGGGAGCTGCTGGAGCTGGAGCTGAGGCTGGAGCAGGGGGAGCTGCTGGCGCTGGAGCTGAGGCTGGAGCAGCGGGAGCTGCTGGCGCTGGAGCTGAGGCTGGAGCAGCGGGAGCTGCTGGCGCTGGAGCTGAAGGAGCGGGAGCTGCTGGCGCTGGAGCTGAAGCAGCGGGAGCTGCTGGCGCTGGAGCTGGAGTAGCGGGAGCTGCTGGAGCTGGAGCAGCGGGAGCTGCTGGTGTTGGAGCTGAAGCAGCAGGTGCTGGAGCTGGAGCTGAGGCAGCAGTTGCTGGAGCTGAGGCAGCAGGTGCTGGAGCTGGAGCTGGGGCAGCAGGTGCTGGAGCTGGAGCTGGGGCAGCAGGTGCTGGAGCTGGAGCTGGGGCAGCAGGTGCTGGAGCTGAGGCTGGAGCAGCGGGAGCTGCTGGTGCTCTTGAAAATCTGAGCTTCAGTAGCTCAAAGAGTCCCTCCACCGTCTTTGCCTTTTCAGGCCTTTGGTCCGACACAATGTCCGCCCATTGTGAAGCCCTACCCCTCAGTAAAGTCTTGATAAAAAGTACCTTTATAAGTTCTGGAAGGGTAGGGCACAACAAATGGTCGAGGTAGAGGGAGCACTGCATGATGAAGCCCTCACAGGTCCCGTGTTCCCCATCATATTCACAGGGGGAAGACATCAATGAGGGTAATACCAGCGGCTGTCCATCTTGAAGCATGGAAACAAGGCTCTCCAAAAACTCCTGCTGTTCCTGCATCGCCGAATAAAGACTTGCTACATCCTCAGTGGGTCGCATCTTATGTAACATGGAGGAGGCAGGATGTAAACGCAAGTCTTTTTTATTTTCCATATTTAAACTAACAAAGAAAAGAACACCAGGGAATATAAAAAGAAAAGGTAACTAAAACAAAACACTATGAAACAGAGGATAAACTAAAATACTGAACCAAACAAGCAAGCTACGCAAACAAAGAAACAAACTAAATAAAGCAAACCTAAAACACTGAGGACAAACAACACAGCAGGTCTGTGGCTAAACAAAACAGATGAACACAATCTGGACAGAGTAACATGACAAATAGAGACAAAAGATGCGACAAACTACAAAGGAGCACATGGGGTATTTATACACAGGCACACACTAGGGACACCTGTGGAGGTAATGAGGGGGCGGGGTTACAAAGGAGACAGGAGGGGTTACAGATGACAAGGCGGGGCTAAGGCGGAGACATGACCAAAACACAGTAGCACATGGCTGGGAAACATGACAGGTAAACAAAACACGAGAACAGAGGACAGGAGCAGGAAGGAACCAAAAAAGGAAAGACACTGGACAGACACAGGCTAAGGTGTAACAGTAATGGACTACAGAGTCTACATGGCATACCCTTAAACCCTAGGCTAATTAATTGGCTATTACAGTATTATTACTAATACAGGAACTAATATTGTGAATGGTGGAGTTCACCAGGGTTCAATTGTAGGGCCTATGAAACTGTAAAGAACTGATGTGTAAGCACTAAACACAACACACAACACAAACCTGTCAATTTTGGGGGAAAATGATTCATGGTTTTCAATTTTTTTTACGTGCAGAAGTATTTAGCCCCCCTATATCAATATTTGGTAGAGTCACTTTTCACATTTTCATTACATTACATTATTTACATTACGTTTGGCAGACGCTTTTGTCCAAAGTGACTTACAATAGTGTAGTACATAATAGTAATAGAAGTTCAAGGTAAAAAAAAAAAAAAACATTTTTTGACAGGGCCAAAAGGAGGTCAAAGGGAAATAATGGGATAGAGGAGGAAAGGAGGGGTAGAAGGAAATGAGTTTAGAAGTAGTTAGTTAGGGGTTAGAGGTGTTAGGAGAGTAAGTGCTCTTTGAAGAGTTCTGTCTTTAGGAGTTTCTTAAAGATAGCGAGAGATTCTCCTGATCTGGTAGTGGAAGGTAGTTTGTTCCACCATTGGGGAACTCTGTATGAGAACAGTCTGGATTGCTTTGTGTGAATGTTTGTTTGGTAAAGTGAGGCGACGTTCATTGGAGGAGCGCAGCGGCCGGGAGGTAGCGTAAGCCTTCTGTAGTGAGTGCTGGTAGGAAGGAGCTGTTCTGTCATCACCTTGTAGGCGATTGTAAGAGCTTTGAATTTGATACGAGCAGCAACTGGTAGCCAATGAAGCTCAATGAGCAGTGGGGTGACATGCCTGTTGGTTTTGGCTGGTTGAAGATCAGACGTGCTGCTGCGTTCTGGATCATCTGGAGTGGTTTTACTACACAGGCAAGGAGGCAAGTTAGTATGGCATTGCAGTAGTCGAGGCATGAGATGATTAGTGCTTGTAACAAGAGTTGGGTGGCCTGTTTTCTTGTCGAATTACAGCTGCAAGTCTAAAGACTGAGATTTTTTGCCCACTCTTCTTTGCTTTGAACTTCTCCATCACTTTATCTCTGACCTGTCTGGTGAGTTCCTTGGTTTTCATGATGCTGTTTTGTTCCACTTCACAGTTATGCACTACTTTGTGTTGGTATTTCACTTTAACCACTTGTGAGGTGACAAATGCTTTTTTTTTTGAGGGTATGAATGCTTTTGCTAGCCACTGTATATCCCAACTATGTTCAATGTGTGGTTTATGGACAGACTCTACATTTTAATGTATTTACATTAAACTGGCTTCAGATCTTTATACATTTCAAGATTTCTCTTAGGGATGGAATAGAACTCAGGTGCATCATCAATCACCAATGAGGTCACTTAGCCAGTCACTCCCACTGTACAAGACTGACAATCACCAGAGCTCACCATACCAAGAGGACAGACATTATTACAGCGTGAATCTGCAGCGGCGTGGCCCTGTAATGAGCGGGGTGAGGTATGAAGAATTCCCTGAGATGGTGTGAGGAGGAAATGTTCAAATGATCTGAGGTTTAAAAGGGGAAGCCGTTTTCCTCTGGGCTGCCCCAGACACAAAGGATCAGTTCTGCTTTATAAATTGTGACAGTGCATCAATCAAGAGCCATTAAACTCATGCAGAGTCTCGGGCGGAGGCTGCATGACTGGAGCTTAGTGGCTCTGGGTTTCACAGGTGAATGACAGCATCACAAAGCTGAGGGAGTGGATCAGAAATCAGTCTGCTTGCTGAGAAGATTCTGTCTGTTTCGTTCTGTTTTGTTCTAGTCTGTTCTATTCGATACATTCAGGACAGAGGTGGATTATTATATGGTGACATGGTATTCTAATCTTGATGCTTTTTTCTGTGGAAAACTACGGTTCAATTCCTAAGCTGGGCAAGGAGCTCTACACCACTCTACCAATTTTCACCTATAGTCGACAAACCTTGAGTAAGACTCATAACTCCTAAATAACTAAAGTATTGGGACACCTCTGCATTTATATATTATTTTTTTCTGAAATCAAGGGTATTAAAAAGAGTTTACCTCTCTTTTTGTTGGAGTAACTGTCTCTACAATCCAGGTAAGGCTTCTTCCTAATCAATTTTGAAGCAGTGCTGTGGGGATTTGATTGCATCCACTGGCAAGAGCATTAGTGAGATTATCTTTAATCCCAATCTGACTCATCCCAAAAATATTGGACTAAGCACTATCATTCCAAAGACAACAGTCAGCCAGGCAAAACAACCATCAACCATTGAGAATAAGAATGTGGTAGAATCTCTCACTACGTTTCCTGTAGTTGCAGATCAGACCTGCACAACGGTCAGTGGTGAGGAATTTTGGACCATTCCTCTTCACAAAACTCTTTCAGTTCAGCGATATTCTTGGGATATCTGGTGTGAATCACTCTCTAGAGATCTTGAGGCCACAGAATCTCAATTGGCTTGAGGTCAGGACTCTCCAGAAGGCGTATTTTCTTCTGTTGAAGCCATTCAGTTGTTGATTTACTTCTATGTTTTGGGTCGTTCTCCTGTTGCATCATCCATCCACTGTTGAGCTTTAGTGGGCGGAAAGATGGTCTTAAGTTTTCCTGCAAAATGTCTTGATAAACTTGGGAATTCATTTTTGAAAGCACAGACAAGGTGGCAGCTTTCATTTTGGCTTCAAAACGATGCAATGGGAGAGAATAGCTTATGGGTTGAACATGTCTGTTCTAGGTAGGTGTTATTTAGGGCAGTGTTCTCAACAACGCTTTTGGGTTCTTGAGCTGAGTTTGAGAGCGACCTGCTCAGACTCAATCGATATCAGTGGATCACTTTCATTTACCCTCCAGTATGGAACTCTTAATGTGGGGTTGCACTGCTATCAACTTCATTCTACTTCTACGACTCTCTCTCTCTTTTTCTCTCTCTATCTCTCTTTCTCTCTCTCTCTCTGTATATGTGAGTATGTTGCCTCGCTTGCCCTCTGTCCACTCCCACGGTCTGTTTGACTCTCTCTCTCTCTCTCTCTTTCTTTCTCTCTCTCGCTCTCCTCTAATATTTGCTGTGTTGGCTCTGGGGGAGGGAAAGGGGGCAGTTCACACTTTTCTAATTTAGCCCCTACTCACTCACTCTCTCTCTCCATCTTTCTCTCTCTCTCGTTCCCTCTCTCTCTCGTTCTGCCTGAGGTAAACGACTGATCTGGGACAGGCGGCCTCCCTTGCGCTCTGGCCTACTTCAGCAGTGTCCTCTCTCTCTCTTTCTCTCTCTCTTTCTTTCTCTCCTTTCATTTTCTGTTCTTTCTTAACCCCTCTCTCACTGTCTTCCCTTCTTTCTTCTTTCCATCCATTTTCTTCATCTCTCTCTGTCTTAGCTATTGAAAGTTGTCTCTTGCTCTCTCTCTCTTTCTCCATGCCATCTCTTTTCCTTTCTCCATCTGTCTTTCCCTCTTTTTTGCCCTTAGTCTTCATGTGTGACTGTGTGTGTGTGTGTGTGTGTGTGTGTGTGTGAGAGAGAGAGGAGATGGGGTTGGTTTTGGAGCAGTGGGGTGTCAGATTGCCCAGTGGGTGACTGATGGAGTAAGTCTGTCTGTGTATGTGAGTGTGTGTGTTTTGAACTTTAGCATCTGTCTGGTGTGTGTGCAGTGTGGTGTGACTGATTGGTTTGATGGAGATGGGTGTGTGATATGTGTAAGTGTGTTTATGTAGTTGTGTGTCTGATAGAGAGGTGTGTGTGAGTGTGTAGTTGTGTGACTGACGGACATGGGTGTGTGATGAGTGTAGTTGTGTGAGTTGGGTAGGTGTGTTTTTGTGTGTGAAGTTGTGATTTGTGTGTTTGTGTAGTTGTATGACTGGTGGAACTGATGGAGATGGGTGTGTGACATATGTGTAGGTGTGTGTCTGATAGAGAGGTGTGTGTGTGTGTGTGATTAATGGAGATGGGTGTGTGACATATGTAGTTGTGTGTGTGTTGTAGGTGTATGTGTAGTTGTTTGACTGATGGAGATGGGTGTGTGATTTGTGCAGGTGTGTATGTAGTTGTGTGACTGATGGAGGAGTTTGTGTTGTGTAGGTGTGTGTGTGTGTATGTAGTTGTGTGATTGATGGAGATGGGTGTGTGATATGTGTATTTGTGTGTGTTGTGTAGGTGTGTGTGTGTGTAGTTGTGTGATTGATGGAGATGGGTGTGTGATATGTGTAGTTGTGTGTGTGTACTTGTTTGACTAATGGGGATGAGTGTGTGACATGTGTAGTTGTGTGTGTTGTGTATGTGTGTGTGTAGTTGTGTGATTGATGGAGATGGGTATGTGATATGTGTAGGTGTGTGTGTGTTGTGTGTGTGTGTGTGTAGTTGTTTGACTGATGGGGATGGGTGTGTGACATGTTTAGTTGTGTGTGTTGTGTAGGTGTGTGTGTGTAGTTGTGTGACTGACGGAGATGGGTGTGTGATATGTGTAGTTGTGTGTGTTGGGTAGGTGTGTGTGTGTATGTAGTTGTGTGATTGATGGAGATGGGTGTGTGATTTGTGCAGTTGTGTAGGTGTGTTTTTGTGTGCGAAGTTATGTGACTGATGGAGATGTTTGTGTAGTTTTGTGTGATGGAGATGGGTGTGTGTAGTTGTGTGTGTTGTGTAGGTGTGTGTATGTAGGTGTGTCACTGATGGAGAGATGTATGTTGTGTAAGTGTAAGTGTGGGTAGGTATTTATTGTGTACTTGTATAACTGATGGAGATGTGTGTGTCTGTGTGTGTGTGTGTGGTTGTGTAAATGATGGGATCAGTTGAGAAGTGTGAGGTGTGTGTAATGTAGTGTCTCTGGTGTGTATGTAGTTGTATGATTGATGGGAATGATGAAGCGGTGTGTGTGTGTGTGTGTTTGTGTGTTGTATATGTAATTGTGCATTGTGTGTTTGTGTACTGTATAGGTAATTGTGTAGTTGTGTGACTGATGGAGATGGGTGTGTGTAGTTGTGTGTGTTGTGTAGGTGTGTGTATGTAGGTGTGTCACTGATGGAGATATGTATGTCGTGTAAGTGTATGCTGTGTGGGTAGGTGTTTATTGTGTAGTTGAATAACTGATGGAGATTTGTGTGTGTGTGTGTGTGGTTGTGTGATTGATGGGATCAGTTGAGAAGTGTGAGGTGTGTGTAATGTAGTGTCTCTCTGGTGTGTATGTAGTTGTATGATTGATGGGACTGATGAAGTGGTGTGTGTGTGTGTTGTATATGTAATTGTGTAGTTGTGGGGCTGATGGAGATGTCTGTTGTGTTGGTGTGTAGTTGTGAGACTGATGGGACTGATGAAGTGGTGTGTGTGTGTTGTATATGTAATTGTATAGTTGTGGGGCTGATGGAGATGTGTGTGTGTGTTGTGTAGGTGTTTGTGTAGTTGTGTGATTGATGGGACTATGTAAGATGTGTGTTTGTGTGTGTGTGTGTGTGCTGTATAGGTAATAGTGTAGTTGTGGGACTGATGAGGAGATGTGTATTGTGTAGCTGTGTGTGTGTGTGGTGTGAGACTGTGGCTGTTGGAGCTTGGGCACTGTGGGATGGTGTCTGCATCAGTGTGAACACAGCTTTATCTCACAGCAGTGTGTGTGTGTGTGTGTGTGTGTGTGTGTGTGTGTGTGTGTGTACACACACCTGCATACAAACAGAATAGAGATGCTTTGGTAAATCCCAGGGGATAACTAATACTCTCTCTCTCTCTCTCTTTCTCTCTCAACCCCCCTCTCCCTCTCATTCTTGCAATCCCTCTTTTTCATTCTTTCTGATATTGCCAGTAATTATCTCTCTCCCATTCTCTCCCTTATTTCCTCTCTTTCTCTCTTTTTGCTCTTGCCAGTAATTCCCTTTCTCTCTTGCTCTTTTTCGCTTTATCCTCACTCTCTTATCTCTTTCCTTCTTCTACTGCCAATAACTTTCTCACTAACTCACTTACACTCTCCCTCCCTCTCTCTCACTCTCTCCCCCCTCCTCTCTCTTTCTCTCTCTCTCTCTCTCTCTCTGTAGAATCTAGCTGTGTGTGAGGGTCGCTCATTCATGGCAATCAGTCCCACCGCTTGGCTTGAGCTTCCTGCTCTGCTCACAGTCTATTAGTTCTAATTGCGCCACTGAGAGAAAAAGAGATGGAGAGAATAAAAGAGAGAGAGAGAGAGAAAGAGAGAGAGAGATCTCCCAGCAGTCACCACTGCATCATCAAAGTGCAGCTATATTTAGAAGCAGATGCTGTTTTAGGGAGCTGCTCGGCCCAGATCAGCACTTGGAGCCCGGCACTGATGCTCCGTGCCCTTCTCCTTCCACTCTCAGCCCGACTGCAGCGTCTGCAGATCTGCAGCAGCTGCAGAACCTCAGATACAGCTCCTGCAGATCTACTGTGCTCCTGCAGCTCTGCTGCATGCTTGGGTTCTGCAGATCCTGTATATCTGCTATGTGTTAGGGTTCTCCTGTGCTTTTGGGTTCTGAAACTCTTGCAGTTTTGCTGTATTTTTAAGTTCTGCAGCACCTGCACATCTGCTATGTGTTAGGGTTCTCCTGTGCTCTCGGGTTCTGAAGATCTTGCAGAGCTACTGTATTCTCAGGTTCTGTGGCACCTGCAGATCTCCTGTGCTCTCGGGTTCTGCAGCTCCTGTAGATATACTATGTGTTAGGGTTCTCCTGTGCTCTTGGGTTCTGCAGCTCCTGTAGATTTGCTGTGTTAGGGTTTTCCTGTGCTCTCGGATTCTGCAGCTCCTGTAGATATGCTATGTGTTAGGGTTTTCCTGTGCTCTCGGATTCTGCAGCTCCTGTAGATATGCTATGTGTTAGGGTTCTCCTGTGCTCTCGGGTTCTGCAGCTCCTGTAGATATACTATGTGTTAGGGTTTTCCTGTGCTCTCGGATTCTGCAGCTCCTGTAGATATGCTATGTGTTAGGGTTCTCCTGTGCTCTTGGGTTCTGCAGCTCCTGTAGATTTGCTGTGTTAGGGTTCTCCTGTGCTCTCAGGTTCTGCAGCTTTTGTAGATATGCTTTGTGTTAGGGTTCTCCTGTGCTCTCGGGTTCTGCAGCTTCTGTAAATATGCTATGTGTTAGGGTTCTCCTGTGCTCTTGGGTTGTACAGCTCCTGTCGATATGCTGTGTATTAGGGTTTTCCTGTGCTCTCGGATTCTGCAGCTCCTGTAGATATGGTATGTGTTAGGGTTCTCCTGTGTGCTCTCGGGTTCTGCAGCTTCTGTAGATATTCTATGTGTTAGGGTTCTCCTGTGCTCCTGGGTTCTGCAGCTCGTGTAGATATGCTATGTGTTAGGGTTCTCCTGTGTGCTCTTGGGTTCTGCAGCTTCTGTAAATATGCTATGTGTTAGGGTTCTCCTGTGCTCTTGGGTTCTGCAGATCCTGTAGGTATGCTATGTGTTAGGGTTCTCCTGTGCTCTCGGTTTCTGCAGTTCCTGTAGATATGCTATGTGTTAGGTATGTCCTGTGCTCTCGGTTTCTGCAGTTCCTGAAGATATGCTATGTGTTAGGGTTCTCCTGTGCTCTTGGGTTCTACAGCTCCTGTCGATATGCTGTGTATTAGGGTTTTCCTGTGCTCTCGGATTCTGCAGCTCCTGTAGATATGCTATGTGTTAGGGTTTTCCTGTGCTCTCGGATTCTGCAGCTCCTGTAGATATGCTATGTGTTAGGGTTCTCCTGTGCTCTTGGGTTCTGCAGCCCATGCAGTTCTGCTGTGTGTTAGGGTTCTCCTGTGCTCTCGGGTTCTAAAACTCTTGCAGATCTGCTGTATTCTCAGGTTCTGTGGCACCTGCAGATCTCCTGTGCTCTTGGGTTCTGCATCTCCTGTAGATATGCTATGTGTTAGGGTTCTCCTGTGCTCTTGGGTTCCGCAGCTCCTGTAGATATGCTATGTGTTAGGGTTCTCCTGTGCTCTCGGGTTCTGCATCTCCTGTAGATCTTCTATGTGTAAGGGTTCCCTGGTGATCTTGGGTTCTGCAACCCTTGCAGTTCTGCTGTATTCTAAGGTTTTGCAGCACCTGCAGATCTCCTGTGTTCTCAGGTTCTGCTACGTATATGCTATGTGTTAGGGTTCTTCTGTGCGCTTGGGTTCTGCAGCCCTTGCAGATCTGCTGTATTCTCAGGTTCTGCAGCACCTGCAGATCTCCTTTACTGTCGCGTTCTGCAGCTCCTGTAAATCTGTTATGTGGTAGGGTTCTCCTGCTGTTCTGCTGTACGCTTATGTTCTGAAGCTTGTGCATATTTGCTATGTGTTAGGGTTCTGCAGTTTCTGTAAATCGGCTTTATCTTTAGGTTCTGCAACTCCTGCAGTTCTGTGGTATGCTCTGTATATTTAGGTTCTGCAGCTCCTGCAGATCTGCTGTATGCTGTTGGGTTCTGCAGAGCTGCTGTAGATGTAAATCTGCTCTCCTGCTGGAGTTTACAAAAGATGCCCCGTAGATTAACTCTCAGTATTGACTCTGCGGTGCAGCGGTTCCTCCCCCTCTGTTAGAGCCATAAGCTCAATCAATACATTCAAAAGGCAGAACTAAAATATTCACACACACACACACATGCACAGATACACACAAGCACATAAACACACTGGAATGTACTGGTAAATTAAAGGGGAGGTGCTCAGTGTGGCAACATGCCAGAGCTGAAAGGCTTCCGAACTGTTTTCCTGCACAACAACAGCCATAGAAACCCATTCCATGGAGCTCTTTACATTCTACTGTTCTTGAGCTGATCTGAAGACCACATGAAGTTTGTAGTGATTAACTCTTTAGAACGTTGGAGATCTCTGTAAATTATGCACCTCAGCATCCACTGATCCATTGATGTCCTTTCTAGTCATTCCCACTTTGTTATTTGTAATTATTATTGTTAGTAGTGGGGAATTTTCACAACATGATGTTACATAATAACAAAAGTTTGGGAGAAGGACCACGCCCGAACTCTACGTTCTAACTCCACCCCGTATCAATCAACCGCCCTATAAACACCTGCCCTAACTAACTACGTCTCATGACTCAACCCCCTTTATCTACTCTTCCACTTCTTATTAAATAAAAAGGGGGGGATATAACGGCACGCTTCATCAGGCACGCAGTTCAGAACTGCAGCCCAATTTTCCCTGAGTTCCCTTCCCTTTTTCTTCTTCTTTAGGCGTGGTCCGCACTTAGCAAATGGACAACTACAGTACCAAGATGGAATTCACCAAGCTCCTGAGAATGACCCATTCTTTCACAGACGTTTGTAAAAGTAGCACCAGTGTTCATTGAAGTGACTGGAAACTGAGGTCAATGATTTGGATTGGATTTGATTGAGTACCGGGTTGGACTTTCAACCTGCCTTCAGAACTGTCTTAATCCTTCGTAGCACAGATTCAACAAAGTACTGGAAACATTCCTCAGAGATTCTGGTCCATATTGACATGATAGCATCACGCAGCTGCTTTAGATTTGTTGGCTGCACATCCATGATGCGAATCTCCCGTTCCACCACATCCCAAAGGTGCTCTATTGGATTAAGATCTGGTGACTGAAGGCCATTTGAGTACATGACATGGAGCATTATCCTGCTGGAAGTAGCCATTAGAACGATGGGAACACTGTGGTCATAAAGGGATTGACATAGTCAGCAACAATACTCAGGCATTGACACAATACTCAATTGGTACTAATGGGCCAAAGTGTGCCAGGAAAATATCCCCCACACCATTGCACCACCACCACCAGCAGCCTGAACCGTTGATACAAGGCAGGATGGATCCGTGCTTTCATGTTGTTGACGCCAAATTCTGACCCTACAATCCGAATGTCGCAGTAGAAATAAAAAAATTGAGACTCATCAGATCAGGTAACATTTATCCAATCTTCTGTGTGAATTGTAGCCTCAGTTTCCTGTTCTTAGCTGAGAGGAATGGAACTCAGCGTCATCTTCTGCTGCTGTAGCCCATCCGCCTCAAGATTTGTTCAACGTGTTGTGCTCTTGTTCAGAGATGCTCTTCTGCAGACCTGGGTTGTAACGAGTGGTTATTTGAATTACTGTTGCCGTTCTATCCGCTCAAACCAGCCTGGCCATTCTCCTATGACCTCTGGCATCAATAAGGTGTTTCTGAAATACTCAGACCAGCCCGTCTGGCACCAACAAACATGCCAAGTTCAAAGTCACTTAAATCACCTTTCTTTTCCATTCTGATACTCGGTTTGAACTGCAGCAGATCGTCTTGGCCGTGTCTACGTGCCTAATTGCATTGAGTTGCTGCCATGTGATTGGTTGATTTCTCATGTGCGTCAATGGACAGTTTACCTAATTAGGACAGTATACCTAATAAAGTGGCTAATGAGTGTATGTTAGCATAGATACCCTGCTCTCATGATTTTAAAATGAATCTCTCTTATAGCTAAAGGAGTAAATTTGAGATAAGGGATAATCATTGATTTTTCAATGATCTAACAGCAGCTTTGGGTTGTTATTGCTGAAATTTGCACTCTAGAAATGCTGAAAATAAGCGAATATGCAGATGTGTGATAGTGTGGCAAACAGCCAGACGTCTTCAGTGCCAGAGGAGGATTTTGGACATTAGAAGAGACAGTGTTATGAAAAGGCAGTTCTGAGCAGATGGGCAGTTCTTTGATTAGCACCAATTGGAGAATAATATGCCTGGACAAACAGAAAGGCCTCAGTGGGCCATCAGGAAACTGCCCTCTCCTCATGTCTGAGCTAATTTAAAGACTGTTAGAACGTCTGCTAGACCAAACACTTTAGCTTAGGCTAATCGCTAAATGACTCTATTAAGTGTCATTAAGTACACAGCCTACTCTAAACTTAAACGCTTTACATAACCTACCCAACTCTACCCTACACATAACCTACTCTACACCTTCCCCTAACCTTAACTACTCTACCCTACACATAACCTACCCTACACCTTCCCCTAAGCTTAACTACTCTACCCTACACATAACCTACCCTATACCTCCCCCTAACCTTAACTACTCTACCCTACACATAACCTACCCTACACCTCCCCCTAAGCTTAAATACTCTACCCTACACATAACCTACTCTACACCTCCCCCTAACCTTAACTACTCTACCCTACACATAACCTACCCTACACCTTCCCCTAAGCTTAACTACTCTACCCTACACATAATCTACCCTACACCTCCCCCTAACCTTAACTACTCTACCCTACACATAACCTACCCTACACCTTCCCCTAAGCTTAACTACTCTACCCTACACATAACCTACCCTACACCTCCCCCTAACCTTAACTACTATACCCTACACATAACCTACCCTACACCTTCCCCTAAGCTTAACTACTCTACCCTACACATAATCTACCCTACACCTCCCCCTAACCTTAACTACTCTACCCTACACATAACCTACCCTACACCTCCCCCTAACCTTAACTACTCTACCCTACACATAACCTACCCTACACCTCCCCTAACCTTAACTACTCTACCCTACACATAACCTACCCTACACCTCCCCCTAACCTTAACTACTCTACCCTACACATAACCTACCCTACACCTCCCCCTAACCTTAACTACTCTACCCTATACATCACCTACCCTACACCTCCCCTAACCTTAACTACTCCACCCTACACATAACCTACCCTACACCCTCCCTAACCTTAACTACTCTACCCTACACATAACCTACCCTACACCTCCCCCTAACCTTAACTACTCTACCCTACACATAACCTACCCTACACTTCCCCCTAAGCTTAACTACTCTACCCTACACATAACCTACCCTACACCTCCCCCTAACCTTAACTACTCTACCCTACACATAACCTACCCTACACTTCCCCCTAAGCTTAACTACTCTACCCTACACATAACCTACCCTACACTTCCCCCCTAACCTTAACTACTCTACCCTACACATAACCTACCCTATACCTCCCCTTAACCTTAACTACTCTACCCTACACATAACCTACCCTACACCTCCCCCTAACCTTAACTACTCTACCCTACACATAACCTACCCTACACCTCCCCCTAACCTTAACTACTCTACCCTACACATAACCTACCCTACACCTCCCCCTAACCTTAACTACTCTACCCTACACATAACCTACCCTACACCTCCCCCTAACCTTAACTACTCTACTCTACACATAACCTACCCTATACCTCCCCCTAACCTTAACTACTCTACTCTACACATAACCTACTCTACACCTCCCCCTAATCTTAACTACTCTACACATAGCTAGTTGTGATTGTGAGGGGCTCTATGGTTGGTAAATAGCACTGATAGTACAATAGTTCTGTGCAGCTTTTTCTGCTGTATTTTTTTACAGTATGTACTGCAGGGTTATGTGCGAGGCTGCTCAGAGCTTGTTAACAGTGTTCTCTTGGCCATGCTGATGCTGTTCCCATCTGGCCATCCATCTTTTCCAATCAGCAGCTGGGCTGGTGGCCACTTCAGTTAGACAAAGGTAACTGGCCACACAGTCCCACTCAGCAAAGCCACTCGCTAGCTAAGCTATGTACCTCCTGAACAATAGCTACCCGGCAAACAGTCTGTATGAACTCACCAGTAGGGTTGAATGTTTTTTTCTGTTTTTTTGGGTTTTAGTGACTCTACATACCTAGTTTTAGTCTCTGTTTGGCTGCTGCTATTGCAGGTGGTGTTCTTCATGAAGGCTCTACATGCCAAAAATTATGAGTAAAATTTACTTTAAAAAAGTTTTGCAACTTTTTGCATTTGCGTTTTTTTTTTTTAGTAAATTTAATTTCAAATAAATTGAAGTAACTTCAACTTGGTTTCAAGACTTAAATGTTACATAGAGTAAATAAGTGAACTGAATTTCAGTCAGTCCTTTCTTTTAGTAAACTTTACTTAATTTCTGCATACAATATTACCAAATTACAATTACTTAATTTATACAATATTACTCAAATAATTTATGATACACAATATATTATAATTCCTGAAATTTAAATATTTTTAGTTTAAACACACATATTACACTGTCTCAACACATGGATGGCATGTAATACTTTCCTTTTAGTATACCAAATAGAATGTATTACATGCCATCCTGTTTACAAAATAAATCTGTGAGATTATGTAAATATTTGAATGTGAATCTAAAAATATTTAAATCAAACGCTGAACTTAAGAAGAGATTCCAATTTCCCAGCATGCTCTCTCTTACCAGACTTCCCTGACTCTGCTGATCAAGTTACGGATCATGTGACGCTTCGGCATTCCAGCTCACCAGATTTCTGAGATTTCTATCACCTGTCTTGACCTGTATAAATACCCCCTGTTTTCCTCTGTTCAGTGCCTGGTATTGGATCTATTTTTATAGCTTTTCTTCCCTGCATTTACTTTTCTCTCATCTTTTTTTTTGTGTATTTGACCACTTTTTTTACCTAGCCCTTGTTTTGTTTTGTAGTGGTTGTGTTTTGTTAGCCTAATAGTTGCCAACTTTTTTTATTATTTGTATATTTGGCGACCCTTTTGCCTTGCACTTTTACTCATTGTTGGATATCCTGTGTATGATCCATTATTCTGCCTGCCCATTCTGGTATGTTGTTTTTTTCTGCTGCCCTTTTGTTACAGATCTTGCCTGTCCCTGACTATTCCTGCAAGTTTAGCCCTGTATTTAATAAATTGTGTGATTGGTATCTGTGTGTCTGTTGTGTGTTTGGCCACCGTGACATTATGAGTCCTTTTTTCCTCATAACTAGATTAGATTAATTCATGCCTAGATAGTTTAGCTCTACCAGCACTGAGAAATGACCAACCTGGTGCCACATAAACTGAAGCAAACCGCAGTGTTCCACCTCTTCATATTGTGTGAGTATATTATCTTTTAGAGCATTGTGGAGATGATGTACCTGCAGTGTGCCTCAATCAATCCGCGTAACTCCAGCCCTCCCGCTGCTAAAGCTAGCATGCTAGTCACGTACCGTGCTAAAGAGCAGAGGAAACACGGCTGTTTCATCACTCAAAGCTCTCCATATTTATTTAAGGTTAACAAATTGTCATGCAGGATGTCAGACGCTTCATGAATATACAATGTGAGACACAGCTGAAGGTTGTTCCAATCAGTCATGGTGGAGCTCAGTCTACTCTGGAGATTGAGATGTGCTTTCACATACAGTCTATTATATTTATTATATGGACAAAAGTATTGGGACTACTACTACCACTATTGTTTCTTCTGAAATCTCCTTTTGTTGGATTATCTGTCTCTACTGTTTGTTGTATCTGATCTACTACACACAGTCCTATTTGGTTATACTTCTCTACAGGCACTAGAGAAGATGTGTGTGTGTGTATGTGTGTGTGTGTGTGTGCATTTGCACATCTGTGTCAGCAATATGTGCAACTTAAATTAGTAATTAAATTCATTCATTAGAAGGTGTCTACGCAATATATACAGTTATTTGCGGGTAAGACAGCTACACTAAGCTAACGCAGTCATGGGCAACGACTAAAAACAACACAATTAATGGTAAATATATGAAAATATATGAAAAAGTCATGAGAGAGCAGTGTGTAGATTGTTTGCAAAGTGTTGCATCAGTGGCCAGATGGCCTGAGAATGCCCACACCTGTATAAACGTTCATCCACACTTCATTTTCCTCCAAATTGTCAATACAGCGTTGCTCTGCTGAAGACTTTCAGGCGCTCTCTCCATCTCAATAGCTTTCTTTCTCACACACGTGCACACACACGCACAGCTCACACTAGAAAAAAAAAAAAAAAAAAACTACCCCAAGATATTATAATACAGAAAAAAAAAAAAAAAAAAAAAAAAAATATATATATATATATATATATATATATATATATATATATATATATATATATATATATATATATATAATATAATGTATTTTTGGCCGCACAGTGGCTGAGTGGTTAACACGTTTACCTGCCAGCACCGGGGTCTTGGGTTCAAGTGCCTATGTGTGTTTTCTCTGGTTTCCTCCCACAGTCCAAAAACATGGAAAACTGGATTTGCTTAAGTGCTTAGAAGAAGAAAAAAAAAATGGATATTGTAAATTATCCGAGTGTTAATGTATGTATGACTGGCTCCTCTGTGCCTGATACAGTCCTCCAGGTGGATGGTTGTTTCTGGTTGAGAGTACGCTGTGCCTAATTGGTTGCCGCTTCCCACCAGTGTGTGTGTGTATGTGTGTTGATAAGTGTTGAGTATAAATGGTTGTGTGTAAAATAAACATGATTGTAAAGTGTCCTTTGGTTTCTATACAAGGTGCTTTATAAGTGTAACTTCTACATCTAATGCTGTTTCTTTTATTTAAATTTAAATACCCTTTGTTAGAATGGGTAGATCACATTTTACATTTTTCTATAGTTTTATATTTATCCTGGTGATTTTAACACTTTTGTTTGTTTCAACTAAATACAGCATAACTTAAATATTGTGTTTCCATTAATACATATAGTAAGCAGTTATTAACCTTTAATAAGCACGGGCTAGTGCAAAAGAGACTTTTATAAACATAATTTTTGGATAATGCAAAATATTGCTTATTACTGTTATCATCCAAATTACAGAAATGTTTGAGATATTGTTTTTTGTCAATATCACACACCCTTAGTGTCAGATGCTGTCAGGCTGCCAGCTCTGGACTTACACTGCTAATTACGTAATGCCACAGTGTTCACTCTCTCCCAGCTTCTGATTGCTCACACCTGGTCCATTTAGTATAAATACCCCTCTGTTTCCTTAGCTACTTGCTGAGTATTGAATCTAGTTTGCTAGCTCTTCTACGACATGTTTCTTTTGTTTTGTGTTTTTTTTTGTCTACTACCACTACTCTCTTGCCTTGCCCTTCGTATCGTTTGTTTACCATTGCTGTTTACTCTTTTTGCCTTGCCCTTTTACCGTCTGGATGACCTGGGTATGACCTCATTTTGCCTTCTACACACTATATGTTGTCTCAAACTATCCCTGTAAGCCTTACCCCTTGATAATAAATTGTTTGATTGATATCTGCGAGTGTCTGTCCTTGGTTTGGTCCATGTGAAACCTAGTGGGTGGTAATAATTGTGATTGTCTGGCTAGAATTATAGAATTATATGATTAGACAAACCATTTTGGTAGAAATCTGGTAAAAATAATCACATCCACATTCAATGCATCCACATTTACACACTTAGTAGCTGAACCTGTTCATTTGAAGAGGTGTCCAACCATTGTTTGGACACCGTGTATCTTCCCTTCTTTCATAAGTCTATTTCACATCCTGTCCCCAGTTCTGTATTTATATGATCCGGTGAATGAGTCGGCCTCAGTGAATGAGTAAGCCTCTCATCCATTCCACCTACTCCCGAAGGCCTCCTCGTTCTCCTGCTCGCTTCTATCCTCCTCTGTGTCTCTGCTGAAGGCAGGCGAGGAAATAATACTTTTTCTGAGTGCAATTAATTACCTAGTTTCATGGGCAGTTCATGCATAAATGTGGGCACTTTAATTTGAGCACTAATTAGCAGCCATTAAAAAAAAAAGTCAACAGAATTTGTATGTATAAACTATATTAATTCAATAACCTCTCGTTTTATTCTTAGCATGCAACAGACTGTTTTCTACTTACCTAAGTAACAGCCAATCAATACATACATGACATGTTAAAATGTGCTTATGCATTTTAAAGCACAGTTATGTGAGAATAAGTATTTGCATAGTAAGTTTTGCTTCTGTCCTTACAGTTGAAGAGTATATTTTACTTTTACTCCACTGCAGTAAATACAAGTCACTTTGAGTCTCCAGTGCCACATTATGAACAGCTATACACATGCATTTGTTGAAAAGCTGAGAGATAAATGTATAAATGAGAGATATAAGATGCATGTAAAATAAGCATGTGAACTGTGATGATATACTTGTGCAGCTCCACCAAAGTTCCATAGTGCAGTAGCAGTGTTTCGACCCAGAGTGAGAATGACATAGAAGTGGACATAGAATAGATTAAAACCATATAAAAATGATCATCAGATGGATTTTTATAAAAGAAACAAAAGGCCATTTAATTTGATGAAACACAGCACCAAATTTTGCTATACTGTGCTTTTTGTTGCTTGGTGGCTGATGTGTTTTTGCTAGCTGGCTGTTATGATGCTGCTTAACAAATTCTACAGTTTTGCTGCAGTGTCTATCTGTCTATCTATCAACAGTGATGTGAAAAAGCCTTAAATACCCCTTAAATATATTTATATATATATATATATATATATATATATATATATATATATATATATATATATATATATATATATATATATATATATCCAAACCAACCTGGCCCTAAGTGAGTAAGTAAATATTCTCCAAAAGGGAATGGACCACTCATCCAGAAGGTCACAAAAAAACCCAGAACATCATCATCTACACAACTGCAGGTCACACCCACCTAAGGTCAGTGATCTTGGCCTGTCTCACATTTACCAACAGAACATCCTGATGATCCCCAGCAGCCCCGGTTCTAGACTGCTTTGCTTGGTGGGACAGTAGAACATAATCGGTGGGCAAAAATTAGCTTTTACCAACCAAGTTAGTAGCTTGCTTAACAGCTAGCTGCTGATACTACAAGTTAAGCAACAGAAGGGTTAAAGGCAATTAACACAGAGCAAATCACCAAACAAATCACCTTTTAACTAAATTTGAGGGGGAAAGGCCCCACTTAGCCACCCCCCTAGAACCGGCCCTGATCCCTAGGACTTTGGGTAAATATTCTGTGGACTGAGGAGACAAAAGTGGAACTTTTTGGAAGGTGTGTGTCCCATTACATCTGGCATAATGTGAGGAAAAAATCCATCCATCAGTTTCTGATTTTAAGCTCAAGTGTACTTGGGTTCTGCAGCAGGACAGTGATCTGAACCACACCAGTAAGTCCACCTTTGAATGAAAATGAAAAAAATAAATGAAGGTTTTGTAGTGGCCTAGTCAAAATGTGATTGAGATGATTGTGGCATGATCTTAAAGCTGGATTTCAACTGTTGTTGTTTAGGACGCAAATACCTTTTCAAGGTAAGGTTTCAAGTTTATCTCTTTAATATTGCATAATCAAACAAAATCTGGAGTTGGAAAGGTGTTGATATCTTGACAAAATTTAGTAAAAAAACATAAAGAATAGACAATAGAACAACAGTAATGTAAATCAGCTATATACTTGTAAAAAATACTACAAAATAAACTTTGTTAATCCAGCTAGTGAACTTGTTCCAGTACAAAGCTTCCAACATGCTGGGTATAAATGAGAGCATTCCTGCTCTTTGCCCCAGGCTATTTCCATTACAGCAAGATTTGGACCATTGCAGACTGGGAGCTTGCACAGTGGGTGTATGGATGAGGTCTGAGCTGCACTGGTGGACTGACTATAGGCTGGTGGTTGCGTGTGATTGGCTGGGACGGCAGTGTGCATGAATAATGAAGGAAGGCTGCGCTGGCGGTATTTATAGTAACTGCAGAGGATGGCGCTGCTGTGAATGGGGAATTATGTATGAGAGAGCCTCCCTAACCAACCGACTACCTGCCTACAGCGTGCCTGCCTGCCTGCCTGCCTTCCCGCCCGCCCGCCTGCCTGCAGGAGCGGAGTGTGAGCCCCCCAGAGCCCTGTGACTAACAGCTGCAAAAAAATAGCTGGCAGGCGGCACAAACTCCCAGTCTCTTATCTTTAAGCTGAGACAGTCAGACTCAACCGTCGTCGTGTAAACACACACTCTAAACAGGTAATCCCTACTCCCTGCTTTCTGGCCTTGCGTACGCTGCACTGCCGGCCTGGAACTGACAGCAGAAACACACACACACACTCAGATACACACACACTCTCTCAGATTCACACACACTCAGGGTCCCCCTCATTACCATCGCTGGTTTTTTTTATTCCTGGCTGTCAACACAAGGTCGGGTTGTTAATGGCTCACGAGGCACTCCAAAAAGTCCCGCCTCGAGTCGCCCGGCGAACAGCTGCCGAAGCCCCGAGGTAATTACGGAAGAGCTCTGCACTAATGATGGCCATGATGACCGAATTAACATTCACAGGCATCTGAATAGCCTAGAACACCATCATAACCACCAGATCACACTTCACTCCAACGCTTTATCTCTATAAACGCTCATCTTTACAATTACAGCCAAGGGCCTTTTCACACTGGCTAGTACCAGCGAGACATGCACCAATCAGGCACCGATCAGGCATAGCATTCAACCCACTGACATGTAAAGTATAGAACATTAATTACCTGATTTCCATGGCAACAGTCAGGGGCATTACTTTACAGTACCAGTCAAAGTATGTCAAAATGGGGGTATGGACCCACCTTCTCAATCGTTGTTTTATTTTTTTGTTTCCTACACTGTAAATAAATACTGTAGTCTATAAAGGAACACATAAGGATTTGTGTAGTTAAAACTTAAAAGTGCCAAAGTCAGAGCACACCTGCCTCTTAAAGGGAAGGACAAGTCCAACGCTGATTGGTTTATTTCACGCCAACATGTATAAAGTACTAGAGATCCAGACTTAAGTAAAAATACACAAGTAGTCTGTCAAAAAAGTGACTTGAGTAGACGTTAAAGAGCTCTTTAAGCATCGTACTTATGTAGAAGTATTCAAGTATTCAAATTCTTTTGTACTTAAGTATTGCAAGTATTGTAGTTTATTCAAAAATGTTCTACTCAAGTTCTAAAAGTAAAAGTACAAGTATTGTGTTGTGTTGTTTTTACAGAAATTCAAAAAGTCAAAAGTTTAAATATCATATTGTTTATATCATTTCAGATGTTTAGGCTAAAGGATGCTCACAATTCCTTTGGCTGTAGAGACAGAACAAGAACAGGAAAGAGTACATTTACATAAAGTCTTAAATTAACCGTCTAAACAAATTTACCCAAAAGAGAAGCTAAAACATTTTATAATATTTCTATCAAAAATTACCTCCTGAAGCTTTGTTTATCTGGTCTGAATTAAACAGCTAAAAGTGGAAAGAATTTTTCAGGGCATTGTCACGAAGTGACCCAGGCAGGGAGACGAGGAGGCGGACACAAATGCAGGTAAGGGAAAAATGAATGATTTAATAAATAAATAACAAGTAACAAATCTAGAAAATAAACACAAAGCAGGGATATATATAAGGAGCTTAGGGAGACGGAAATAAACAGGAAACTAGAAACATAAAACTAGAGATAAACACAGAGACTAAGGCGTGAGGAACATAGGCATTGAAACACAGAGAAACGCTGAGAGACAAAACGACATGGGAAGGTGCAAAGACCGACAGAGGACAAGGTGGCAGAGGAGGGCTATTTATAGTAACAGGAAACACTAAAATTAGAAACACCTGGGGAAGGGGCGGAGCTACAAATGAGACACACATGGAAAAGTACTGAGACAGGAGACACAGGGGAGCACAGGTCACGTGGGCAAGACATAGAGACACGAGACGAGGCCAAGATGTGACAGGCATCTGCTCACATTAAGCAATAAAATACCATTGATTAATTTTGACCTTTTTTTCACTTGAATCTGAATATGGCCCTTTATTTTGAAAACCATCCCAATATACACAACTGACTAATTGACTGATTGGCCACACACACATGCATACACACACACGCGAGCACACGCGTGTGGACAAACAGAATAAAGAGTGCTGTTTAATATTGTGTGCACACGTGTGTTTGGGCTCAGCGGAAATGCGGACTGGCGACGCCCCTTAACGAGCAACGAGGCAGCACGTTAAAAATGTAACGGACCAAAAGATTTAAACTCAGGGAAAATATGTAATGAAGTAAATGTAGAAGTAGGAGAAAAAAATAATGCTCCAGTAAAGTACAGTAAAGTTAAGTACTTCTACTTCACCCCTAATATCAGATCATCCTTATCATATTACATACAATACTGCACATAAGCTGTGGTCCAATCTGAAGGCAGCTGCCTAGATAGTCATCGCCTTCAATGGCATATTTTTTAACCGATGAGGAAACTTATGTTTCATTGCGTAGAGCCACTAAACTGGACTATCAAATTTTTAAACACACAGAGAGCTGCAATCACGCCACCCCACACAACCCCACACCACAAAAACCCCCACTGTGTCAAAATAAAAGACCCCCAGTATAAATTATGCATTAACACAAAACACAAAATTACAACTAAACCTGCTGTCTCACAATACTTTGTATAAGCCATCAAAGCTAAATCATCGAACTAAGCTACATTTTAAGCTATAGTACATTCATACACAGTCAGCTAATCTGTTTTTACCTTTTAGTTTTATACAACAAAAACATAACATGCGTCATGAATTTCTTATTTATTAATACATAAAATAAAAGTGTGACATTTACCCATACCCACTAGTTCAGATTTGATTCTAAAATAAGCATAGTGAATAAAAACACGACAAGCTAAATCAATAATGTTCAGAAACTCTTTATATAAGGAGCTAATGCTGCCTCCAGACAGTCTGGGCAGAGTTAGTCTAAATTAGGTAAATTAGGAACAGCGCTTTATGGACAACACAATCATAATTCCACTATTTACATATTAAATCACTGAGTTACAGGTTAATCTGCAGTTATTCCGGATAACAGTTAAAGCTTTTACACTGTACTGTAAACTACCTGGCGCTGCTAGCGCTAATGGCTTTAGCTTTTCTGGTAAATGTAATACCAGACAGATGATGGGGTGATGCTTGCCGAATGAAAGGTAAAGACTGGTTTATTTACAGAGCCGTAAACAGAATAACACAGCCAGATAACAGATCGAACAGAACTCACAGTGTAAACAGGAGACGTAGTAGTGAAAACAGTCCAAGATCCGAAGCCAGAGAGACAGTCCGATAATACAACAAATCCGATAATGGCAAAGACAAAAGGCAAAATCCGTAATACAGCAAAAAGGGTCATAACAAAAGGGCAGACAGAAAAAGGTTTGGAAAAACGCTCAGTACGCAACATGAGTCGGCAATACCTCGCAAAGTACATATGCTAACAGAGCCTTATATATACAAAACCTAGGATTACTATGAACCGGAACAACTTAGAACACAGGTGACTCTGAACGGGGGAGCGTAACACGATTGGGTGAGGGTGAGCGGCTGACGGTGACGTCATCGCCAGTGGGTTTATGGGAAATGGAGTTCGGCAGTGTGAAAGGAGAGCCTAGAGACGTGACAGTAAAAAAGCTAACGGTAGCTTCACCTGGTCAGGTCTTACTTTAAATGAAGTACAGGAGAAAACAACACTGAAAATCAACTTACAACAGTGCAAAATGTTCTAGTTTGATAAACACAGGCAGCAGTGAGTGGAAATTTGGAAAATTACTTACATTTGTACAGAAACTCCCTATTTTAGGCACATGCTGCCTCAAAATGCTGCCCTTCAGAATGGAACGCAGTTATTATCTGCTGAAATACTGTTGCTGTGTATCAGAATGTGTGCGGGGATCTCTTTCTGCACAAGTTCAAACCTTTCCCCACATTATACTTTAAAATCTCAGGCTTTTGAGGCGTATAATTTATTCACACGCTGCTCCACCGTAAACAAGATAAAGCAGAAATGAGGGTCAGCTGAGAGACGAGCAGCGTGGTTTAAAGATGAAAGATGGTGGAGCATTATAGTGTAGTATTAAATACAGCAGCAGAAGAGTTGCGTTTTAAACTGTGTTTAACATTTCCAACACTTTTCGTGTTTGTATTTATCTTCATTACCTTTTATCCTCATTACTGTGGGATTCTTCTTTCTAAAGATGTGTTACACAGCTGTATCTAACCACCATGCTGCCACCACTATCACTAACACTTTAATCTATTCATTTATCACACATTTATACACTATTAATATCTTTTTCCTGCTGTTTCTACCAACTAAATCAATACTGTTACATTCTACACTGTTATACTGCAGTATTATTAATACACGCTACCAATTAAAGCATTTATTAATATTAATATTAATTAATAATATTAATCAGACACCAGAATAATTGGAATAATTATTTTAATCACCTCTTCAGCTCATTATTTCACCTCTATTACAGCTGATTAGACTGGGAACACCAATAATCACTGCTGTTATACTGCAGTCTAGAGCTGTTTTTTACACAATCGAATAAAGTCAGATTCACAAGGTCCTAATTTGATTTGGTTGATTTAATATTTTAGAGAACTTATGTTGTAATTGTACAATGAAAACTAAACCTACTATTATAAAAGTGTTAGTATTTACCTGAGATATCAACCCTAGACAGACATTAAAGGTTTTGATTATTTAATTTACTATAATTTTTTTTTTTATTCTCTGAATGTATTTGGAGCCGTATTTAAGGTGGAATGGAAAACACTGAGTGAGAGCAAAAATAAGAACGTTTTTTAAAAGCAAAAGTAAAGAAAAATAAAGAAAAAAGAAAAAAAGGAATGAAATAACAAAAAAAGAAAGTCTGAATGATACAAAAAATAAAGGAAAAGAAAGGGAAAGAAATAAGAAAGATATTGAATATATAAAAATAAAAGAGAAAGAAAGATGTATGAAAATGAAACAAAAAAAGAACAAGTAAAAAGAAGAATAAAAGAAAAAAAAAAGAAAAAAGCCAAAGGGTAAAAGAATGTAATGAGGAGTAAAATAGGATGCAAAGAAAAAGACAGCAAAAAACAGAGAGAAGAAAAACATAAAGTAAGTGAAAAGACAGAAAGTCTGAATGATACGAAAAAAAAGGAAAGAAAGGGAAAGAAATAAGAAAGATATTGAATATATACAAAATAAAAGAGAAAGAAAGATGTATAAAAATGAAATAAAAAAGAACAAGTAAAAAGAAGAATAAAAGATAAAAAAAGATAATAAAAATGGTAAAAGAATGTAATGAGGAGTAAAATAGGATGCAAAGAAAAAAACAGCAAAAAAAAAAAAAAAAAACAGAGAGAAGAAAAAAATAAAGTGAGAGAAAAGACAGAAATACCAAAAGTGAAATTGGTTACAAATAAATTGTGACAAAGAAAGGAAAAATCTCACTCTCTTGCTCTTTTCACTCTTTCTAACTCGCTCTCTCGCTTCCTCTCTTCTCTCTCTTTCTTTTTCTCTGGGCCCTATTGTACCCCCTGGATAAGGTGTTGGAGATAGATAGATAAATAGATAGATAGATGGATGGATGGATAGATACTTTATTTATCCCAAAGCAAATTTAGGCATCCAGCAGCAACAACACAATACAATAAGAAACATATTCAAACATAAATTACAACACAGAAGAATAGAAAATATATAAGGCTATAAAAAACTTACTATACAACGTGAAGAATAAAACAATAAGTGTTTAGTAATATTCTATCTTGGCGACGAGATGCAAAAGCACCACACTGTTAAGATATCAATGCACCGAAGCACAACTGGCTCTTAAAGGGAATTACAACTGGCGCACTTATTGTTTTATTTCACGTTACGGCCTAAACACACCCATAAATAATTAGTTAATTAACTAATAAAAGAAAATATTCCGAAAAAGACGTTTATCAGACCGAGTATTTATGACCTCGCCCACCTTGGTTCGGGACCGCCCCCAGGCAGAGCTGAAGCCGGGCTGCAGCAGAGCTGAAACTGTTTGGTTAGCTGAGGAGGAGCTAACAGCTCTGTTCACACCAGCTAATTCAGGTTATCTATCCTGTGTAAGTAACTATAGGTTTAAATCGGATCTCCGGTTGATTCTGCGTTTTACCGAGACCTTAAATAAACACTTGGGAAGCAAGCTTTGACAAGGTTGCACAAATCAACAGAACACCGGTCAAAGTGAGCGCCGGATTTTATGAATCAGAGTGGATTTCGGGGCTTCGAAGTCTGAGGTAAAAGTTTAGTAGCGTTAGTTGAGCTGAAGGAAATGTTATCAATGGCGCAGGGAGAGCAGCTAGCAGCCACCACTTACACTGTGACGCTGAGAGTCTGACGCTTAGCAAAGTTTAAGGGTTAACTTTACCCACCGCTCAATGCTGTATCTTTATATCTAAGGCTGTATCTCTGAAAACATATTGTACTTTGAGTTTTAGAGCTGTAAAATTGACTGTGGGGAGGTGTCAGGTTGCGTTCTCTACGGCAGTGCTGTTAGCCAATCAGAGGCGATATGTTTGCATGTATGAATATTCATAAGTAAGAGCCGAAATCCTGTCCTTCTTCAGAGACCACGAATCCAGTGAACTAAAGCAGGGTTATACAGAAACACCAGAACACTTTTTTTTCTTTTTTTACAAATAAATGGCTCATGTGACATTCATTCATACTAGAGACCACAACTAGACATTTTAAAATGAATGAAAAAACAATGGAATAAGACCTTTAAAAGAATAAGTACATGCATTTTGCATTTTTTTTACGCCTGTGCAATACTGAAGATACACAGACGCCCTAAATCCTAAATCCAGCCGCATGATACGCAATTGACCGGTGCGCTATAGATTGCTAAAATAGGGCCCTCTCTCTCTCTCTCTCTCTCTCTCTCTCTCTACCTCTCTTTCTCTCTCTCTCTCTCTCTTCACTTCACCATCTCTCTCACAGCGTTGAATAGTGTCAAGAGTGTCAGATAAGTGAGAAGGGAAATGGAGAGATGAATGAGTGGAAGTCAGAGATTAAATCTGATTTAATACAGAGAGAGAGAGAGAGAGAGAGGGAGAGATCAAAGCATGTTTTATTGTCTTTATCTTTTCTATGTAGGCCAATCAATATCACTACTACACATCACACACTTTGATCCCTCTCTCTTGCCCTCTTTATCTCCTCTGTCTCTCTGCGGCACTTCCACTATTTTATTCACTCCTCCTCCACTCCATCATCTCCATCACTCGCTCCATTCCTTCACCTCTGTTCTCCTGCAGTGTATTCCGAGTTCTGTGACCTAAACCCTTTGTAAACCTGTTTTTTTTTTGCTTTTCAAATCTCAGTTTTATACATAATGAAGCCCTGAGCTCTTGTTCAGACTTGAACTTAATTTTTCTTTACACTTAATGCAGAGCAGTTTGACCATAGGGCCACTCGAGAGCTATCAAATTACACCACATAAATACACAGTACATCTGAATTACTTGTGTCAAAATGTACTTGAGTAAAAGTAAAATTGCCTATTTTAAAAAGTACTTTAAAAATGACAAATTACTCATAAAATCTACTCAATTACAGTAACTTGAGTAAATGTAATTAATTACTTTCCACCTCTGGTAGAGGTACAGGTATACAGTAAATAGCTCTATTTCTATAATGTTCTAATCAGTATTTTGGCAAAAACTACTCAACCAAGTAAAGAAAAAAATAATTTAAGAAATGAAGGTCAGTCAATCTGAAAAAAAAAAACAATTTAAAAAATTAAAAATAAATCAAGAACTTATCCTCAAGTATCCTCCAGTGCAGACGCAAAGACCATCAGAAACGTTATGATGAAACTGGCTCTCATCAGGACCGGCCCAGGAAAGGAAGACCAGGAGTTTTCTCAGTTCACTTTTAAGTTTAATACATGATTCCTTATATGTTCCTTTCCTTTCATTCCTATTCTGAATGATGTCAGTATTAATTGGCAATATAGGAAAGAAATATAAACACATTGAAAAAGAAGATGTGTCCAAATGTTTAACTGGTACTTTGTTAATATTTTGGTACTTTAGTAATTGTTTCTTCTTTCTCTGATTTTCTTTTACTCATTTCTTTCTCTTGCTGTTTTTCTGTCTTATCCCTCCTCCCTCTCCCTCTCTCTCTCTCTCTCTCTCTCTCTCGTTCAGTCAGCAGATTATACTGTAGATCTGTGTGACTCCCTTTATTGGACTAAGTTGCTGAGAGACACTTTGATATATTGGCTGCTAAAAATAATCTCTGTTCAGTTTACATTTGAGAAATAATCACCACAGAATTTACTCAGCGCTCGCAAAATACACTTAAGTCTTGCGTGTCTGCGTGTGTGTGTGCGTGTCTGAGTGTGTGTGTGTGTGTGTGTGTGTTAGACTACAGTATATTACATTAGATCTCTGAGTGGAAATAGAGGAGCTGTTGGTTTTATTACTCAGCTGGGAAGGCGGGGGCGGATCTTCGACTCTTACAGATCCAGACGTCACTGCAGCTGAGATATAAGTGCGTTTGTTAGCCAATAGAAAAGAATCACTAATAGAAGGAGACCACATTCTGGTTACAGACCCATATCCTGTCCTATCTAGTCCTGGACTTACAACTTTAGCTGTTTTAATTACACCTGTGAATGTTAATGCTTTAATCAATGTCATGGATCTGAATTGAGCTATGCCAAATTTTCCGCCCATTCAGCTGCTAGTTATATCCCCTATCACAGGTGATGTCACAACACAAGGATGGTGAAGACTAGCACATGCCTCCTCCGACACACGTAAAGTCAGCCACCACCTCTTTTTAAACAGCTGCTGATGCAGCATTGCCGAGTAGCATCACAGCTCACTTGGAGGAAAGCGCAGCAACTTTGTTCTGATACATCAGCTCACAGACGCCTTGTGCTGATCGACATCACCCTTCGGAGTAATGAGGGAAAATGGGAAATAGCACCATCTACCCACCCTGAGAGAGCAAGGCAAATTGTGCTCTCTCAAGGCTCTAGCAAGCTGCATGACCGGGATTCAAACCAGCAATCTCCCAATCAAAGTAACAGTGCTTTAGATCACTGGACCATTTTTTTTAATTATATACTCACACAGCGTTGCTTACACACACAATGCAGATCCCAGGGTACAAATTATGGGGGTTTGGGAGTGGAGCATTCTGACCCCCCTAATTAAGGTTTAAACACCCTCAAAATGTGTAAAACAATAGATTGGATGAATAAAACATTTATTTATCATTCTTACCAATAAGAGAGACAAAAAATGTACATTTACACATATCTTGTAGTGCACGTCCTATAGTGGGCGTGTCTTGTGGGATGCAGACTTATACTATTGATAGACATGTCTTGTAGTGGGCGTGTCTCATAGTGGGCGTGTCTTGTAGTCTTGCCGGAAGCAGACAGATATGACTGAAGACTTCAGGCTGAATATGTGTGTTTTTTAGGTGCTTTGAACTGAACGTTTTTAGTTTTTAAGGTGGAACTGAACATTCAAATCAGAAGCCAAGTGTAATTCCATGTGGACTGTTCGTCATATCTACACAACATAAGCAGAGATGTAAAAAAAAAAAAAAATCAAAAAGTACTTAACGAATACTACAAGGTGGAAGAAAAATATGTTTTAATATGTTACTAATAATTTTGTATTCTGGCGGTTTTAGTATTGAGGATTTAGTTGAGCAGATCTGCAATAAACTCAAATATTCATGTATGGAATCAATACACTGCTGTACAACCTTGAAGTAAAAACATTTTCTTGAAGTAAAAAAATGTATCATAGTTGGCTGAACTTAATATATTTATTCGAGGTAATTTAATAATGTATGCCAGAATTGACAACTAAACAAATGTGTTGAAATTAGTTACTAAAACATTTTTTTTATTAGATTAACAAACTTAGAAGTGTTTGTTGTAAATGTCAACAGAAAAACACTAATAAACTAAACAATTTTTTATAAAAATATAGAAAAAAAATATTAATTGGTTCAACTTAACTCAGTCACTCATCATTTCTCTTTGACCAGTTAAGTTGTAAATATTTTAAGATTATTTAAGTTAACTGAGTTTTGTTCAAACAACAGTAGTTTAATTAGCTCAACCATTTCTTTTCAAGTATATATAAATAATTTAGTTTATTTAATATATGTAAGAGCACAGTTTTGCTCAAAAGAGTTTAAAAGAGGACAAACTGTTGGTGCACGTCTTGCTGGAGCATCTGTGACCAAGACAGCAAGTCTTTGTGATGCATCAAGGGCCACGGTATCCAGGGTAATGTCAGCATAACACCAAAAAGGATGAACCACATCCAACAGGATTAACTGTGGATGCAAGAGGAAGCTGTCTGAAAGGGATGTTCGGGTGCTAACCCGGATTATATGCAAAAAACATAAAACCACTGCTGCCCAAATCACGGCAGAATTCAATGTGCACCTCAACTCTCCTGTTTCCACCAGAACTGTCCGTCAGGACAATAAATTATTGTGGTCTAAAACCAGGTGTTTCAGTTTCATTGTCTAACCCCTGTAAATAGTCTCAATAAAATACAATGCATCCCCCGGCTTACCTCAGAGCAGCAAAGCACTGCACTGCTTTCCACATGCTAAAGGAGACACCTCAGAAATCTCTAGTTTGGAGCACTTTAAATTATCAGATGATAAGAAAACACTAGGGGTGTCACGATCTCGATATTTTATCGAAATCGAATCGAAATGAGGTCACGATCTCGAGTATCGAAGTCAAAAAGAGGATCGACGATCCCTCCCGCGCGCGCTACGCAAATAGCGCAGCGCGCTACGCAAATGGCGCGGCACCAACACAGCGCATCCTATTCATTTAAATAGAGATAGCCACTGCATGAGCGCAGTCGGCGGGAGTGTGATCACTGTTTTTATCTGTCCAACGGGGGAGGGGGGGCGGGGGTTGGGCGCGCAGGTTTTGTATCTGTATCTAACGGAGGGGTGGGTGCGCGCAGGTGAGAGCGTGTGAACTCGCTGAAATGCGTGTGTCAGTGTGACTTGAGAACACTGACTATAGATCACAGTGAGGTGGATTAAAAATCTTAAACTTATAATTGACTACACCTGTTGCTTTCCATTGAATTAAAAAACATCTTTCTCTCAGATAAAGTAAACACAAGCGTGTTTCTGACTAAAATAAAAGCTTTTCAGGAGAGATATAAGTTATGTGTAAATATTTATAAGACAATACCCACATCACTTATCTAACCAGCCTGTACTGATTTCTGCCCCCCAATAATGCTTTCAATAACCTCTTGTAACCCCTGGGAGCCAGGGGTTACACTCTAATAGCCTTTAATAGTCTTCAGTAGCCTTTAAAAGACTTACCTGGCGGCCGTGGTGTGTCCACTAAACTCCGTAGTTATAAACATCCTGAGGTTAGCAGCGCGCTAACTGACCTGTTTATAATGTAATCCGAGCAGTGCCTCCGTGTCGGCTGTTCTAACCTGCTGCTGTTAGCTGCTTGGGCTGAAAGATGAACTGTAGTGAGCTGTATTATCCGGTTAGTGGGGTTAAAACCTTTATTTGTTTACAGAAACAGTAAAAACGGACTGGCTGAGCTCTGTAGCCCGTGGCTGGGCTGTACTGAAGTAGTGACTGAGTGAAGAGAGCGGGGCTTGTGCTGCTGCTGCTAGTGGTTGGATGAAGAACTGCAGCTTCATGTAATGAGCAGTTTCACCAGCCATCCACACACAGCTCTGATAAACTGCTTGTTTTAATAGTGCACACTGTTGCTACCAAAAAAAGTCACTAGATGGCATTACCATATATATCTTAATAAATAATAATAATAATATTTATAATATTTATAATAATAATAATAATAATAATAATAATAATAAATATATTATTTAAATTTTATGAGGCATAAAATAATAACAAGAAAAAAAAACAAGAAAATCGAGAATCGAATCGAATCGTGACCCTCAAATCGAAAATGAAATCGAATCGAGGATTTAGAGAATCGTGACACCCCTAGAAAACACTCACTGCAGTTTGTGATAAGAGGCTGGTACATCATAAGAGCATGACAGGTTTGAGGAATCACCTCAAATATAGAAGAGCAGCATTTCTTATCTGGGAAACACTCTGTCTTCATGCTATACAGAATATGCTTGGCCTGTTAGCATCATTTATTCTAAATTCCAGAGTTATGATGTGAACAACACCATTTATACTGTGGTTTTGGTATGAATTCTTATATAGACCTATAGAAACCGTACTACTGAGTGTAAATTGTTCACAGTAGTGGTGAATAAAATCTGCCACCCCAAACATTTCCTCAGAGAAAATTATTACACAAAATAATTACACATACACATAATGTGTAAGGCATAACTCTGTCCAATGAAAAACACTTATCTCCAAAATAGCAACTTTACAGGAGAAAGAAAAAACCTTTGTAAACTTTCAATGGAAGTCAATGTAAAAAGAGTTTATTTCAGGTCATTTTGAAGTATTATTCTATTGGTCTGTTCATCAAGAAATTTTGGCACAGTGTAAGGGTCAGTTTGTCTGTTCAAATTCTGTATTAAACAAAAAATTGATAAAAATGGAGATAAGTGTTTTTTATAGGACAACAACAATATACAGGGCGTGCTAAGACCAAATAATGCCGGGAGAAAACTTTAGTTTTTTGTTTGTTTTCAGATTTGGCACTATTTACCTTTAATAACATGACTCATTAAACCTGTGTGACGACGAGTGTAGGTTTGGATGGTAAATCAATGAAAAAATATTTGTGTTTGTGTTTAGTGATGTGTATATATATAAACAGCTCTGGAAAAATATAAGAGACCACTTAAAAATCATGAGTTTCTTTGATTTTACCTAACTGAAATCCTCTGGAACATAATCAAGAGGAAGATGGATGAACACAAGACATCAAACAAAGCTGAACTGCTTGAATTTTTGCACCAGGAGTGGCATAAAGTTATCCAAAAGCAGTGTGTAAGACTGGTGGAGGAGAACATGCCAAGATGCATTAAAACTGTGATCAAAAACCAGGGTTATTCCACCAAATATTGATTTCTGAACTCATAAAACTTTACGAATATGAACTTGTTTTCTTTTCATAATTTGAGGTCTGAAAGCTCTGCATCTTTTTTGCTATTTCAGCCATATTTTTTTCCAACAGAGTACAAATATGCTTTAAGATATGAAGCATTATGTAATAGTGTAGTTGTTAATGTAAAGTAGTGCAATTGTCATGCTGGACAGAACTCATTATAAATATATTATTACATAAAGTAATGATACAAGGGGTAGTCAAAATGAGCTGGGTCAATACGGTAAACAGTAGCCAGAGAGAGTAAACGTACCATACGCAGGTAACAGTCCAAGGGTCACACACGAGAAGACAAAAGCGATGGGCATACAAAAATCAGAAAATCAGATTAATGCTTTGTCAAATAGCTAAATTAGACAATCCTCGACAAGGTGTGAGTGGAATGAGGGTGTATATATCCTAAGGTGAACAGGTGAAATCAATATTCAGGTGATTGACTGCTGCACACAAAGTCATTGCACATTTTTTTAGCTCCCATAAGACATGGGAAAAGTCATTGACATATTTGTCAAAGAGTGTCAAAGAATATCCAAAGTCAATCTCTTTTTTTTTTCTCCAGTGAGAGTTTAGCCCTCTGTTGTATCATTAGTGAGAACAGTGAAGGCAATATGGCTGAAGTGTGGGTGTAAATAATTTATGAAGGTAAAGGAGTGGTCCAGAGAACAAGACGTACAAACTACAGTCTCTTCAACACTTAGTAAATCAACTGCAGAACACAGTATGACTGCTGATCGTGGGCATTATATATATATATATAGTTTTTCTACATTGTAAATACATTCTGAAGTTATTCAGACTATAAAGGAACACACAATGAATCATGTAGTAACTTAAAAGCATTTATACTCTGTGCAACAAAGGTAACTCTTGGTCTTCCTTTTCTGGGGCAGTCCTGATGAGAGCCAGTTTCATCACAACATTTTTTTTGTTGGTCTTTGCGACTGCACTTGAAGATATTATTAAGTTCTTGAAATTTTTCGAATTAAATGTGTTGTGTAAAAATTACAACAGCAGCAAATCTGTACTGTTTGTATGTGTGTGTGTGTGAGTGTGTGTTTGTGTGTGTGTATGCAGCTTACTTACTCTCTTTTATCTCAGCAGAGGAGAAAAGACAGCACATCTGGTTAAAAGTAATGTCTCCGCTTAAATAATGCAAATAACCACAATAGCAATCTCAAGGGTGGCAAAAATTAATCATACAATAGTTTGAAAAATATATATTATTGCGATATGCAACTCTCACTAAGAAAACTATCACTAATTATTCTTTGAAATACTGTGGTTATACAATATTTTTATCGTTGTTAAATACAGATTCTAACAGTTAAATGATATGCAAGACAATACATGTAAAAAAGCAATATGTTACACAATGGTAATATATATTTATACTAACAGTATAGCACCAAAGTAAACCCTTTCAGACTTTAAGCAGGACAAAATCCAAACTATAAAAATGATCTTAGTGAAATGTTCCTCTTGGCACTGGCTGCAACACAAACCCAGGCTTAACAGTTGGAGCAGTGTTCTTTTCATGAAATTCATGAAAATCCTTTCTATGATTTTTTTCAGCAAAAATACCTAAACTGCTCACTAACCCTTCTAAGAAATGTTCTATGTTGACATTAAAAGGACATAAAAACAGAAAATCTGATTTTTGAGTACAAGATGTTCTACTGTCTGCTCAGCACTTGAGTTAAATCAACCGCAAGACACAGTAAGATGGGGCTCATCACTGACATCCATATGTGGAGCCATATTGTGACTCCTGGATTAAACTTTACAGGATCCAAAGAGGTAACCCATACAGACCCCTTATGGGCATGTTATCTGAGCTATACAGTGGCATAAAAAAGTATTTGCCCCCTTACAGATTTTACAGGTTTGTTTTTGCGTTTTTGTCATACTTACATTTATTAGATTATCAAACAATTTAACAATTTAAACACTTTAATATCAGACAAATATAAACTGAGTAAATAATAAAATAACGGTACCACTTTAAAATAAGACTACCTTTATAAAGGGTTTATAAATGGTTTACAATTAGTTTATTAATGGTTACTAATTAGGTTGTAAATGCCTTAACAATCATTAATAATCAGTTATAACACATACGTAGAAAGGGCGACTATGACCTGATGTCTGTCAAATAGTGAACCCACAGCCATTTATATTGTTGCTCTTTCTACGTATGTGTTATAACTGATTATTAATGATTTGTAAGGCATTTACAACCTAATTAGTAACCATTAATAAACTAATTGTAAACCATTTATAAACCCTTTATAAAGGTAGTCTTATTTTAAAGTGGTACCAAAATAGCCTTTTAAATGATCATTTTATTTATTAATGAAAAAAAAAACTATCCAATCCAATCCAATCTGTGTGGAAAACTGTTTGCCCCCCATAAATGAACTGTAATTAATCACACTTTTTCACACAGGGCTAGATTGGTTTGGATAGTTTTTTTAACTATCCAAATAAATGATTATAATTTAAAAAGTGCCTTTTATATTTACTCAGATAATCTTTTGTCTGATATTAAAGTTCTTTTTATATTCGGAAAAAAGAATATAAATCTGTAGGGAGACAAATCATTTTTCGCGCCTATAGGGAAACCTTATTATACTGTTCCTCATAAAGGCCTTTCTAATAATCTCAACTTCTTGTGTGAGATAAGAGTTGCAGAGTTGTACGCTTTTTCTCTAAAATGTTTCTGCATTTTTCAAGACTGTCTGTGTGCAACAGGGGCTTCACAGTGCACATGCACCTCCAAGCCCCAGAAATGCACTCTCAAGCCCCAAACCTTCAGTGGCCAATGAAACTGGGTGTGTTCAGTCATAGAAGAGATCAGTATGAACATGTGGGTAAATTGAATGCTGATATCACTTTAGCCAAGTAGCTAACTACTTATTAAATGTAAATGTATCAACGTTTCAGGTAGATTGTTTTAGCTTCTATGAGTAGCTAGCTAGCTAGCATTAAGCACATTTTTTTGCTAAATTGCAACATGTCAGTTATAACAGTAGCAAGAAGCTAACTGGTTAGGTTGGCTAACTAGCTTACCTAACTGCTAATCAAGCTAACTAGCTATCTACAGTGTAACAGTAAGACAAAACATAGACACTAAAGCTTAAAACATTTAATATTCATGGGTTTACCTAACAATCAGTCCACCCACAATGCAACAACTTGGGGCTTGAGAGTGCATTTCTGGGGCTCGGTAGTGCATGTGCACTGTGAAGCCCATGTTGCACACAGACCCCTCCCGCATTTTTCTGAATTCCAGGAGCGTGTACGTGTCAGCAAGCCCTCTGCGGCCTCTTCCACGCTTTGTGATCTAAGAATTTGTATAAACGCAGCTCCTTTCTTCACTCTACGGTTTACAAGCTCCTGTAAATTTGACACCTCCTGTGCTCCTGTGAAATCTGGCTGCTATGAACACGACACAGCCCGTTCCCCCTCGCACCTGAGCTCCTGAAGGACCTCTTAATGATCTCGAGAGCTGAATCAGGTGTGTTAAAAGGGGAAAATGCAGGAATCTGCAGTGTATGGAGACCCCAGGTGTTAATAAGAGCATGATGGGACAGCTGTGGCTGGTTCAGTGTGAAGTGGTGTTCAAGTGGTCTCAGGTTTTGTACTCAACCTCTTCTGTCTACTTAACCAAACCATTTTCAGAATTCCTTAATGAAATAATTGGTTAGAATATTAATCAGCACTAAGGTCTCAAAATATTACCACAGCACACAGATACAGTTACAGTGGCTGAAGGGCATAATACAACAGTTTGTTTTGAGTCATAGCCAGTTAGCCTGACTTAGATAAGCTAGCTAAGTTAGCTTACAGGATAAACTACAGTCTGTGTTCTCTCTAACTGAGGCTCAAACTATTCACGTTTGTAAGATAGAGCCTTAAACCTGAAGAAAACATGCGTTTCTTAGACGTGTATTTAAGGCACAAGTGTTTTGAGGCACATCTTGTGGACTTTTTCACCCAGGTTTACTTGTTTTCTCTTGCTTTTAAACTTAGCATGTTGCTAGACTCACAACTATGGTGGTTCTGTGTTTTTCCCACCCATTTTCAGAGCATGACATCATCAATCAGTAAGCTGTAACTGTGCCCCCATTTAACTGCAACAAATAGTCGTCCTAATCAACAACGTCAACTATATAAAAAAATGTTGATTTCATTGTTAATGCATTGTTAACAGTGTTGGGCACATTACTTTGAAAAAGTAATTAGTTATAGTTACTAGTTACTTCTCCAAAAAAGTAACTGAGTTACTAACGGAGTTACTTCACTATAAAACTAGTTACCAGTAAAAGTAACTATTGCGTTACTTCTGTGTTATTCGCCCCATAAAAAAAATTAACAAAAGAAAATACATTATGTAATTAGTATTGTTATTAGAAAAATAACAAACAAAAATAAACCCAAAATGTTGACAAAAATATAATCTAACAAATAAATAAAAAAAAAGAAACGAAAAACTCCACACAATCAAAGAAAATTACTAAAACTTGTAATACTGAAAAAAAAAACGTAAAAACCAAATAAGAGTCTGGGGATGAAATTAAACAAACCAAACCACACCCAAAGGAAAAATGTATATATAAACAAAACAAAAGAATGGACAAAAACAACAATCTAATGACCGTTAAAATGGTATTAATATAACAGTTTAACAGCTGGATCCAACAGCTTCACCAAGGAGGAAAAGAGAAAACAGCAGAAACCGGAGCAGCTAAAGAGAGATTAACGTCCTTAAAACGGAACTTGGCCTGTCCACGTCTGAAAAGAATACAACAATTCTCTCATTAACCTCCACAAATTCTACAAATATCTAATAATTAAAAAAACAAAAGAGAGTAATATTCCTACCTGGAGTAAATCGTGGAACAGTGAAATGGTGATGATAGGAAGAGATAAACAACAGAGATGCACAGCAGAAACCGAATGAAGGCCTCAGACCCCGGCACAACACTACCAATCACCACGCCAATCACTGAATTGATTAGAGTACGCAAATCGTCGCAATTGTGCCTCACTTCACCACGCCAAACCACACGTAAACCCACAGGCTCAGCGGCCAGAGGGTCAAGTTCACCGGAAAGAGGAGGGGTTTAACCAGGGCAAACGACTTCCTAAACCCACCCACTACCCCCTTTTTAAATAGGGTTAGAGCGACCACCTCAAAATCAATCAATCCTTCCATCCCTTGTGACTCACACACACACTTGCGCCTTTGTCTGTATGCGCGAAATAAAAAAAAAAAGTTAATTGAGCGGCTAAAGTAACGTGCAGTAACGGGGTGTCGGAAAAGGTAACAGCGTTATAGTTACAGTAAGAGTAATTATTTATATTACTCGTTACTGAAAAAAGTAACGGCGTTAGTAACCGTTTATTTCAACGCCGTTACTCCCATCACTGGTTGTTAATGTGTGATGTGGAGAGAGAGCGCGCATGCAAGAGAAAAAAGGGCGAGAGAGGAAAGCACACACATACAGTAAGAGAGTGACAAATCCTGAGCGTAGTGATTGACGTCTCCTCGTGCTTAGTTAGCCAATGAGGTTTCAGTGTGGGTGGGACTTGCAGCGCATGAGAGAACGAAGTGGTAGAAAGCCTGCTTCCAACCCCGGCTAGCACCGCTGGAGCAGCATTAGCATTAGCCGCTAACCAAGCTCAAACTATTTTGCAGTCCGTGTTAAAACAGGTTACGTGGGACGAGCCGCTAGCTTACATCGCCCTGGCTTACAAGAACACTCAGGGTTTCTCAGCGTAGCGCTGGCGGGTAGCATTAGCTGCTAACTGCTAGTGTTTAGCCGCTAATGCTAGTGCTAGATGATGCTAGTGAAATGTTTCTCCATGCTACTGGCTTCAACACAAACCTAAAGCATGATGCACCCACCCCCATGTTTGACAGTTGGAGGAGTGTTCTTTTCTTCAAAAATACTTGTACTGCTCATTGAGAGTGAAATATTGGCTTTAAAGTACAAAAGTAAAGATACTGTTAGTGAAATGTTTCTCCATGCTACTGGTTGCAACACAAACTCAAAGCATGATGCACCCACCCCCATGTTTGACAGTTGGATTAGTGTTCTTTTCATACTATTCTGTACTGTTCGCTTTTTCAAAAATATATATACTCCTAATTAATTTTGAAATATTGACTTTAAAGGACAAAAATAAAGATGATGCTAGTGAAATATTTCTCCATGCTACTGGCTGTAGCACAAACCTAAAGCTTGATGCACCCACTCACAACCCACAGTTGTAGCACTGTTTTTCATGAAATTCTGGACTGTTCTTTTCTTTAAAAATACTTGTCATGCTCATTGGTAGTGAAATATTGGCTTTAAAGGACAAAAAAATGAGATGATGCTTATGCTACTGGCTGCAACACAAACCCTGCAACATGATGCACCCACCCCCACGCTTGACAGTTGCAGCAGTGTTCTTTTGTACTGCAAAATGATATTGAAATACTGGCTATAAAGGACAAAAATAAAGATGATGCTAGTTAAATGTTTCCTGTGCTACTGGCTGCAGCGCAAACCCAAAGCATGATGCACCCACCTCCATGCTTAACAGTTGGAGCAATGTTTTTTTAATGAAATTCTGGACTGTTCTTTATGGACTGACAAAAGTACAGAGACAATTCCGACTTTAAAGATGCAACCACTGTTTTTTGCTTTGAGCCCTATTTTATACCATGCCTTGTTTAGTAAACAATGATGCTTGTGAATATATATATATATATATATCCACCCCGGTGGGCGTTGTGGTCTCGAAATAAGGCGTATCGCTATCTTGGCAACAAAAATCCCCACTGCACCAGGTGCACTACTGACTGAAATGAGCCTAGTCAGACACTAACGGTCAGACGTTCATTGTGATCTTGGCAGTGAATTGTGAATTGATAGCAAAGACACACAGACACGCCTTAAATCAAGCTATGTGGTGCACAATTGACGGCTTATTTGAAGATCACTAAAACAGGGCCATTTTAGTCCATGTTAATAGATAACCGTGAGTCATGCAGTGTCAGAAACCACATGAGCAAGTCCATTAGAGATTTCTGAGCCCATGTTCCTCCACACAGTTTGAAGAAAGTGTTTGATGGTCTCAGCATTCTTTCTTCAATTCTGTCCATTCATACGAGCTTTCTTCATCCCTGGTGAGATTGTGAAATTGTGTGCTACGCTTGGCAACTCTAACAGTGTGTACCCAACTCACACTCCCACTGAGACATTTTAATCCCGAGTTTGCACATTCAAATCCCCGTTTCGCGGCGCAGCCAGCGCCAGTGCGCCCATCAGAAAAGAGCCGGACAAGCCCTAGATCCCTCCTGAGGGAGTCGCATCAAACGACAGCAGAGCCCATCTTCAAACCACAGCCATCTCTCTCTCTCCACACTGCCCTACACTGAAGCCAAGAGCAGCTTATCAGGAGATACTGGACACCCCTCTTTCTGATCTGCTGGTGCCTGTATGCAGGGGCGGATTTGGAAGTTCTGGGGCCCTAAACAATGCTTTTTTCAGGGGGCCCTAATCAAATGGATTCTTTTGTATAGCAAAATGCAATATTTAGGGTTCATACACCTTTTACGATGTAAAATTCAAGCACTTTTCAAGCACTTTCAAGGCCTATTTTTAAGTTTTTCTAGCACCTTTCAGCTGTGGTAAATTAATGATAACAGTGATATCTCAAAACTGCAATTCAGCGATAATAAATATATCGCAAAACTACTCTCCACACTTCACAGTGACTATGCTACAGAGTAAAAAATATACACTGCTCAAAAAAATAAAGGGAACAGTCAAATAACACAATAAAACTCCAAGTAAATCAAACTTCTGTGAAATTAAACTGTCCACTTAGGAAGCAACACTGATTGACAATCAATTTCACCTGCTGTTGTGCAAATAGAATAGACAACAGGTGGAAATTATTGGCAATTAGCAAGACACACTCAATAAAGGAGTGGTTCTGCAGGTGGGGACCACAGACCACTTCTCAGAACCTATGCTGTCTGGCTGATGTTTTGGTCAGTTTGGAATGTGGGTGGTGCTTTCACACTCGTGGTAGCATGAGACGGACTCTACAACCCCCACAAGTGGCTCAGGTAGTGCAGCTCATCCAGAATGGCACATCAATGCGAGCTGTGGCAAGAAGGTTTGCTGTGTCTGTCAGCGTAGTGTCTAGAGGCTGGAGGCGCTACCAGGAGACAGGCCAGTACACCAGGAGACTTGGAGGAGGCCATAGGAGGGCAACAACCCAGCAGCAGGACCGCTACCTCCGCCTTTGTGCAAGAAGGAACAGGAGGAGCACTGCCAGAGCCCTGCAAAATGACCTCCAGCAGGCCACAAATGTGCATGTGTCTGCACAAACGGTTAGAAACCGACTCCATGAGGATGGTATGAGGGCCCGACGTCCACAGATGGGGGTTGTGCTCACAGCCCAACACCGTGCAGGATGCTTGGCATTTGCCAGAGAACACCAGGATTGGCAAATTCGCCACTGGCGCCTTCACAGATGAAAGCAGGTTCACACTGAGCACATGAAAGACGTGACAGAGTCTGGAGACGCCGTGGAGAGTGGTCTGCTGCCTGCAACATCCTTCAGCATGACCGGTTTGGCAGTGGGTCAGTAATGGTGTGGGGTGGCATTTCTTTGGAGGGCCGCACAGCCCTCCATGTGCTCACCAGAGGTAGCCTGACTGCCATTAGGTACTGAGATGAGATCCTCAGACCCCTTGTGAGACCGTATGCTGGTGCGGTTGGCCCCGGGTTCCTCCTAATGCAGGACAATGCTAGACCTCATGTGGCTGGAGTGTGTCAGCAGTTCCTGCAAGATGAAGGCATTGAAGCTATGGACTGGCCCGCCCGTTCCCCAGACCTGAATCCGATTGAGCACATCTGGGACATCATGTCTCGCTCCATCCACCAACGTCACGTTGCACCACAGACTGTCCAGGAGTTGGCGGATGCTTTAGTCCAGGTCTGGGAGGAGATCCCTCAGGAGACCATCCGCCACCTCATCAGGAGCATGCCCAGGCGTTGTAGGGAGGTCATACAGGCACGTGTAGGCCACACACAATACTGAGCCTCATTTTGACTTGTTTTAAGGACATTACATTAAAGTTGGATCAGCCTGTAGTGTGTTTTTTCACTTTAATTTTGTGTGTGGCTCCAAATCCAGGCCTCCATTGGTTAATAAATTTGATTTCCATTGATGATTTTTGTGTGATTTTGTTGTCAGCACATTCAACTTTGTACAGAACAAAGTATTCAATGAGAATATTTAATTCATTCAGATCTAGGATGTGTTATTTGAGTGTTCCCTTTTTCTTTTTTTGAGCAGTGTACTTTTAAGTAATTAAATAGCAGGAATTAAGAATTTATTGGTGTCAGTTTCACACAATTTAAATACCAATGTTCCTCACCGCATGTTTACCCTATTCATTTGACTGAGTAGTTACTGTAATATGTCAAATTAGGGGGTGAGTTGAGAGCATTTATACATACATATACTCAAAATTATTGATTTGCTTTTTGTCATACCGCAAGAGATGGTATTATGTTTATGTGAACACAACCAGAATTGTGCTTTGTAATAGCAGAAAGAGATTAAATTAAAGCAAAATAAGTTTTATGATTCTAAATGTATCTGTAGAGTATCCAACTTAACGCCGGGCAAACAGCCCCGGAGATTGGCTTGTGCCACAGCGCTGACACCGGGCAAACAGCCCTGGAGATCGGCTTGTGCCACAGCGCTGACACCGGGCAAACAGCCCTGGAGATCGGCTTGTTCCACAGCACTGACGCCGGGAAAACTGTATTATTGTATTGTACGTGTAACGGTAATCCGGATTATTACTATTGTTACTACTATTATTATTTAGATAATAGTAGATAATAGATTTTTATTTAAGCGAACTTATTTAGTCAGATAGTTATTCATTGTAAAGTATTTTCAAGCACTTTCTCCAAAATTCCAGCACTTTCCAGGCCTGGAAAACAGAATATTTTCTTATATATAAGCATTTTCCAGGATTTCAAGCACCCGTACAAACCCTATTGACTGTCTCAGGTACCTCATCCTCATCAGACACTTCGTTTTTTTGCTGCTGCGAAAAAATTGGTGAGCTTTGTCAAGCTTTCTGTGCTGGACTTCCTTTCCTTAATTGTCTTTCTTTTTTTGGGCACTGCTGGAATAAGACCGTTTCATGGTGGTGCTGAAGCTACTTTAGTCTACCTCGCCTAGCTTAACTTGCATGTACGGTTTCTCTTTGGTGTCAAACAAAAATTTATAATGCTTTCATTTTTTTTGTTTTTTTTGTTTTTTTTGCCAATCTTTTGGCCAGCAGGGGGCCCCCTGATCCCTGGGGCCCCAAGCAATTGCGTGGTTTGCGTGGTGGTAAAATCCGCCCCTGCCTATATGCATGGGTGTGGTAGTGGGGACCTGAATACCCAGGGTTTTTTTATGTAATGTTTTTTTTTTTTTTTCGAATGAATTGGGCCATGCAATTAATTATTTATTAATTAATATGTCAAATATATTGAAACATCAACTGAGAGAATGAACTTCAGTCACAGTCCTTTCAACATATTGGACATTCTGAGGGGCCCCTCCTGGAGGGGAAAAATGGTTTAGTCTGCCCGACAGCGACCGGCAGGCAAGTGTACCGTCTGTGAGCCAAATTGAAGAGATGAGCAAAGACAAGGTGTGATCGTTGTTCAAGTATTCAAGGGCGAGCTCCCCCCCTCTGACAGCCCCCCCCCCCCCTCTACGTTGGTGAGAGAGAGAGAGACAGAGACAGAGAGAGAGAGAGAGATGCTGACTGGTAGAATTGCTTAAATGCGAGTTGTTTACCTGAAGTTTAAAGTAAGTTAGTCTTTCGGTTCTTTTTTCTTTTTGTCCTTTTTTTGCTCACATTTTTCATGTACTGGCATGGATAGGGGTCCACTGACATTGAGAGTGTATAGGGCCCAGAATTTGCTGCTACACCCTCTGCCTATATGTGTGTGTATATGTGCCGAATGTAAAGATAATGAAGTGACTGCGTGCGTTATTTAGTTGTATGTGCTGACTGTCCTCTATTTGACTGAATGAAAATACAAAGCAGAATTAAACTGCTTTATACAGCAATAGTGCAGTTTTTAAAGGCCTCATTCCATCATTTTTTATTTATTTTAAAATGTCTAGTATAATGGTCTCTAGTATAAATGAATGCCATGTGAGCCATTTTTTGTGGACAAAAAAAAGGGCTCTGGTGTTTCTATTTAGCCCTGCCTTATTTTACTGAATTAAGAGGCTCTGAAGAAAGACAGGGTTTTGGCTCTTGCTCATGAATATTCATACATGCAAACATATCGAACTAACGCCACTAAACTCCTAACCTCAGACTTGATGATTCGGTGCTTGAGCAGTTTTACCACCCCTCACCCGGGAACCCCCACCAGAGCCCCACCCACTAGATCAGCTGATGAAGATTATTTTGGTAGAGAGGCTCCAGACAAAACACAGCAGGATTAGCCAGCAGACTTTTTCTGATGGAGGGATCTGTACCTAGCATGGCATTTATATAGCATGGTAAAACCCTCAGCATATACATGGTGTGGCCAGCAGCAGCTTGGCTCATTCTGAAAGAAACGGAAACTGGCAGAAAAAATAAGATGGTGAGATCTCTTTATGCTTTTAAGTGATTTTGTACCAAAAACATCATGAACATGTTTTGTATAGGCCAGACCTGGGCATTGTACGGCCCGCAGGCCACAACCGGCCCTTCTGTTTTTTTACCAGATCTAATCAACAAATATACACCAGAAATACAACTGCATATCTGTAAAACAGTCTTTATAAAATGATAGCACAAAAGTGTTATTAACAGTTAACATTGTTAACTGTATTCATAATGTATGTAACATTACTGAAACATAAGACAAGAGTTTGGAGTCCTATAAAACAGGAAAATCAAAGGGTTATTAAATCACACTACTAAATTCTTAAAGATTTCTTTCTCATGTATTCAAAATATATGTTTCAAGTGATATTACTGTATCATTTTGGAGTAATGGGATACCAAACTTAGGAAAAATCTATTTTCAGTTGTTCATAAAATAGATTTGATCACAATTGTGTGCTGTCCTCCACATTTCCACATCAGATTTTCAGCCTGACTTTAATGCACTTGTTCAAGCCCAAAACAGGCTAGATTTCTTTTACTGAACACAAAAAAGAACTGATGTAGAACAAAACATACAAAGGCATTTATTGCATTTTTTTTGTATGAAATGATGCTGGTCTTTTGAAAAACTTTTTTTTTTTGTTTGTGTAAAGTTGTGTAGCTATATATATATATATATGTATTGAGCAGAATCGAGCTAAGAATGTTAGTCTGGCCCTCTAAAACTGATACAATTTCTCATGTGGCCCCTGGTATAACCCATAGACCTGTTTTATTCTAACTTGTGTAAAAAGAGTCCTATGTCATGGCTCCACATGGCAACTTTACAAAAGAAGAAATTAAAACCTTATTAACTTTCAGTAGAAGTCAGTTTTTGCTTTTTGTTTCTTTTGGTCCATTCATCATGAAATTTTATCATCACAATATAAAGAACCAAATGTAGATCATGGTATTTAATAAAGTCTCTTCCGACCTTGAGCTGCAGAAGTTGTGCTCCGAGAGAATCTGCTCTAATGGTGTTCATTGATAATGACTGTGTGAAGCAGGTTGTTAAAGTGCTGACTCCAGAGTTCAGCAAGTCGAGGTCAATTATGGAGTCTTTTGCTATATGAACAGCCATTCAGCACAAAGAATGTGGCATTAATCGGGAAAACGTTGAAATTTGAGGAATTACAGCTCATATCTGCTCCCTTTTTGGGCCCAAATTGTCAGGCTTTCATTTGCAGTCAGCCTTTTAGCTGTGTTTTTCCAATCAGTGCAGTGAATCTGACCCGTTCTCACAGGGGCTGAACCTGATAGCGCACCGCTGGGCTGAGCTAAATACTCCCCGAAGAGCTGCTGTTACAGCCGAGCGGGAATTAGCAGTTAGTAATTAGTACTGTTGCTTCTCCGGGGGTGTTGTTTCGCTTGTTTCTGATAGTTCCACCAAACTCCCCGCCCTTTGGCCTCCTTTTTTGTTTCCCACGGCAGCACCAGAAGGCTGTTAGCTTGCAGCGAATGTTATTTGGGTCATCTCCACAGTGTTACTCTGTGTTCACACACTCCATTTAGAGCATATAATCCATAATGCAATGCCTTGCTTCAGATCTGTTGCATCGCTTTGACCAGCAGCAGCTGAGGCGTCGGCTGTTATTCTAAATTCTGTTATTCTAAATTCTGTTCGCTCTTTTCCAGACACTTCTGTTGTATTCATATCTACAGGGGTTGAACAATGAAATGGAAACACCTGTCATTTTAGTGTGGGAGGTTTCATGACTAAATTGGAGCAGCCTGGTGGCCAATCTTCATTAGTTGCACATTATTGCACCAGTAAGAGCAGAGTGTGACGGTTTAATTAGCAGGGTAAGAGCACAGTTTTGCTCAAGATATTGCAATGTACACAACATTATGTGTGACATACCAGAGTTCAAAAGAGGACAGATTGTTGGTGCACGTCTTGCTGGTGCATCTGTGACCAAGACAGCAAGTCTTTGTGATGTATCAAGAGCCACGATATCCAGGATAATGTCAGCATACCACCAAGAAGGACCAAGCACATCCAACAGGATTAACTGTGGATGCTGTAAGAGGAAGCTGCCTGAAAGGAATGTTCGGGTGCTAACCCGGATTGTATCCAAAAAACATAAAACCACAGAATTCAATGTGCACCTCAACTCTCCTGTTTCCACCAGAACTGTCTGACAATAAATTATTTTGTTCTAAAACCAGGTGTTTCAGTTTCATTGTCCAACCCCTGTATCTTGACATAACATTAATTTATATTCACTGAAATATTTCCCAAATCTGTGGAGCACTTGTGTGAGGATATGGTTGCATTCAGTGATAAAATTGATCATTAGTGAGGTCAGTATGTACAGGAATGGACACTCATAATGATTACAATGGCAATGTGTACAAAATGTGTACAGGATACAGAAAACATATCAGCACAATAATTGTATGTTTTTCAAGTTCTCCCTATTAAATTAGAAAAAAATTAATAACCAAATTTTAAAAACTGCTTGTTTAAAGGCGTTAAACTTTGAATGTGGCCAAATTGACCCCAAACATAAAAGGAGGGCTAAGTTAAGAAAAGAAAACTTAGGAAATGAAGTTCAAGAACTTTGAATGTGTCCTCAATTGCAGTTGAAAAGACGGTTGGAAAGGAAGACCAAGTTCATCAGAGTTTTAAGGTTATTACATGATTCCTTATGTGTTCCTTCATAGTCTGTATGACTTCAGTATTGATTTAATATGTAAGAACAACAATAAAAACTTTGAATAAGAATCTTTGGTTACTGTATTTCTGCTCCATAAAGTCTAATTGTGTGCTTTTGCACATCTGTCTTAGTATGCATTTATTGGATAGGGCCCCGGGTGTCCACATATATTTAAACGTGTAGTGTTTCTCGTTCACACACTCAATTTAGAGCATTTAATCAATAATGTAACGCCCTGTTACAGATTTTTTGGATCACTTTGACCGGCTGCAGCTGAGGCGTTGGCCCATTATTCATATTTCTGTTCTTTCAGTTCGTTCTTTTCCAAAACCCTTCAGTTCTACGCACAAATATCCACATCGTTAATTAATAGTGAATGAAAGATTTCCCAAATCTATCCTCTGAAATGACAAGATGATTACACAGCCTGTCACAAACGCTATTTTCTCACTCGACAGGAATCAAACACCACCCTGCAGCGCTAATCTTAACTGGGGGAAATCCCATTCAACACCGCGACCTCGCTTCCGCTGCAGTTTCTCACTGAGTTCAACCCTTTTATTGCTCTTCAACGCACGCTTAGTATAGCGGCTGATCGAGCGCCAGTGAACGCCGGGGTCAAGTGGGCGTAATAAGGTCTTTCCCGCAGTCAATTATGATTACAGAGCACTCGATGGACATTAACTGTTGCAGCCATAAATCAATACAAAGTGGCATTTATGAGTGAAAAGGCCACGGCAGCAGCACAACAAACTGAGAAAACTGATGTACAGTGGTGCGAAAAAGTGTTTGCCCCATCATGATTTCTTAATTGTTGCTTGTTTGTCTCTTTTACATGTTTCAGATCATCAAACAAAAAAAAATAAATTAGTGAAAGACAACACAAAATAAACACAAAATAAAAAAAAAAGTTTTTAAATGAAGGTTTTTTTTTATTATTATAAAAAATTCAAACCTACAACCTGTTGAAACATGCAGTTCACAGGACCTGTGGGCTAAGTCCTGTAGTAAATAAGTTGTGAAATAAAACCTCCATGAGCGTCAAGAGAGTCATGGGCACCCAGAACCCTGGCACTGGTTCACTGGTTGCTGTTTCTTAGCCCACTTTTGGTAGATGTTGACCACTACATACCAGAAACAGCCCCCAAATCCTGCCTAATGTTGTGGAGATGATCTGGCACTTTATTCATCTAGCCATCATTGTTTTGCTCCTGTCAGAGTGTCTCAAATGTTCATGCTTACCCATTTATGATTTGCTTAATGGGGCATTAATGGCACATAATAATGGAGCATTAAAATGCTGTGCGAAAGACGATGATGTACAACACACAAATAAAATGATATTAAAATTGTATTCAGTAATAAGCAGCCAGTTAAAGCTCCACTAGGTAGGATCGAGATTTTGTGCTCGTGGGCTCCCCCTACAGTTGCAGAGTGTAATAAATGTATACAGCACTGTCGTAAAGCACACGCAAATCATTACAACCGTCATCAATTTGTCTCTTTTAGCATGAAATGTTTCCTTTATTGTAATCACGACTGAAACAAGACATTTCTTCTGTGTCTACAACTGATAAAACAGCGTGTTTACAGAGTAGCACTGTTAGCCCTCGCCACAAAACGCAAAGCACAGCCAGAAATAATACTAAAACAAAAACACAGTATCAGTAAAAGCTTTTACAAACCTCAGACTAAAATGTATATTTCAGTTTGGGGCAATTTACTGCAAGCTAAGCTTACAAACAGCCATATTTTACACTTAACATGATATATTTACACATTTAACCCATTTAAATGTTAATCACTGCTAGCTTCCGCCTGCTAGCCTACAGCTTTAGCAGTTAAAACAAACATTTAACTCATTTAAATTTATACATCACATATTTACACTCTGGTTGTTTTAATAATCTTTTAACTCTCTTATTAACATTTTACGCTCCTTACAAAACAGAAATACCCACTGATTTACTTACAATCTATCTTTACCTGGTACTATCTGAACTCACCGGAGCTTCTGCGGTACAGCACAGACGAACTGCAAAAAACGATTCGTTCGAATGAACAAATCTTTTTGGTGAACCAATTCTTATGATTCAGTTAATCTAAAAGAGCTGCTGTGCCCATCACTACTAGTTAGCTTCTGTAAAGAATTAACCAACTCCAAATAACGGGTTTTTGTAGTCCTTGTAGAACTGTTAGAACTACATACAGGTCGGAAAGCAGGTCGCAGTTCTCGATAGAGGCACAGTTCTCGCGAGCGTTGGTCGCGGCCGCCTAGGAAAACTTACAGAGTCTGGTTTGAGCAGAGAGGAGCTCCGGCACAGGCACGAGAGCACCGCTATTCCTCCTATTACACCTCAATTACACTTCCCACAAAGCAAGCCCTGCCTTCACTTATTAATGTTTCTCTCATAGACCACGCCCCTTTATATTTTTTTTCTTTAGAGAAATTACAAATGAAGCCAGAGTGCAGGGTACACTTTTTCCTACTCATTCAAAAAAGACTCTTGGAAACTGTAGAAAACTGGTACAGGAAGATTACCACCAAATTTTAATTCAACATTCTTTAGCTGTGAACAATGTCTCAAATAAGTGTTTAACATGAATTTATAGAGAATTAGACATAAAATACCTGCAGTGAAAATACAAATATGCACTGAAAATGTATTACAACTCATTGTGCTTAGAGTAAAAGGAACACCAAGTTATATATGGGGTCTGTGTGAAGATTTGATACATTGATTAGTCTGGAATTTGCTCAGATCAGATTTGGCTATCTTGACCTGTATCTGTGTGTAATGTGAACGAATCTGTCCCGGAAACACCTCACATGCGCACACTGATACGTGTATAAACGTCGCCTTCTTCACCAACATCAAAAAACTCATATTTGAGAGACGACTCGTAGATTTATAAAGGGAAATGGATGTGTTAGCAGCTCATATGTGGAGCATCTTTTGCTGGAGTGGAGAAACAGCAAACAGCTGGTCTGAAGAACATGCTTTTGCTGTTTTTTTAGCAGCTATAGCTGCACAGCTGCACCGAGAGATGCGGGGTTTGAGAGAGAAGCAGGTAGCGCATGCTTAAAAGCAAAAAGATGCATGGATTCTGATATGACTGTTCATATTCATGTCGCACGTCTATAGATCGGATACATATTCCATTTAGGACCACATATGAAAGAGACTTTTTTTTTAAAAGTCAGATTTAGTACATTCACACAACCATGAAAAAATCAGATCTGAGCCACATTGAGGCAAATATCAGATTTGAGTCACTTCAGCCTGGTAATGTGAACGTAGCCAAAGATTTATTTGTATTTACTACAGTGGAGTAAAAGTGATTTATACTGTTGTACTGTCCCCAAATGTAGGGGGAGCAAAGGAGCAAAACATACCAATTCTTGCATAAAGCTGCTTTATTCATCGCTAACTAGCTTGCAAAGTTCCGATAAATGCATTTCACAAGCACCATAACCCCCATCTGTCTCCTTTTCCAGTCTGTCCTCTTTATCTCTCTGTCTACAGAGGTTACCGATACAAAACCCAGTCCCATTTTCCTGTCATCCACGTCTGCGCTAATGCAAAAACATGTTTACATAAGCAATCCATCTCCACTCACCTTGAAGCACATGCCCCTTGACCTTTTCTTTGTATAGCTTGTGTGCTTTGATGCATTTTACTGATAAAAACGTATACATACGCAGCTGTTATTCAGCTGCTCTAAGCTTTTGCTTTTGTATTACTCTGCCTACATTGCTTGCTGTAGGCAAGTACCTCACCCAGCAGGCCTATACACCTGTATTCAGGCCCGGCCGCTCGTGTCGGGAACGTCTCAGCGGGATTTGCTCAGATCAAAGACACTTTATTCTGATTATAGCTCTCTTCCAGACAGATAGAAAAATAGAGAGACGGGAGAAAAACTAAAGGAGAAAAGGAGAAAGGAATAGAGACGGTCTGATAGTGTCATCCAGGCTCTCAGGGTCCATATCTTTAATATTTCAGAGCTTCTCTATCTCTCGTTCTCCTGCACCATTTGACACACTTCCCACAGAGCAAGCCCTGCATTCACTTATTAATGTTTCTCTAATAGACCACACCCCTTTATTATTTTTTTCCTTAGAGAAATTACAAATAAAGCCAGAGTGCAGGGCATACTGTTTCCTACTCATTCAAAAAAGAAATACAGATTGGAAGCCTGTAGAAAACTGGTACAGGAAGAGGTCTGGCTGACCCACATGGCAACAACACCTTAGCTCAGCCTAACAATTGACTTAGGGTGTTTTTTTTACATCAGCACTAGTTGGTCTGGTTAAAACAGACTCTGGATTGTTTGTACGATTAGTGCGGTTCAAATGAGCAGGTGTGAAAACTGTAATCACATTTGGGTGCAAAATAAAACAACCGGATTGTGGTGAAAACGTGGTCCAGTCTCAATCCGACCCAACTATCTAATATACCTCTATAATTGGGCTAAACTGCTGATAAGGCTCAGTTTAATCTGATATATTAGCCAGATAATGCTAATTACCACAGCCTTGAACAAACCTGTCTCTGCTGCTCCGTGCTCCGTTTACACATGCGGTCTGTGCTGCATTCACTGCTCACAGCAGTGCAACTCCATTTACTTGTACTCCATTAAGTGTATATCTGTAATGCGCTTCGCATTGAAAACACTGCGTTTGAAAGTGCAGGGGCAAATTTTCAGCATTCAGCATTTCGTTCTTGCTCACGTACCAGACAGCTCTGACCAATCAGAGGAGACAATGTGCTTGCGAGGTTTACTGGTGTGTATTTTGGTGCATTTAGGTTTGTGCCTGTGTGAAACCAAACCAAACAGAGAGAGAAAACACTCCAAGTAAAAAACTACAAGCAGTAAAGAGAAGAATTAGAATTAGCATTGCTAAGATGAGAAAATAAAAAAGCAGCTTGCCATATACAGCACTGCTGCTGGACTACTCATTTTGTCTAACTAGGATGTTCTAAAACTTTAGTTAGGAAGAGCATTGAGTCCTGCATTCACATACAGTTTTAATTTTCCTCTCAGAGACCAAGGCCCTTTAAAATGAATTATTAAAATAATCAAACGGACTAATTCGGTGCGATTTTATTTGTTTTAAACTGTAGCAAGAAGCTGTATCCAGGTCTTCATTAAGGTGGTGTAGTTTTAGTCAGTGTGTTTTAAAAGAACAATCAGTAATAAATATGAGATAATTTTCTTCCCCTTCTACTCCTCCCCAGATGCTAAGCTCACGCAGGTTGCCAGATTGACACACAATGGCAAGCGACGACAATCCTTACTCTGTAGCTGATCAGTCAATGTATATGTTTGCAGTGTCCAAAATGCCTATCTATCCTACACTATCCTACATGTATTGGTGGTAAATTACTCAGCTATGGTTAGCAACCTTACTGAAGCTCTGTGATTACTTGTTTCACTTGTTCAGCAGACAAAACCAGCTCAACCTTTTCTATGGCTGCAGTACACTTTTTTGCATGCTATCTATTGTCTAGACCTGGCAACCCGGAGTGTGGACGTGGGACTGGATTAATTGCAGTGGGTAGACCTAGAGACGTATCACACAGTTCAAATAAAAAAAGACTGTCTGAAGCTTAATGAAGGCTGATGTTTCCTTAATATTTGATGATACGTTCTGATCATGTTATAAGTTTCGACAGAAAATATAATTCTCAATTGTCCCTTAAAGCATGGTATGACTGTCTGTGGACTATAAAAATAAACAAAACATTATTATCTTAGACAATAGACACAGGTACTCTGTTCTATCTTACTTACACCCTGCACAAAGTGTGTGGGCGTGGTGGTCTTGGCAACACAGGTGCACCATGAGCGCTCAGAAACCGAAACAGGACTACAGTCTGTAATTATAGAACTACAATATTCTGCTACATGGACAGTGTAGCTAAACAATTTAAAAATAATGAGTTTATGAAATAATGAACAACAACAAGGGAGTGGTCATAATATGACAAGACAAACGATAGTAATGAAGAAGTGAACAGGTGAAATTAATACTCAGGTGATGATGTTGGTTGGAAGTTGTCATGTGATCAGTCATGTGAGAGAATGAATGAGTAATGTCAGTGTGTGGTGCATTCTGGGCAATGGAGTCCAGAGCTGGGAGATCACTGGTAGAACAAGGAATAGAAGATCTCTTGGTGTCAGGCGTGAAAGTTGACCAAATATCAATAATCTCTTCTTAAGAGATCCTGAATTGAATTATTAATGGTTTTCTCCAAGGCCACGCCCATTTTTCAACATTAATAAGCTGAAAAAATAACAGCTTTCCAAGGCTTTTATTCTCCTATTTCCTTTAAAATATAAAGTTTTCGAAGGAACAGCTCCCTAATTCACTTATTAGTGGTCTTTGCATGGTCATGGCTTCTTTGAAATATTAATATACTCCGCGCTGGTAACTCTGCTGTGCTAGTAATACTGATATCACCATTATACTGCCTGAGAATTGTTCATTTGTGCTCTAACATGAATAATGCAGTTCACACTTACTGAAGGCACCATCCGCCAGAGTCGAGGCCTAACAAAATGAACATGTGTTGCCAATATACTTCATTTAATTTAAATAGTAGATCCACCATCAATACCAGCAGGGCTCCTGCCCTATGAGCACATTTGAAAAATGATCATGTTATGGGATCCATAACAATATTTTGGGGGTGGGGTTTACTGAGAAGCTGGAATTGGAAAAGTAATGAGCCAATGAGTTTTTTTTTTGCTTTAGGAGATAAGCAGAACTGATTTTTAACAACTAAGTGGCACAATAGATGCTCCAACCTCTGCTTTAACTTTAAAATAGCCTTAGCTAGGGTGACCAAACGTTCGTATTTCCCGGGACATGTCCGTATTTCACGTCCTGTCCCGGGCGTCCCGAGTTTTTTTTTTTCAGAAAGTGAGGAAATGTCCTGGTTTTTAAATTACCTTCATTGGACCAGAGAGCAGTAGACAGCGTGACTGTCAGCGTGTCAGTTTTGATTTTTGGCTTTTGACTCTGATTCAGTTTGGTTTATGATTCTGGTCTGCCCTTGTCTGTTTTGCTCGTAATAATGTATATATAATAGAAATTGTACACAGCTCTGGAAAAAAATAAGAGCCCACGTAAAAATGATGAGGTTTTTTTATTTTACCAAATTAAAAACCTCTGGAATATAATCAAGAGGAAGATGGATGATCACAAGCCATCAAACCAAACTGAACTGCTTGAATTTTTGCACCAGGAGTGGCACTAAGTTATCCAAAAGCAGTGTGTAAGACTGGTGGAGGAGAACATGCCAAGTTGCATGAAAACTGTAATTAAAAATCAGGGTTATTCCACCAAATATTGATTTCTGAACTTTTAAAACTTCAGACTTGAGGTCTGAAAGCTCTGTATCTTTTTTTTTTTTTTTTTCAACCATTTCTCATTTTCTGCAAATAAATGCTCTAAATAAACGAATGGAGGTGGGCTATTAAAAAAAGGTTTGTACTCTTTATAATGTTTTACTACAACCCGATTCCATTTCACACCAGATTTCTCCTCTTTAAGAGCACAAGAAAGAAGTTCTCCTCACCCAGTTCTGATTGGACGCCCTCTATTCTGAAAGGGCGTGCACTATCCTAGTGCAGTTATGATACAAGTAGGACAAGCGTGAGCACACAGAAAGATTAAATAGTCTGCCTCCTCTGCGGTACCTGTCTCCATTTTTGGGGATGCAATATTGGCTCGGTCCCCCTTGACCCAATTTCACGACTATAGTAGGTTAATGCATGCTGTCTTAAAATAATGACTTAGTATCTCAAAATAATGAGATATAATTTATCGAAACAATGACTTACTATCTCAAAATAATGACTTAGTATCTTAAAATGATGAGATAGTATCTCAAAATATTGAGATAGTATCTCAAAATAATGACTTAGTATCTCAGAATATTGAGCTAGTATCTCAAAACAATGACTTGCTATCTCAAAATAATGACTTAGAATCTGAAAATAATGAGACAGTATCTCAAAATAATGACTTCGTTTCTCAAAATGATGAGATAGTATCTTAAAATAATGAGACAGTATCTCAAAATAATGAGATAGTATATCAAAATAATGACTTACTATCTCAAAATATTGAGATAGTATCTCAAAATAATGACTTAGTATCTCAAAATAATGAGACAGTATCTCAAAATAATGACTTACTATCTCAAAATAATGAGACAGTATCTCAAAATAATGAGACAGTATCTGAAAATAATGAGGCAGTATCTCGAAAAAATGACTTACTATTTCAAAATAATGACTTAGTATCTCAAAATAATGAGACAGTATCTCAAAATAATGACTTACTATCTCAAAATAGTGAGATAGCGTCTCAAAATATTGAGATAGCGTCTCAAAATATTGAGATATTATCTCAGAATAATGATTTAGTATCTCAAAATTTTGAGATAGCAGTTTACTTCATAATAATATAAAATATCTGCTGGATTATTATTATTTTTTTTTAGTTTTTTTAGGAATGGGCTTCAATAGTAAGCTCTTCACTGGCTCTGATTCAGGCAGTGTGGAATATTTCCTGCGCTGAGATGTGAGCCGCTCTTATCCTCTTCTGCAGGCTCTGTCACTGCGCTCCTGCCCGAGCCGTTCTGCTGTAATGACATTATCAGTGATTCCCTGGAGCTCCGCCGTCGACCCGGGGGAAATACAACACCGTCAGCTGGCCTGGAGCCATTCACCCCCCCCGCCGGGGTCATCTCTGTCAGACAGGTGGACAAAGAAAGCATGGAGAGTTATTTACCCGCACTGTCACTGTCGGAAACCATGTCCTGACCACGGGTGTCCCCTGTCTGTCACTCAAACATGAACTCTGAGTTAGATATGTGATGTAATCACATCAATACATCGATACAGTCTAAAAAAGCCGCGATGCACGTTCATACAGTACATCCAGTACACTCAGCTGATTAAACAATATGTCTAAAAGCTCGTTCTGAATGATGTTCTGCTGACTTTACAAATGGGATGTAAATACTGTGTCCCATATGCTGCAGTTCATGCATGCATGGATGCATTCCGCTTTATTGTTGCAAGCATGCAGTTAGGAATGCAGTTAACATCTGCTCAAAGAAATCAGCAAATAGTAGAAATGTGCAAAAAAAAAAGTGCCACCTACCTCTGCTGACTCTTTTACTACAATTGACATTTACTACAATTCCCATAATCCCACTTCGTAATCTTCTGTAGGACTCCAGGTCACTAGTCAGCCAATCCCAAGCTTTTCTCATGCTCACATTAAGCAAAAGTACATAAAGTTGTTCCACCTGTTTGGTATCAAGCTCTCTGTACAAATACCTGTCTGTATACACTCAAACTTTGCAAAGTATTGCCAACTTATTCAGTTGGGTTAAGAGTGTGATTTCTGTCTGTTTTCTGTTTTTTGCTCAATGGTTAAGCCCTTTTAAATAAGTTTATTGGGACTGTTTTAATATTTTGGCATCAGTTTGTTTTATCATTCTGCTTAGCACTTGCACTTTTTGGTCATCATCATTACTTTAGCTTTGTTTACTAACTGTCCTAATAAATAAATAAATAAATAAAAAATAAACCCTATTTTTTCTATCCTGTGTGCAAGAATCTGGCCAATCCTTTAAGCAGGACAAAGAAAAAGTTGGAAATACTTTGCAAAGTACAAGTGCAATCAGACATAAATTTATACAGAGTGCTTGATAACAAGCAGATGAGACAGATGGGAACAGCTATATATAGCTCTGCAAAAAAAGAGACCAAAATGATGACTTTCTTTGATTTTACCAGATTGAAAACCCCTGAAATATAATCAAGAGGAAGGTGGATGACCACAAGCCATCAAACCAAGCTGAACTGCTCGGATTTTTGCACCAGGAGTGGCATAAAGTTATCCAAAAGCCGTGTGTAAGACTAGTGGAGGAGAACTCTGAGCAGATTTGTCTCACTAAAAACCAGAGTTATTCCACCAAATATTGATTTTCTTTGTATTATTTGAGGTTTGAAAGCAGAGACTGTAAAAAAAGATGGACGCCGTGTCGCTGTTCCCATTCATTCAATGAAAATGAAGAGAAAATCTTCCGCCATGTTGGTGATCCTGAAACCCGAGTCTGCGCAGTAGAGACCAGAGGAGGGAGAAAGACTGTGGAGAGACCGCCTACTCATTTAAATAACCCCGCCCCTGAGAGCTGCCTCAAGGTTACAGGCTGTAGAGCGGAGCGGAGCTGACGGTCTGTTATTGGTCCCGCCCATAATCAGCCCTTTTACAATAACCACACCTTTTTTTAATAGAGCTGAATAACGTTTTAAAAAAACGAGTTCTGTGGGGATATAAAAAATACACAATATAAGGAGAGGTTACACTAGCTGTTGCATTTAAATAATGGAGTTAGAATTACAGTATATTAGAAAAAAACGTGATTGAAAGTTCTGTTTTGCCATTGAAACCTATGGGGATGGGTGGGGTTACACAGCTTTCTGCAACCGAACAGCAGGGGGCGCCCGACCCATGGTGGCCTCACTTTTGAGAGACGATGCTCTGTCCAGCTATACACAGTCTATGTTTGAAAGCTCTGCATCTTTTTTGGTATTTCAGTCATTTCTCATTTTCTGTAAATAAATGCTCTAAATGACAATATTTTTATTTGGAATTTGGGAGAAATGTTGTCTGTAGTTTAAAACAACAATGTTCATTTTACTCAAACATATACCTATGAATAGAAAAACATGTTTTGTTTTTCTATAGTTTCATAATTTCATTAAGTCTAGCCACTAATCTATGTCAAAATTAACCAAATTTAATTTTCAATAGAAATGCACCAAAATGGATTGCTAAAAATGGCTACCATTTCTCCTGTAGAGAATGTGTTAACCAAAGAAACCACGTCTCTGCCTCACTTTGACTCTTTTGCTAAATTTACAATCACTGTTGTGGAGTTCACACCTAGTAATTGTTTTAATTTGTTATTCTGTCATTCATTATACTGGAACAGTATAAAAGAGCTACAAGTCTCTGCATTACAAAATAGTGCTGTGAAATGTGTTTCTATCCAATGGCCAGGAGCTGTGTGTGTGTGTGTGTGTGTGTGTGTGTGTGTGTGTGTGTGTGTGTGTGTGTGTGTTTGAAGTTAAGGAATTAATTAAGTAGATTTTTTTATTATTATTATGAAGGATTAGAGGACTATTTTAGGACACTTCAGAATCAGCACAGTAAACAGTGCAATCTGTGATCCACAACTGAAGATAAGTGCAGAACAAACTGAGCTGCTGAGTGTTGATACCAGAGACTGTAAAAAAGATGGACGCCGTGTCGCCATTCCCATTTATTCAATGAAAATGAAGCCAAAATCTTCCGCCATGTTGGCGATCCTGATACCCGAGTCTGCACAGTAGAGACCAGAGGAGGGAGAAAGACTGTGGAGAGACAGCCTACTCATTTAAATAACCCCGCCCCTGAGGGCTGCCTCGACAGAGCTCACACAGTCTGTGGTCCCACCCATACAGTTGGTCCCAACTCCAGCCCTTTTACAATAACTACACCTTTTTGAAAAGGGCTGAATAACGTTTTAAAAAACGAATTCTGTGGGGATATAAAAATTTGACAATATAAGCAGAGGTTACACTAGCTGCTGCATTTAAATAAAGGAGGTAGAATTACAGTATATTGAAAAAAAAAACATAATTGAAAGTTGTCTGTTTTGCCATTGAAACCTATGGGCATGGGTGGGGTTTCTGCAGCCGAACATCAGGGGTTGATACTGATAAAAGCTAAGTTGCTGAAAGTTAATGCTAAAAAATGAAAGCTGATCTGCTGAACGTTGATGCTGGTGAAAACTGACCTGCTGAATATAAGTGTCAAATAAACTGGACTGCTAAATGTTAGTATTGATAAATGCTGATCTGCTGATTTTTAGTACTGAAAAAGCTGGACTGGTACATGTGGTGATGAATGTAAGTGCAGAACAAACTGGACTGCTGAATGTTGTGCTGAAAACCTGGGATGGTAAATGTTTGTGCTGAAAAAGGCTGAACTGCTGGCTGAGCTGCTGAATGTTGGTAATGAAAAATGCTGAGCTGCTGAATGTTAGTGATGGTAAAAATTGAGCTGCTGAATGTAAGTGATGGTGAAAGTTGAGCTGCTGAATGTTAGTGATGGTGAAAGCTGAGCTGCTGAATGTTAGTTTGGTAAAAATTGAGCTGCTGAATGTTAGTGATGGTGAAAGTTGAGCTGCTGAATGTTAGTGATGGTGAAAGCTGAGCTGCTGAATGTTAGTTTGGTAAAAATTGAGCTGCTGAATGTTAGTGATGGTGAAAGCTGAGCTGCTGAATGTTAGTGATGGTGAAAGCTGAGCTGCTGAATGTTAGTGATGGTGAAAGCTGAGCTGCTGAATGTTAGTGATGGTGAAAGCTGAGCTGCTGAATGTTAGTGCTGGTGAAAGGTAAGCTGCTGAATGTTAGTGATGGTGAAAGCTGAGCTGCTGAATGTAAGTGATGGTGAAAGCTGAGCTGCTGAATGTTAGTGATGGTGAAAGCTGAGCTGCTGAATGTTAGTGATGGTGAAAGTTGAGCTGCTGAATGTTAGTGATGGTGAAAGCTGAGCTGCTGAATGTTAGTGATGGTGAAAGTTGAGCTGCTGAATGTTAGTGTTGGTGAAAACTGAGCTGCTGAATGTTAGTTATGGTGAAAGCTGAGCTGCTGAATGTTAGTGATGGTGAAAGCTGAGCTGCTGAATGTTAGTGATGGTGAAAGTTGAGCTGCTGAATGTTGGTGATGGTGAAAGCTGAGCTGCTGAATGTTAGTGATGGTGAAAGATGAGCTGCTGAATGTTAGTGATGGTGAAAGCTGAGCTGCTGAATGTTAGTGATGGTGAAAGCTGAGCTGCTGAATGTTAGTGCTGGTGAAAGGTAAGCTGCTGAATGTTAGTGATGGTGAAAGCTGAGCTGCTGAATGTTAGTGATGGTGAAAGCTGAGCTGCTGAATGTTAGTGATGGTGAAAGTTGAGCTGCTGAATGTTAGTGATGGTGAAAGCTGAGCTGCTGAATGTTAGTTATGGTGAAAGCTGAGCTGCTGAATGTTAGTGATGGTGAAAGCTGAGCTGCTGAATGTTAGTGATGGTGAAAGCTGAGCTGCTGAATGTTAGTGATGGTGAAAGCTGAGCTGCTGAATGTTAGTGATGGTGAAAGCTGAGCTGCTGAATGTTAGTGATGGTGAAAGCTGAGCTGCTGAATGTTAGTGATGGTGAAAGTTGAGCTGCTGAATGTTAGTGCTGGTGAAAGGTAAGCTGCTCAATGTTAGTGATGGTGAAAGTTGAGCTGCTGAATGTTAGTGATGGTGAAAACTAAGCTGCTGAATGTTAGTGATGGTGAAAGCTGAGCTGCTGAATGTTAGTGATGGTGAAAGATGAGCTGCTGAATGTTAGTGATGGTAAAAGCTGAGCTGCTGAATGTTAGTGATGGTGAAAGCTGAGCTGCTGAATGTTAGTTATGGTGAAAGCTGAGCTGCTGAATGTTAGTGATGGTGAAAGCTGAGCTGCTGAATGTTAGTGATGGTGAAAGCTGAGCTGCTGAATGTTAGTGATGGTGAAAGTTGAGCTGCTGAATGTTAGTGATGGTGAAAACTGAGCTGCTGAATGTTAGTTATGGTGAAAGCTGAGCTGCTGAATGTTAGTGATGGTGAAAGCTGAGCTGCTGAATGTTAGTTATGGTGAAAGCTGAGCTGCTGAATGTTAGTGATGGTGAAAGCTGAGCTGCTGAATGTTAGTGATGGTGAAAGATGAGCTGCTGAATGTTAGTGATGGTGAAAGCTGAGCTGCTGAATGTTAGTGATGGTGAAAGCTGAGCTGCTGAATGTTAGTGTTGGTGAAAGCTGAGCTGCTGAATGTAAGTGATGGTGAAAGCTGAGCTGCTGAATGTTAGTGATGGTGAAAGCTGAGCTGCTGAATGTAAGTGATGGTGAAAGCTGAGCTGCTGAATGTTAGTGTTGGTGAAAGCTGAGCTGCTGAATGTAAGTGATGGTGAAAGCTGAGCTGCTGAATGTTAGTGATGGTGAAAGCTGAGCTGCTGAATGTTAGTGATGGTGAAAGCTGAGCTGCTGAATGTTAGTGCTGGTGAAAGGTAAGCTGCTGAATGTTAGTGTTGGTGAAAGCAGAAAATGCATTATAGAATTGTAAGACTGCACTGGATTTTTGGTCTGCTACTAATGACTCCTAAAATAGTGCACTCATAAAACATAGTTTTGGACATGGCCTAGATCTCATATCTAGTGTACTTGGCTATGCACACACACACACACACACACACACACACACACACACACACACACACACACACACAGACACTACACCTTGTCAATACTCTTTATATGGGTGCTCAATAGTAGTACACATTAGTGCTGAGCGTTATGGCCAAAAATGCATATCACGTTTTTTTCAAGATTCTGACGGTTTCACGGTATATCACTGTATTTTTATCATTTTTTATTTTATTACATATTTTTATTTGATTATTATTTTTTGCATGACTGGGCTTTGATATAGGTTTGTGAGTTACTCTACTGTGAGGAGTACATATAATATAAAACACTAAGGCTTTACAGTTGTTCCACATTGTGTACACACAAAATGTGGAACTATGCACACAAATCCAAAAACATGAGGCTCATGTGTCGACATTGTGACTCCAAACTGCTAAACTCTGAGCACAATTCCACATGTTCTCACTCAGATATCATTCTAAATCAAAGCTTTACAAATCACTAAACACAAATTGCATCATGTAGTACACTGTGGTCACCTAATAATCACTGACCTTCAGATACATAAATAATAAATACATTTTTTTTACCTCTTTGTATGTGAACTGAATTTCCTCTTAATGTTTCTGATTGTATTTGCATAGGTAAAAATTACAGTTTTGCAACAAACTACATACAGTAAAAACAGCTTACATTTGCGTCACATATACATGTAGTACTGTAATGCTATATGGGGAGGTCCTACACCACACTGAATAAATATAAAGAACAGAAAGCCAACCTAATTCCATAGACATGTATGCATTTGAATTTGTACAGTGGCCTCATGAAGTCAAAAACATAACCAAATACTTCTGATAATAGAGCTCTGAATTTATCTTGTCAGTGTTTATTTGATGCTCTGCGAGAGATGAGCATATAAATAGCTGTGTGTGTTGTTTTGGTGGAAGGAATCAGTTTTGCTAGAGATTTGTGGAGTTTCAACAAAGCAGTTCATCATTTTCAGTTTGTGTTTAGAGTTTTGAGAAACTGAGCCAAGTTTCTAGAAATGTGTTTAAACATTTGGGAAAAACTGTAAATTAAGGCTTTGATTAGTATTGGGTTTACTTCGTCCCACAAAATTAAGCAATATATGAAGAAATCAGACTTCATTATCAGAAAAACAGCTGAATAATATAAACAATAGACCTTAAAAAGAGATACACCAACAACTTTGCAAAATTATTTTTTTAAATAGTTCCATAAACACTATAAATGGACATAAAATACTCAATGTTTAAGTATTCAAAGATATATTTCTCAAAAGCTCTATTGCACAAGTAAGACACAAGTTTATAAATATATACATTTAGTATATGTTATTCCTAAAGCCATTAGAGTCATTACAGTATTTAAATAATCTACAATTCCCTTCTTTCTCTAGTTTACAAATACATTCAAATAATCCTTCAAGCTACAGTATTAATATATTTTAAAGGGCTGTAGTTACTGCTCTATTTTACTGGGATAAAAACACTTATACAGAGAAACGGCAGCAGGAGGCGTTCTGATTTCTCTGCAGGATGGAGCTAGCCCAGAGTTTGACTCTCTTCTTTGATGGTTCTGTTCTGCACAGCGCTCCGCAGCGCCCTCTAGCGTTATGGCGGTATGAGAGAAACACATACCGGTTCAAAATTCACCCCGTGGTGAACCGGTATACCACCCAGCACTAGTACACAACAATAAAGAAACACACAGACAGCTTTTATTTCTTTTACGTTTTCAAGATGCAGAAAATAAAGCTCTTGCTTGGTCTCTGCTTTCAGAAGGTCAGTTTGTTCAGAAGCCTGTATGTGGACACTAGGGGTGAAATGATTACTTGAGTAATTCGAGGGAAAAGCGCAATAACAATGCAGCATTAATGAACCTTAATAACATAACGACAGCACTGATTATTAGAAATACTGTCTAATGTGTGGTTAGTTTATAAAAACAGACAATTCTGGACTTAATACAGGTTTTATGTAAGTGAACACAGCTCTGAGCAGTTTATAAACAAATAAATGTCACCGGCTTGGTGAGATAAACTAGCAACATCTCTGCTGTTCAGAAGCTAAGATGCACAACATAATGCAAATGTTTATGCCTTTTTTATTGATTAATGCCCTATAGTTTTGATACTTATAAGAAATCCTTGTTGAAAATAATTTAACTTAATTTATTAAAGTGCTAATTATTAAATTATTATTATTCCTTTATTTATTTCTATTTGTGTTTGTAGTTTGGAAATGTATGTTGTGAATTTAAAAATATAACTAATCTAAAAAAGGAAATCAATTGGTCATTCATTATTAAGTGAAATGTCTTGTTTTCTCTTGTTTATTTTTAATTACTCTTTAAGCAAACAAATGTTTTATCCGATTACTCGATTAATCGAATCAATTTTTTAGTAGAGTACTCGATTACTAAAATAATCAATAGCTGCAGCCCTAGTGGATACTACTGACCTTTAAGCTCTTGATTATTGTTGTATTGTATTATTGTATTGTATTGTATTGTGTTATTATTATAGGCCTTATGAGAGTCTGAATTAAAGTTATTTAGGTGACTAGTAGTGTTTGGTCACTCAAAATACTGTAAATAAAAATGTACAACAAAGTACACCTTACTAAAAAGGTAGAAACTACCTGCTTCTTTAGTAATCAATAGTCCAGAACAGTGTGACGCTATAAGTTTAATAGATTTTGGGATATTTCTCTAAAGAGTTTATTCTGGACATCATGACGAAATGCTAGAAATTGAGAGAGATAGCCTACTTTAGCCAACCTGCCATTGGCTGCATAGAATTGTAAATGGTGGGGATAGTGATGCTCTTTATTTTGGATGCTAACGCTGTGGTAGCAAAGCAAACGGTTCCGTAGTGATATTAACTGCACCGCAGTGACACTTATGCAAAGGTGTGAAACCTATTCCATTTCATTACCCAGGTAGAAGTATAGATATTAGGGTTTAAAATATTTCGGGGGTAGTTAAAGTATCAACTAAAGCTTTTTACTCAAGTAAACGTGTAAAAGTTCTGCTTTTAAAAACTACTTAAAGTATAAAAGTAAAAGTAATGTAAGGGGATAAATGACATTAAGGATAAAAGCTTAAGACGCACCACAGGCGCCTAAACTTCTTCAGTCCCCTTGAGTCTCTTGTGTCTTTGCACGAATCATCTTCATACTAGGCTACATACGTCTGCTATGTTCTTGCTGGAGTGTGATGTGATGTGTACAGGTGTGATGGATGGTATAAACCAATAAGGTGTTGGAATTGTATGTGTTAATACTTCTCATCCATCCACAAAATAAAAAAATCACTCTGTCTGGATGGAGAGATTTATCGATTTTTTGAACAATGAGAACAATGGTAGTTTTTTCTTTACTTTTTTTGAAAGATTTTTAAGACACTTCTTAAATAGGGCTATTCACTGTATACCTGTAACTCTAACTCTTCACAGCTTCACAACTGATGCTCTTAAACACATTAAGAGGCAAGAAATTCAAGTAATTAACTCTTGAAAAGTTCCACACAGCTGTTAACTGAAATCCATTCCAGGTGTGAAGAATCTAAAATATAAAAAATATTCTTATTTTGTATTAAAAAAAAAACAATTCCACATTTTTTTAAATAATTGGGATGAATCTACAATGAATTTAAGGTATGTCCAAACTTTTGACTGGTACTGTGTTATGGTTGAACTCTAGCTCATGTCTTTTAGTGTGGAGTGTGGTGATCTCTCACCAAGTCCCAGTGTGCTTCCTCTTACCACCTACTAACACATAGTGGGTGAAATGGTTTTACTATTCTATATTATTTGTAGATACGTGTGTTACACTCTAATAAACTGGCATCCTGTTAAGGGAGTATTCCTGCCCTGCCTTTAATTAATGATAAATGATTCAGAGTAGACTCTGAACCTATCCTGACCCTGATCATAAGAAACAGACGATGGAATAAACAGACCTAAACCGTACCATTAAACATCATGTCAGAAAACGAGCAATAAAAGAATCTTTCTAATGATAGTAATTATGATATAATAATACACTCTTCAACACTATAGCAGTGAAAATGCATCTGAACTACCTGCCCAGATTTAGCTGCTCTTTTAAAAAAATACTACCTGCTAATTTTATTAATAAATATAATAATTTATTGTGTTATGACTTTGACATGCTTCCATTCTACACATCATACGTAAAATAAAGCATGACGAGGATGGTCTCATGGAATAATATGCTGCTTTCATCCATCCATCCTACCTTCCATCCATCCATTCATCCATCCATCTATCCATCCATGCACCTACCTACCTACCTAATCACCCATCCATCCATTCATCCGTCCATCCGTCTATCCATTACTTACCTACCCATCCATCTAAAGACATTCATTATATCATCAGTAAAATAAAACAGGGGATAGTATCTTGAAATATGTTTCTTTGCTGGTAACCAGATCACGTTAAATTGACAGCTTTGTTTGTAAAAACCCCAAATCATCCCTGAAATTAACAAATTGTGATGCTCTTTGCTATCTTACACCCCGTCAACACTCCGTGCGCCCACACTGTTAAAATAGTGTTTGAGTTTAGCAATAAATCTACACTTGATGAGTGCGGTGGTCTGGAAGTGAGGTGTGTTCAGGTAAATTTCTGGCGTGTTTCTTGGTGGCGGAAAACACTGGTGCACCACTGACTGATTAAAACCTTGACAACAGTCAAATCTTCTTAGCTGCGCAGGTTTAGATCACCGCTAAACAAAATGCGCTGTTAAGATAACAATTGTGCCAGAGTGCACCTGGCTCTTCTTAAAGGGAATGGCAAATATAAGGCTGATTGTTTTTTTTACGTTGAGTAAAACACAGCCATGATTAATGAAGAGAATTAGTTCATGCCTTTAGTGTTTTTGAGCTGCGCAAAGCGTACAATTTGCGCCTTCACCATACCGAAGACACACTGATGCCCTAAATCAAGCTGCACAATCCGCTATTGATGTCTCGCCTATAGATTGCTAAAATAGGGTCAATAATTTTCTTATCTTAATGATGCATAAACAATCATCATAAACCATATATGCTTACTAAATTCTTAGAGTCTCTTCCTGATGTTTCAGAAGCCTCACTGAAGGAGCACCTTGCTTTGAGATGTGCAGAACTTTATGTTTCAGCATAAAATAACAGCTCCATAATGGCCTAGTGTCCTAAGTGGTTAACTGGTAATTTTGCTAACTTATGAAATAACTGATTGATGTACAACTATAATCTACAGGGGTTGGACAATGAAACTGAAACTCCTGTCATTTTAGTGTGGGAGGTTTCGTGGCTAAATTGGAGCAGCCTGGTGGCTAATCTTCATTAATTGCACATTGCAAGAGCCACGGTATCCAGGGTTATGTCAGCATACCACCAAGAAGAACCAACCACATCCAACAGGATTAACTGTGGACAGAAAACATAAAACCACAGCTGCCCAAATCACGGCAGAATTCAATGTGCACCTCAACTCTCCTGTTTCCACCAGAACTGTCCGTCAGGACAACAAATTATTGTGGTCTAAAACCAGGTGTTTCAGTTTCATTGTCCAACTCCTGTAAACTTGTAACGCTTTGCTTATCTGTTGAGCATATTTATTTTATCTAGTTGTTTTAAAGTTTCCTCAGTATCCACAGATTCAGGCTGTTTACCTACATGCTGCCATATACTGCAGCTACTGTAGAACATCTGATGAAGTAATCCAGCTTTCTTTTAATAAACACATCATTTAGATTCATGTGTTTAGTTTAGACATGAGTAGAGTGAAGATGTGAAGTGTGCCAGGTGCTGATTCATAAGCTGCAGGTTTTCACCTACTGCTTGAGCTGTTACTGTAGAGATAAGCTGAGTAATCGAATAGCTCTGCTTGATTCCCTGAGATTGGAAGGTGCTCAGTTGGAGACTGACTTGTTTCACTGTGAATTCTTTAATCTGAGACACATTCTCTCTCTGTTTTAATATTACGCAACATCATTTCAGGAGATCTTAGTAGTCTTCTATTTGTGCCAGGGACTCTTCAGAAGGTAGAACTCTGCAGAACAACGCCTGCCTTGTGGTAATTCTGTGTTATTTTATTCTGGAACACCAAGTTCTGCACATCTCACAGCAAGGAGCTTCTTCAGCGAAGCTTCTGAAACATCAGGACGAGCCTCTAAGAATGCTTCCTGCACTAAAGCCTCTGATAATGAACAATAGTGAATAAGTGAATGAACCGAGAACAGGATTTCTCAGAAATCAGCCCAAATTGAGAAGCATTCATTTTCTCTTTTTATATTGGAAAAAATAAAAATAAAAAATAACTGCTTAAAATCAGTTTTGCACCAGAAAGTTGAGGCTGTGTGTAATTTAATCTCAGTATAAATACATCTGTTCTGTGAAGGCCTCAGTGGTTCGTTAGAGGATCATGGTCACTCTGGAGGAGCTGCAGAAACATGTGAAAGAAGGTACTGTGGTCAGATGAAACTAAAGTTGATCGTTTAGGCATAAATGCAAAGCGCTGTGTTTGGTTAAAAAAGTTACTGTTACCCCGAACACACCACACCAACTGTGAAACATGGTGGTGGCAGCATCATGCTGTGGGATGCTTTTCTTCAGCAGGGACAGGGAAGCTGCTCAGAGTTGATGGGAAGATACATTTATCTATCCATCCGGCTAGCAATACATCCACTTACCTGTCTTTCTACCTGTCTATCCCTATATCTTTCATCCACCTACCTATCTATCAATCCATTTATTCATTCATCCATCTATCCCTGCACCTATTTATCTACCTACCTACTTATCTACTCATCCATTCATCCATCCATCCATCCATTCATCCAGCCAGCCAGCAATACTTACCTACCTGCCTACCTACCTATCAATCTATTCATCCAGCTACATATCATCGATCTTTTCATTCAACCTTCTATTTATTGATTCACCCATCCATCCATCCATCCATCTTTCCACCTACTTACCTAGTCATCTATTCATCCACCCATCCATCTATCCAGCCAGTCATATCAATCTATACATCTATTCATCCATCGACCTACTCAACCATCCATCCACGCATTTATCCATCTATCCAGCCAGTCATATATCCACCTACTTGCCTACCCACCCACCTATCAATATATACATCCATCGACCTACTCAACCATCCATCCACCTACCTACTCTTCCATGCATCCAATCATACAGATAGCCAGAAATACATCCACCTACTTGCTTACATACCTTTCAATCTTTTCATCTACCCATCCTCCAACCCTTCCATCTATACATCCAGCTACTACTCATATACACTTCCATCAATCCATCCATGCATCCAGCCAGCCAGCCATACATCCATCTACTTGCCTACCCACCTACCTATCAATCTATACACCTCTCCATCCATCAACCTACCCATTCATCTATCCATCCAGCTATACATCCACCTACTTGCCTACCAACCTACCTATGAATCTATATAACCAACAAACATCCACCTACTTACTGTTCCATCCAGACAGCCAGAAATCCCCCACCTACATCTATCCACCCCCCTACCCATCCATCTATCCATTCATCTGTCCACCTACTTACATACTCATCTATTTATCATCCATCCATCTATCTATCCAGCCAGTCAAATAAATCTATGCATCTATTCATCCATCGACCTACTCAACCATCCATCCACCCATCTAGCCAGCCAGTCATATATCCACCTACTTGCCTACCAACCTACCTATCAATCTATACATCCATCGACCTACTCAACCATCCATCCACCCATCTAGCCAGCCAGTCATATATCCACCTACTTGCCTACCAACCTACCTATTAATCTATACATCCATCGACTTACTCAACCATCCATCCATCTACCTACTCTCCCATCCATCCATCCAATACGTCCACCTACCTTTCAATCTTTTCATCTATCCATCCTCCAACCCTTCCATCTATCCATCCAGCCACTACTCATCTACGCTTCCATCAATCCATCCATCCATCCGGCCAGCCATACATCCATCTACTTGCCTACCCACCTACCAGCTTACCTACCTATCAATCCTTTCATCTATCCATCCTCCTACTTATCCACCCATTCATCTATCCATCCAGCCATACATCCACCTACTTGCATACCATCCTACCTATCAATCTATACAACAAACAATCATCCACCTACTTACTGTTCCATCCATCCAGACAGCCAGAAATACCCCCACCTACATGTTAACCTACCTATCAATCTTTTCATCTATCCATCCTCCTACTTATCCACCAATTTATCTATCCATCTATACATATATCGACCTACTCAACCATCCATCCACCTACCTTGTCCTCCATGCATTTGTCCATCCAGACAGTCAGAAATACATCCACTTACCTGCTTACCTACCAATGAACCCTTTCATCTCTCCATCCTCCTCCATCCATCCACCTACTTATTTACTCATCCATGCTTCCGTCAGCCCATTCATCCATTGATCCATCCATCCACACAACCAACCAGCTAGCCAGCCATACATACATACATGCCTTGCTTACCCACCTACCTATCAATCTATACATCCACCTTCCTACTCTTACGTGCATCCAGACAGCCAGACAGCCAGAAATACATCCTGCTCACCTACCTGTCAATCTATACATATATCCATTCATCCATCAACCTACTCATCCATCCATCCAGCCAGAAATACATACACCTACCTGCTTACCTACCTATCAACCCTTTCATCTATCCATCCTCCTACCCATCCATCCATTCATCTATCTTTCCATGCATCTACTCAGCCAGCCAGCCAGCTCCCAAGCTCTCTACACCCACAAACATATAAATTAATTACAGTGTTACATCTCTGTGTTTTTTGCTCTGTTCTCTTGTGTTGTCTTCTCATCTTTATCTTGTCTTTCTTTATCCTCCCTCCATTTTTCCCTCACATCCTCTGTCCTCTGTCTGAATGGTACATTTATTCATGCTGCAGTCCCAATCTGATTACACAAACCATGAAATAAACTCACTCTAAAGAAAACACAGTCTAATGGAAATGCACACTTTGGCCAAAGCTCCATTTATAGTGATATAATTTAATATTCATAATTGGATTTGAAATTTAGTTGGTAATGTAAAAGTATGGAATTTCGATCGCCAGCCCTGTATGTGGCTAATTGAGAAATCCTGCTTTGTGAAAGACCCCCAGGGTTTTATGGCATTACATAAGAGCTAGATTGAAAATCTGGGGTGGGGGATTTTAAGAAATGGGTCATAACCATCATCATCGTCATCATCACCACATTCATTATAATTCATCATGCAGTTACCAGAGCGGATAAGCTCCGATGGGACTGGAGCGAATGGAGGGAGACTGGAATTAGGATGACTTGCTTCAGTTGTCCAGGATAGACGAAGAGTTGTAGAGGGATAGAGCGTAATGATACTCAAACATCATGATATTAAACATCTTTAATACAGAAGTAATGAAGAAATGCTTCAACAAACCAACACCACTTCACCTACAACATTGAAGGTTCTCCAGGGTTCTTCAGTAATGAAAATGATTATGTAAAGAACCATTGAGAACTCAAACAACCATTTAAGAATGTGAAGCAGTGTTCCATTTTAGCACTACAGTTTTCTACATTTTAATCAAGACCAACTACTTTTTTAAAAAAATCCACAACATTGAGGATATTGCCTTCAGGAGTCACTTAATTAGTTAATAGAGTTCAGCTCTGTATAATTTAGTCTCAGTATAAATATACCTGTTCTGTGAAGGCCTCAGTGGTTTTTTAGAGGACCATGGTCACTCTGGAGGAGCTGCAGAAATCCACAACAAGGTGCTGTGGTCAGGCTAAGCCCTAGAAATAGCAATCAAAGTGCACCTGGTTCTTAAAGGGAATGGCAAGTGCTACATTGATTGGTTTATTGCCTGTTATGTCCAAAACACACAATGAATAATTAAGAGAATTAGTACATTTAAGAGAATTAGCCTCTTGCGCATTGAGAGACAAGGAAGGTGTACTTTTGTCATTGTTCTGTGCCCTGGAAAAAAAACAATTAACAAACCACTTCAGTTCATTTTCTCTGATTTTGCTATTTATAGGTTTGTGTTTGAGTAGAATGAACACTGTTGTTTTTATTCTAAAAAGTACGGACAACATTTCTTCCAAGTAAAAATATTGTCATTTAGAGCATTTATTAGCAGAAAATGAGAAATGGCTAAAATAACAAAAGAGATGCAGAGCCTTCAGACCTCAGGTAATGCAATGAAAACAAGGTCATATTCATAAAGTTTTAAGAGTTCAGAAATCAATATTTGGAGGAGTAACCCTTATTTTCAAACATTTTGGCATGTTCTCCTCCACCAGTCTTACACACTGCTTTTGGTGCAACAATTCAAGCAGTTCAGCTTGGTTTGATGGCTTGTGATCATCCATCTTCCTCTTGATTATATTCTAGAGGTTTGCAATTTGGTAAAATAAAAAAAAAAACTAATAATTTTAAAGTGGTCTCTTATTTCTTGACATATTTTCCCACTTCTGGCATACAATCCTTATTCAAATTCTTATTATTATTCAGACGTAAGAGCTATAGTCATGTAAAACAGGTGGCAGGATGATGAACTTCATCCCGCAATAGCCACAGTTCTTCATGTAAACTATCACACATGCTAATCAATGTAATGCATCAATTGTACAAACTTTATTTTGCATTTAGGCCAAAAAACCTTTGGTTTCATCTGACCACAGAACCTTCTTCCACATGTTTGCTGTGTCCCCCTATAAGACTGAGTCAAACTGCAAACAACACTTCTGATGTCATTCTTTCAGCAATGTTTTTTTTTTTTATGAGTTGTGGATTTCTGCAGCTCCTCCAGAGTGACCATGGGCTTCTAACAATGTTCACAGTTCTTCCTATGACCTAACACTCATGCCAATCAATTTAATGCATTATTTGTCCAAAATTTATTTTGTGTGACAGGATGATTGGGTTAAGCTTGACAGACCCTGAAAAAGTAACAAATACTAAATGTAAAAGAACATTAGAAGTTGCCTTTTTTGGTTCCTGGGTTCTCCCCAGTTGTCCACTGTTTGCCAAAACGGGCATGAAAAATGTCATAAATTAATGATGAATAATTGCAGACTACTTATAGTATGTTGCTCCTTAAGAAATAGTATTTTCTTATTTACAACAAGTAGAACTGCTCATGTACTTTCAACATTTCCTCCAAAAGCAGGGTATTAAGAAGAGTTTATCCTTGCTTTTCTTGAAGTAACTGTCTCTACTCTCAAGTAAAGACTAGATCGTCGCTGTCCAATGAAAAACACTTATCTCCAAAACAGCTACTTTACAGGAGAGAGAAAAAACCTTGTAAACTTTCAATGGAAGTCAATGTAAAAAGAGGTTATTTCAGGTCATTTTGAAGAGTTTCTATTGGTCTACTTTGACACAGTGTAAGGGACAGTTTGTCTGTTCAAATTATGTAGTTATTATTGCTGTTAAGGTTTGATTGAACTTAGCTGCAAGAGCATTATGTTGGATGGTCACAACTCCACCTCATCCCCAACTCCCCAACTACCCCAACCCATAGATATTGGCTAGGGCACCATTATTCCAGAGAACACAGTTCCACTTCTCAACTAAATGCTCCACACCTCAATACTGGGGATATCCAGTATATATCCCTCTAGCCAACACATGGTATTAGGCTTGGTGCCACTAGGTTCATGAGTATCTGTTCTATTCTATTGGCAGTAAGTCTGTTGAGGGATTTGACACACTGAGTATGTGGGTTTGCACACCTGTATCAGCAATAGGTGGAACATAATGTCGCTAAAAGGTTGCACTCATTAGAAGGGTGTCCACAAACATTTGGACATATAGTGGAAGCCACACATACGTAGGGCTTTAGCCACTGGGTGGGCACGTTTGTGTATGTGTGTGTGTGTGTGTGTGTGTGTGTGTGTGTGTGTGTGTGTTGCAGAGAGAAATTGGACGCTCCAGTTTCGTGGTGTAAAAGTGGGGCGGTCTGTTCCTTGGAAGTTTCCCAGTGAAATGTCCTGGGGACCAAGACACTGAAAATATCCATCTATATACACGCTTTGTCCTACATAAAAGTGAGGGTGAAAGAGAGAGAGAGAGAGACAGGGGGAAGGAGACAGACAGAGAGAAAGAGAAAGGTCAGAACACCTGAGTGAAAGAGAGAGACGTGCCATAGAGAAAAAGCATAAAAAAAAAGAAACGAAGGAGAGATAGAAGAAAAGCATGAGAAAAGTTGAAAAGAAAGAAAGAGACAAGCAATAAAGTAAAAGAGAGAAATAGACTGAGAAAAAGTTTTAAAAAAGGGAACAAGAGGGAGAAAATGATAAGAGAAAATGAGTGAGAAAATGGGAAATAGAGAAAAAAGAGTGAGAAAGGAAAAAAGCAGAATAGAGATCAATAAAGAGTGTGAGAAAAGAAAAGAGAGAGGGTAGTAATAAAGAAAAAGAAAGACAAAGGGGAAAGAAAGAGAAGAGACAACAAAGAGAGAAAAGGGAATAGGGAATAGAGGGAGAGAAATAGTGAGAAAGGAAAAAAGGTGGAGAGACTAAGGAAAAGAGTGAGAAAGTGGAAAAGAGAAGAGAGATAGAGGAGAACGAGAGAGAACGGGAAAAAAGAGAGGAAAAGAATGAGAATAAAAAAGAGAATGCAAAAGAGAGAGGGGAGCAAAATAGAAAAAAGAGAGTAAAACGGAAAGAGAGAGTAGAGGGAGGTTAATAGTGAGATAGGAAAAAGGGTGGAAGGAATAAGGGAAAAATGAGGAAGGGAGAGTGGTGAGATTAAACGAGTAAGAAAGAGAAAAGATAGAAAGATAGAGGAAAGGAAAAAAGAGAGGAAATGAGTAAAAAGGGGCAAAGAGAGAGTAGAGATCCATTAAAAGAGAGAGAACAGGGGAAAGGAGGATGTAGAGAGAGTAGAGGGAGGTTAGTGAGATAGGAAAAATGGTGGAAGGATTAAGGAAAAGAATGAGGAAGGGAGAGTGGAGAGATTAAAAGAGTAAGAAAGAGGAAAGATAAAAAGATAGAGAGAGAAAAGAGAGAGAACAGGGGAAAAGAGGATGTAGAGAGAGGAAAAGAGTAAAAAAGGGAAAATAAGAAATGGGAGCAATAGAGAAAAAGTGTGATAGAAGGGAAAAATAATCTGATCAGTGAAAGAGGAAATAACTGAGGAAAGGGACCAGAGAAAGAAAGTGAGGAGTGATAGAGGAAATGAGTGATAAAAGGGAAAAAGAAAGTGAGCAGTGATGTGAGGAAGTGAGTGAGAAAAGGAGGAACATAGAGAGAAGAAAATAGTTGAAAAAGGAAGGAGTGAAAGGAAGGAACAACAGAGGAAAAGAGGGAGTAGGAGAAAAGAAAGAGAACAGGTTGAGGAAAAGAATGAGAACAGGAAAAAGAACAGATAGACAGAGGAAATGAGTTAGAAAGGGGGAAACGAGAATGACAAGCAATAGAGGAAATGAGTGAGAAAAGGGGAAATAGATAGTCTATGCATGCATGTATTAGGCAGAGACATATGTGCCCAATAAAAATACTCTTAGAGGCTACATTTGGGTAGTGAAGCCTCGATGATGCATTCAAAGAAATGTTCAGGTTCTATTTAGGATGCAAAGACCGTCAGGTTTGATCAACGTTTCATCACAAGGTTTAAATTTTGCCTTTGCTGTGGAGCGATACACTGATCCAACTGCTGTTGTGATGATCTGAGGATATCTTAATAAAAGCCAGACGCATTGACTGACATTTTTCAGCAGGAAAGTGCTCACCCACACACAGCGATGGCATTTTATATTCATTTCTCCACCAGATTGCAAGACTTTCTTGTCTTGCAGGGTCACCAGATTTATTACCATTTGAGCATTTATGGAACCAGCTGGGATGCCAAATTCTGCAACCTATAAGTGTGCAGGATCTACAGGCTCAACTACAAAATCTGTGGGTAGATGTACCACAGGATACCACATGGAACCATTGTGCCCCTACAATCGTATCTGATCTTGTATCAAGGCTCGAGGTAACCCGACAAGATACTAGAGCCTCCTTTGAAATTGAGCAGGTTTTTCTCTTTTTTTTCACTTCAACATTGCTATCACTTCCAAATATCAGTCATTATTTTTACATATATATAGTTACAATCGATTCCAACAACTCCTTCTTGGTGCATTATTTATTTCTTTTATCAATGAGTATATTACCATTTGAAAAGGACCTCAGGACAATACGAATCCATAACAGTTCAGTCTTATCTGATGGATGGGAGAGAAATGTAGTGTAAATTCAATTTTTCACTCACCCGTTCCTTTACAATCAAATAAAAACGCGGCACAGATTGGAACGTAACGGAATCTAACGCATTACACGTTCCGAAACGACCCGCGCCTTTCACGTTCACTGAGCCAGAACAACGTGACATTGGAAAATTGTCGGGATTTGCGATATTTCCCTGCAGATCCCTCAGCTGTGGAGATCATAATGATGGAGGAGAGATAGAGGGAAGTGTGAGTCGGTGATTGGATTATAAATGAGAGAGAGAGAGAGAGAAGAGAGATAGCGATCTCTGTCTCAGAATCTCTCTATCTATACCCCCTCATCGTCCCACGGAGGGCATCCATCACGGCGTTGTCTCTGTTCAGCTCTTTCTGCTCGCGTGTTTAATTAATCCGCTGTTCTTCTGGTTCCTTCGCTTCAATTCTTCACTTCCTTCACGTCTTCACTTTCCCTCAAACTTTCAAACTCCCCTGAGACCTCTGTCTCTCTATTTCTCTCTCTCTCTATCTCTCTCTTTTTTTCTCTTTCTGTCTGTCTGTCTCCTAACTAACATACTTTTATGCATTAGGCTGCAAAATTGTTCATAAAATGACATGTGAGACAAATACCAGAGCAACCACTTCCAAAAGTGTAGCAATTGAGTAGAAACACCCTAGAAACCACTAGAAATATCATATTAATGGGGATACAGAAACAAACATATAGAAATACTATAAGGCGCTTGAGCCAGCATAGCAACCACCTGGAACAACTGCAAGCCACTGCAACCACCAAGCAAAAGCCTAGCAACCACTTAAACCAATCAAACAAGAACCCAAAATCCATCTGTTATACCATACCAATCAACTGTGAGAACTACATGTCACTGCAACACACTAGCAGCCACCTGAGATACCACTGCAACCACCAAGCAAAAGCCTGGCAACCACTGCATCCATCAAACAAGAACTTAGAACCCATCTGTTATACCACACCAATCATCTGAGATAACTACATGTCACTGCAACACACTAGCAGCCACCTGAGATACCACTGCAACTGTGACACCCTTAAAAGTGTAGTCACATTTAAGTGATTATTTATTTTATATATTATATATTTATATTATTTGCATCTGTATATATAATCTTTTTGCTTTAAATGGGTTATTGTATTGTATTGTGAAACATCCAGTCCGGTAGAGGGAGCAGTGCTAAGGGGCGGGCGCTATACAGAGGCTTAGGTGGGCATCAGTAGATTAGTCTCAGATGAATCTGAGACCTGAAACTGAAAACACTGTCTCACCGTGTCTTCTCTGTATCCTGCATCCAGGTGGGGAAATATGTGAAACTGTGCAAGTATACATGTTTCTAAAGCACTATAATAGGGTTATTTGAGTGTGTATATGCTTTGGAAGTGTTACGGTGTGTAATATGAGCCGCTATGGTCCTGTGTGTTGGTGGACGCTCAGCATCGGGCAGCGTTAGCTCCCGCAGCCCACTAACTGCGCGCCTGGCCGGCGCTCTCGCTTTATTTCTCCGCCGTTAGCATTAGCCACCGCCGCTCGCTAACCGCGCCTAGCCGGCGCTCCGCTGTTATTCCCCTCGCTCTGGCGTGAGATATACCCGCTCTTTAACCGTCTTTCAGTCCGTCGCTATCTCTCGTGTGTTTTCGCTGTAGTATTTGCTATCTCCGCTCTGTAATAGTGTCCATTTGTCGCTATTTTCTCGTGTAGTTCTACTAGCATTAGCTAGCACGGCCTGCTAACTCTGCGCATGGCCGACGCTATTGTTCCCTATTACTCTGACGCTAGCATTAGCTACCGCGGCCTGCTAATTATGCACCTGGCCGACGCTATTGTTCTCTTTTGTCTTCCCGCTAACACTAGTTAACTCATTGGAGTAATTACGCGCCTTGCTGCCGCCATTTCGCGCCTGTATTAAGCGGCACCAGCCATTTTGACTCCGTAACACGCATTGTGTATGTTAAAAACACATAAATAAATGAGTTATATTAAATATGTATATATAAAACTAAACTAAGTCTCTGTAGGTGAAGTAAGTGTTTCTAAAGAGTCCAGTTTAATTCTACTCTCTATTAAAGAGCCTGTTTGGCTTTGTTAGGTGAAGCTAGAGCCTCTGCCAACCACAGTATTGGGTTTATTACAGTTGAATAAGCTACAGTTTTACATTTCTCTAATTAGTATTCCTGTTTTATTCAGTTATGTTCAAGTTTATTACTTTGGTCAATTAAAAATACTCTAAGCAGATACAAGTTTAAAAAAACTCAACTTAAAATGAGATTTAAAAGCACTAACATGGAGTTAAAGTGTGCTTAGTACAAGTTGATGGAATTTTGTTAATTAGTAACTGTGTAATGAAGGGTGTTAATGTAGAATGTGTGAGTATTGGTATATGTATGCGTATATAAATATACTAATATGAAGTAATATTTTTATATTCTTATATACATATATATATTTTTGTAGTAACAGTGTTGAGGAAGTGCGCTGATCAAGGTAACAGTAATGTGTACCTAGAGATGTACTGTGAGATACAGAGTTTTGGGTAACTAAGAAGGTTAAGTATCTTCTGTGTGATATGTATGAGGAGTGCAGAAATATGCAATGTGTTCGTGAAACTGCTAAAGAAAGAGTAAAGAGACTAAAGTGATTTGGTTTGTGTATGTTGTTGAATAAAGAAAAGAGATGAATCTGAGACCTGAAACTGAAAACACTGTCTCACCGTGTCTTCTCTGTATCCTGCATCCAGATTCTATCTAGGCCCTGCTAACCCCAGGGTCGCATAACTGCTACTACCTAACCCACGCCTGGGGGGTGTAACACAACCAGCAAGCAAAAGCCTTATCATCTAGGATACAGTAGCAAACACACTAAGGCACTAAGAAATACTAAGCCACTTGAGTCAGCATAGCAACCTTTAGCAGCCACCCAAGAGACCACTGCAACCACCAAGCAAAAGCCTAGCAACTACTTAAACCAATCAAACAAGAACCCAAAATCCATCTGTCATACCATACCAATGATCTGGGACAACTACATTTCACTGCAACACACTAGCAGCCACCTGAAATACCACTGCAACCAGGAAGCAAAAGCCTAGCAACCACTGCATCCATAAAACAAGAACCTAGAACCCATCTGGGATACCATACCAACCACCTGGAAAACTGCATGCCACTGCAGCACTCTAGCAGCGACATGAGATACCACTGCAACCACCAAGCAAAAGCCTGGCAACCACTGCATCAATCAAAAAAGAACTTAGAACCCATCTGTTATACCATATCAACCGCCTAGAACAACTGCATGCCATTGCAACACTCTAGCAGCGACATGAGATACCACTGCATCCATCAAACAAAAACATAGAACCCATCTGTTATACCATACCAATCATCTGAGATAACTACATATCACTGCAACACTCTAGCAGAGACATGAGATACCACTGCAACCACCAAGCAAAAGCCTAGCAACCACTGCATCCATCAAATAAGACCCTAGAACCCATCTGTTATACCATACTAACCACCTGGAACAACTGCATGCCACTGCAGCACTGTAGCAGCGACATGAGATACCACTGCAACCACCAAGCAAAAGCTTAGCCACCACTGCATCCATCAAATAAGACCCTAGAACCCATCTGTTATACCATACTAACCACCTAGAACAAATGCATGGCAACACTTCACCAACAACCTGAAACACCAGATTCAGCAGCACCCAAGCAACCACTCAGGATACTAAAGCAGTCACCTAGCAACACCAAACACTTATCCAATCAGAGACAAAATATTTGGTTGACGAGAATGAGACGAGATGAGATTTTAACAATATATATTGTTGAAATATGTGATTGAAAATATGGTAACACTTTACATCATATGTGAGCTTGAAAGGTCTTAGTGTCTACAAAAAAACTACAGTAAAACTACATTTCCCACAATGCAAATGCATGATCGATTGTGTTACCGGCGAAGTTACGGCTTACCGCCACTACGCACTAGTGTAGTCATCGATATGGAAACGCAGCTGTAATTTTGCAGACAAATGTTTATTGTAATCAAAGCATCTCTTTCGTTTGATGCAAGGCTGTTACGGTTAAAAAAAATTGTGAAATGCAACATCTGTCACACATTCTTAGCAGCTCACAATTTTTGATTTTATACTAATAAAGTATAAAATTACTCTTTTCAGTACATTCTTTGAGGACAGCCAGTATGTCGATGTGGCCCTTGGTGAAAATGAGTTTGACAGCCCTGCTTTATGTGGATTAGATTATGGATTATATGCAATAAAACTCTAAATTGAAAGTAAATGATACCCAAGCCTAACCCAAGTCCAACTCGAGAATGTGTGGGCAGGAACTGATTAACAGAATATGGAATAATGTGTTAACTAGCACTGCTTTTTTCCACCCAAAATGATCAACACATTTGTTTTGGTTACACCTGACAATAAATAGTGTAAAACATTGTTATAACCTCGTGAGATCTCGTGGAGATACCAGCACTGCTAGAAACTGTTACTGCATTAGGGAAAGATTACATAGCTTACTTCAGAAGCACACACACACACACAGACACACACACACACACAGTGTTTGTACATAAAAGGTATTTTACTCCAGTAGGATCAGCACTGTCCCCACAGAGACACAATCAGCGCGTTTTCATATTACTGCGGGGACTCACAAGCAAAGCCTGACAATTTTGACATTTAGTCCTAGTTAAAGAGTAAACACACACACACACACACACACACAGGCACACACACACACACACACACACCACACATAACACATCACACAGACTGGCATTGGTCCTTTCCTTTTTAAAGGGCAACAGTGTCTATCTTTTTAATCAGCTCTCTATTTGCTCTACCTCTTTTCTTCTGCTCTCTCCCTCTCCTTCCCTCTCTCGGCTTCTTGCTCTCTCTCTCTCTCTCTCTGCTCTTTCTCTCACTTTGCTCTGACTCTGTCTCTGCTTCTCTCTCTCTCTCTCTCTCTCTCTCTCTGCTCTTTCTCTCACTTTGCTCTGACTCTGTCTCTGCTTCTCTCTCTCTCTCTCTCTCTCTCTGCTCTTTCTCTCTCTCTGTCTCTGCTTCTCTCTCTCTCTGCTCTTTCTCTCACTTTACTCTTTCTCTTACTCTGTCTCTGCTTCTCTCTCTCTCTCTGCCTCTTGCCCTTTTTTCTCTCTCTTTCACTCTTATTCTGCTTCTTTCTCTCCTCTTCTCTCTCTCTCTCTGCTCTCTTTGTCACCCTCTCTCTGCTTCTTTTTCTCCCCTTGTCTCTCTCTCTCTGCTCTTTCTGCTTTTTTTCTTGTTCTGCCTCTTGCACTCTCTCTTTCTCTCTCTCACTCTTTGCTTCTTGCTCTATCTTTCTCTGCACTCTCCCTCTCTTACTGCTTCTTGCTCTCTATGCCTCTCTCTCTGTCTCTCTCTCTCTATCTCTCTCTCTTTCTCTCTCTCTGGGTGTAATGAAAAGTCAGCATATCCATATTCATATTCCAGTTTTTCAGGCTTTTATTTTGTGTAATATTGTAATTAGTGTGTTTTTGTTTTGAGGGGCTGCTGGTGGTCCCAGCCCTTAAACAGCCCATCTCCAACAGCCCCTCCTCGTCCCCTGCTCTTCTCTCCATTCTATCTCTTTCTTCGCTCTCTTCTTCTGCAGGTCTTATCTTCAGCGGTGCTCTAATGCTCATCTCTCTCTTCCTCTCTCTCTTTTTTTCTCTTTCTCTGTGCTGCTGTAGGCATTCATTTCAATTTAAAATTAAATACTAAAACAAACAAATATTTATTGTAGCACATTTCAGATGATCTTTACAGCTTTACAGAGATCTGAGATCAAGGGCCCTATCATACTCCCTGCGAAAGATGCGTTGCGATGCTTTTGCTATCTTACACCCCGTCAGCAGTCTGTTTTCACACCTTGCGCCCAGATGCTCATTCCACTCATTACAGATGATTGATGAAATGTTTATTTTGTGCTTTTTAGGGTGTAATTAGTGATGAACAGAAGCTCACTTTATAATATGGTGCACATCTTGGGTCTATTACTGACTTATTAAGCCCTTATTAGCTGTTAATAAACTCCAGCACAGCCATAACCTTGCCAAACTCACATAGATCAAACTGCTGCCAATTATAATAACACTAATAACATGTAGAATTAGCTAATAGTTAATGCTTAATAATCTGCTTAACAGGATGCTGACATAAATGTTTATTGTGCACTGTAATATCTAATACAGCCATTATTAATCATTTCCAAAGGTGGAAAAAGTACTGAAAATTGTAATTAAATAAAAGTACCTTTACTTTGCTAAAATTCTACTCAAGTAAAAGTACCCATCTAAAAATCTACTTGATTAAAAGTAAAAAAGTACTCAATTTAAAATGTACTTTGAGTAAAAGTTACATAGTTTTTTTTAATTATTTGATGTAAAACAAAAACAAACCATAAATTAAATCTTTTTAATGAATTATCATTCCAAATAATAATTTGGACCTTTCAGGCAGTTTTTGTTCAGACCACCCCATAAAACATTTTCAAAAACAAGTGGTATAGGTTTCTATGATCCATTATTTTTCTTTACTGTAAAAATGTTATGGTAATATAGGTGACTATAAAACGTATTTTTATAGTTTTACAGTTTATTATTATTTTCTAACTTGCCATTGCTATGCTTTAACTGCTATTTACATGTTTTTTTTTTACATTTAAGCAGATTGTTTAATGTTTCCAATTAAAACTTAAGGAATTTTCATGAAAGCTGATTCACACTGCTAACCATAATAAACACTGCTGGGAAAGGTTCAGCTGCGCTGCCATGGAGAACAAAACTCAATTTTTTTTTTTAATTCAGACAATTAGTTCCCCCCCAGCATTTAATTATTTACTCAGTAACGGGGAGTTTTCCAATGTAGCGAAGTAAATTGTCAAAATGTAGTTGAGTAAAAGTAAAATTACCTAGTTTAAAAACTTTGTAAAAAATTTGTAAAAATTACAAATTACTCATAAAATCTACTCAATTACAGTAATTTGAGTAAATGTAATTCATTACTTTCCACCTCGGTTCATTTCCACATATCAGACCCCTAATTAAGCACCAATAACACTTACACAGAATAAAGCTTAATAAATAGTGAATAAATAATTTACAAATGTCTAATTAAGGCTTTATTAAGCAAATAATAAGACATTATTAAGCGCTTAATTTTTGTTCCTTAAAATAAAGTGTTATCCTATAAAGCTATATGTTAACAATAGTTTCTTATTTATTAAAATATTAATTATATTAATTACAGTCTCGTCCATCGCTCTAAAATTCAGCTGGCTGCTTGAGACGCACGGTGGAGAGCACAGCAGAGTGTGCTTTTTGGAAGAAAAAAAAAGGCTACAGATATAAAACTTAGTTCAGTTAAAGAAACGTAAGATGAGTGAGCACCTGTAATGTTAATTAAATATTGTCAAATATAAAGGACAGGCTGAGTTTTTTTGGTGTGCTGTTTACATGATTTGAAACTGAAACTAATGTCAGTTAGTTTCTGCAGCTGCTTTAAAAGTTAGTAGGAGAGTAACGTGAGTGAATCATCACATGCATACAGAGAATTTGTTTCTGTCTGGTGGCTTAATTAATGTGTGTAAAGGTCAGGAGAGGTTTGCAGTGTTTATATTTAGTTCAATCCTTTATTTCCTTTTTGAACTTATACTAGTGCATCTCAAAGAATTAGAATAGCATTGAAAAGTTACTTAATTCCAGTAATTCAGTTAGATGTGAAACTCATATATTATATAGATGTATTACACATCTCCATCTATTTAAATTTCTGTTCTTGTTGATGATTATGGCTTACAACTAATGAAAATCCAAAAATCAGTGTCTGAGTGTGCCACATTCCTGCTGGAAAATGAAATCTGCATGTCCATAAAAGTTGTCAGCAGAGAGAAGCATGAAGTGCTTTAAGATTTTCTGGGAAAACAAAACTGCACTGACTTTAGACTTGATATAATAAAACACAGTGGACCAACACCAGCAGATGACATGTCTCTCCAAACCATCACTGATCATCAGTTATTTTGCATATTTATTTGTAAATCAAGGAAGCAGAGTCTGGAGGAGGAGTGGAGAGACACACAGTCCAAGCTGCTTGAGGTCTAGTGTGAAGTTTCTACAATCTGTGATGGTTTGGAGAGACATGTCTGATATCTGCTGGTGTTGATCCACTGTGTTCTATTACCGTATTTTTCGGACTATAAGGCGCACTTAAAAACTTTTAATTTTCACAAAAATTGACAGTGCGTCTTACAATACGATGCGCCTTTTGTATGGATTTTACTCGTCAGGTTGTAAGGAGCAGTAAACACACACTCCGTGCAGCGTTATACAGAGTTTCAGTGCTATACAGAGTCCAGAGCCGTGCAGCTCCGAGGCTGAGCAGCAATAGCATTAGCTAGATGCTAACCGCTAAGCTAGCTAGCTTATTCACTGAGATCAGTATTATCTAAATTTTACTCGTCAGGTTGTAAGGAGCAGTAAACACACACTCCGTGCAGCGTTATACAGAGTTTCAGTGCTATACAGAGTCCAGAGCCGTGCAGCTCCGAGGCTGGAGCAGCAAATAGCATTAGCTAGCTTATTCACTGTTCAGAGATCAGTATTATCTCAATTTTACCCGTCAGGTGTAAGGAGCAGTAAACACACACTCCGTGCAGAGCCGTGCCGCTCCGAGGCTGGAGCAGCAATAAATAGCATTAGCTAGATGCTAACCGCTTAGCTAGCTAGCTTTTTCACTGTTCAGAGATCAGTATTTTCTAAATTTAGCACTTTTAATACTGCTGGAGCAGTATTATTAGAGTTAGATGCTAATCGCTAAGCGTTCACCGTTCAGAGGTGAGTTATCGGCCTGTAAGTCTGTGCTGCTTTGCCTGGCTAGCATTAGCTAGATGCTAAGCGCTAACTCTCTCAGAGGTGAGTTTTATCAGCCTGTAATCTGCTTGTTTACCGTGTTAAAACAAGCTACGGGGGACGAATCGCTAGCTAATATCTCACTGTCTTACCAGAACACGCAGGATTACTCAGTGTAACGCTGTCGTTTAAGTTTGGGTTAACTTTACTAGTTTAGGTGACTAGCTAGCGTGCTAGCGGATAGCTATGCTAACGCTGGTGCAGCAAGCCTTAGTGGACATCTGGAAATCTAAGCTTACTGTAAATAAACTGAAGCACGTTACTCACCCAAATAAACAGTTTTCAGGAGAGGAATCTGTGTAGATTAATATCCAGCACTCGTTTGACTTTGAAAGAGCTATATTTTGTATACTGAGACGCTCCACCGGCAAGCGACCACCCCCGGTGGGGGAAGGGAAACATGGCGCCACCCCTGTTCACTTTGATATAGGCACCCTTTCTAGTGTCACTTAACGCGCCTTATAATGCGATGCGCCCTATGTATGGAAAAATAGCAGAAAATAGGCGTTCTTTGATAGTGCGTCTTATAATACGGTGCGCCTTATAGTCCGAAAAATACGGTATATCAAGTCTAAAGTCAGTGTAGTGCTTTCCTGGAAAATCTTACAGCACTTCATGCTTCCCTCTGCTGGAGAACAACTTTTATGGAGATGCAGATTTCATTTTCCAGCAGGACTTGGCACACTGCCCACACTGCCAAAAATACCAATTGGTCCTTTTGAGGGTTTTTAATTGGCTGTAAGCCATAATCAAAAAATAAACACATAATCAAGAAATAAACGCATAAAAAATGGTGGATATAGATGTGTGTGATACATCTGTATAAAATATGAGTTTCACATTTACAACTGAATTACTGAAATAAAGTAACTTTTCAATGATATTCTATTTTTTTTAAGATGCACTAGTATATGTGTTTGTGCTGTGTGCATATGCCTTTTACTGTGTGTGTGTGTGTGTGTGTGTGTGTGTGTGTGTGTGTGTGTGTGTGTGTATATTTGTTCTTCTTTGCAATGCAAATGAGCTTAGTTCATGTGAACACTGATTTTTTGCACTTTTGTCACAGGGAGGTCTCAGCCACGGGGCCATGGGCTAATTCACTGCTGTGTTCAGTGGACAGGAAACTGTTTGTGAGCACTAAACTCATCTCTGCCTGTCAGGATGACACACACACACACACACTGCTAGAAAAGGCTAGCCAGCGGTCAGGATCATTTCACATTCATCTGTGTGACCATCTGTCACACCAAGGACACACTCAGACTTCAGCCCACTTTGGACTAACCTAAAAAAAACCCTCTAATTTGTTACACTTAAACATATATATATTTTTTTCAACTTATATTTATGATTTAAGTCAAATCTAACATTTTGATTTTAAATCAATCAAACATACAGTCACTGGTGTGACCCATGCAGTCACTGGTGTGACTCATGCAGTCACTGGTGTGACCTATGCAGTCACTGGTGTGACCCATGCAGTCACTGGTGTGACTCATGCAGTCACTGGTGTGACCTATGCAGTCACTGGTGTGACCCATGCAGTCACTGGTGTGACTCATGCAGTCACTGGTGTGACCCATGCAGTCACTGGTGTGACCCATGCAGTCACTGGTGTGACTCATGCAGTCACTGGTGTGACCCATGCAATCACTGGTGTGACTCATGCAGTCACTGGTGTGACCCATGCAATCACTGGTGTGACCCATGCAGTCACTGGTGTGACCCATGCAGTCACTGGTGTGACACATACAGTCACTGGTGTGACCCATGCAGTCACTGGCGTGACCCGTGCAGTCACTGGTGTGACCCATGCAATCACTGGTGTGACCCATGCAGTCACTGGTGTGACCCATGCAGTCACTGGTGTGACACATACAGTCACTGGTGTGACCCATACAGTCACTGGTGTGACCCATGCAGTCACTGGTGTGACTCATGCAGTCACTGGTGTGACCCATGCAGTCACTGGTGTGACCCATGCAGTCACTGGTGTGACTCATGCAGTCACTGGTGTGACCCATGCAATCACTGGTGTGACTCATGCAGTCACTGGTGTGACCCATGCAATCACTGGTGTGACCCATGCAGTCACTGGTGTGACCCATGCAGTCACTGGTGTGACACATACAGTCACTGGTGTGACCCATGCAGTCACTGGTGTGACCCATGCAGTCACTGGTGTGACCCATGCAGTCACTGGTAACTTGAACAGTCATTGTTGAAACTCTTACAGTCATAGATGAGACTCATATAATCATTGGTGACCCATACAGTCACTGGTGTGACCCATGCAGTCACTGGTGTGACTCATGCAGTCACTGGTGTGACTCATGCAGTCACTGGTGTGACCTATGCAGTCACTGGTGTGACACATTCAGTCACTGGTGTGACCCATACAGTCACTGGTGTGACCCATGCAGTCACTGGTGTGACCCATGCAGTCACTGGTAACTTGAACAGTCATTGTTGAAACTCTTACAGTCATAGATGAGACTCATATAATCATTGGTGACCCATACAGTCACTGGTGTGACCCATGCAGTCACTGGTGTGACTCATGCAGTCACTGGTGTGACTCATGCAGTCACTGGTGTGACCTATGCAGTCACTGGTGTGACACATTCAGTCACTGGTGTGACCCATACAGTCACTGGTGTGACCCATGCAGTCACTGGTGTGACTCATGCAGTCACTGGTGTGACTCATGCAGTCACTGGTGTGACCCATGCAGTCACTGGTGTGACCCATGCAATCACTGGTGTGACCCATGCAGTCACTGGTGTGACCCATACAGTCACTGGTGTGACCTATGCAGTCACTGGTGTGACACATTCAGTCACTTGTGTGACCCATGCAGTCACTGGTGTGACCCATGCAGTCACTGGTGTGACCCATGCAGTCACTGGTAACTTGAACAGTCATAGTTGAAACTCTTACAGTCATAGATGAGACTCATATAATCATTGGTGAACCATACAGTCACTGGTGTGACCCATGCAGTCACTGGTGTGACTCATGCAGTCACTGGTGTGACTCATGCAGTCACTGGTGTGACCCATGCAGTCACTGGTGTGACCCATGCAATCACTGGTGTGACCCATGCAGTCACTGGTGTGACCCATACAGTCACTGGTGTGACCTATGCAGTCACTGGTGTGACACATTCAGTCACTTGTGTGACCCATACAGTCACTAGTGTGACCCATGCAGTCACTGGTAACTTGAACAGTCATTGTTGAAACTCTTACAGTCATAGATGAGACTCATATAATAATTGGTGACCCATACAGTCACTGGTGTGACCCATGCAGTCACTGGTGTGACTCATGCAGTCACTGGTGTGACCTATGCAGTCACTGGTGTGACACATTCAGTCACTGGTGTGACCCATACAGTCACTGGTGTGACCCATGCAGTCACTGGTGTGACTCATGCAGTCACTGGTGTGACCCATGCAGTCACTGGTGTGACCCATGCAGTCACTGGTATGACCCATGCAGTCACTGGTGTGACACATACAGTCACTGGTGTGACCCATGCAATCACTGGTGTGACACATTCAGTCACTGGTGTGACTCATGCAGTCACTGGTGTGACTCATGCAGTCACTGGTGTGACCTATGCAGTCACTGGTGTGACACATTCAGTCACTGGTGTGACTCATGCAGTCACTGGTGTGACTCATGCAGTCACTGGTAACTTGAACAGTCATTGTTGAAACTCTTACAGTCATAGATGAGACTCATATAATAATTGGTGACCCATACAGTCACTGGTGTGACCCATGCAGTCACTGGTGTGACTCATGCAGTCACTGGTGTGACCTATGCAGTCACTGGTGTGACACATTCAGTCACTGGTGTGACCCATACAGTCACTGGTGTGACCCATGCAGTCACTGGTGTGACTCATGCATTCACTGGTGTGACCCATGCAGTCACTGGTGTGACCCATGCAGTCACTGGTATGACCCATGCAGTCACTGGTGTGACACATACAGTCACTGGTGTGACCCATGCAGTCCCTGGTGTGACCCATGCAGTCACTGGTGTGACTCATGCAGTCACTGGTGTGACACATACAGCCAATGGTGTGACCCATGCAGTCACTGGTGTGGCCCATACAGTCAGTGGTAACTTGAACAGTCATTGTTGAAACTCTTACAGTCATAGATGAGACTCATATAATCATTGGTGACCCATACAGTCACTGATACGACCCATAGAGTCAGTGGTGACCCAGGTAGTCACTGGTGAAGCCCACACAGTTACCCATATAGTCAATGGTGTGACTCACAATCACTGGTGTGACCTAAACAGCTCTAGCTCCATATTATTAGGTTTATTATTTTATTTCACACAAAAGCTGAATTCAAAGCAAGAAAAACTGAGTAAACCCCACCTTATTTCCTGAACTGATAGATGCTGGGTATTTTTTCCTTTACCGTGTTGCTGCAATCATTATTTTACTGCTGTTACTGGTCTGGACTTTTTTTTACACACATTTTGTAACATCCCCATTTCATCTCTTCCAGAGCAAGGTCTGTTATTCGTGAATGTGAATGAATGCGAATGCAGTATGTTGGAAGCTGCGTCCTCGTCTGGGTGGGCTTTCACTCTGGCACTTGAACAGAACTGAGAATAATATAACCGTCCCTCTGTTATGCAGTTCCAGCTTTTCTTCTATTGTAACTGCAAGTCTTTCCATTTCTCCTGTTGCATCACACTTCCGTCAGTCTGCTGCTGTCTGCTATTCTGTTTGATGGCTCCGGTGAAGTCTCGGAGGCTGTGATTGGCGTGTGTTTTTGTATTATGTTAAATGGACCGTGGCATTTGTATGTGATATGTAATGATGCTTCTCACACTACTCTCAGTGTGAGCTGGAGAAATCGCGTTTGTCTGGGATGGATTCCCGACGGCATTCTGAAATACACAGGAATCTCCCTGGAGGAAAAAGACAGAGAGGGAAAGCTGTTAGCTGCAGCCTATTCCTTCCTACACTGCATACTTACTCATACATCAAATAAAATACAGTCAAACGTTTGGACACTTCATGAAAACCTTTCTATTTTTTTATCCTATTTAAACATGCGGACGTTTATACAAAACCGAGAGATCGCTGTAACCTATACACATGTCACTGGTGTAATCCATACAGTAATTGGTGCGTCCCACACAGTCACTGCCATGACCCATACAGTAACTGCTGTGACTTATGACACCTACCCAGTTATTTGTGTGATGCACACTGTCACTGGTGAGACCCATACAATCACTGGTATAACCAAAGCCGTCATTGATGTCACCCACACAATCACTGGTGTGACCGACACAATCACTAATACGACCTACGACCTATATAAGTTAGTGTGACCCACACAGTCACTGGTGTGACCCCCACTATTACTGATATGGCTATATACAATCACTGATATGACCTATACAATTTAGTGCAAAACCAGACCGTCTGTGGTGCAACGCATATAGTCACTGGTGTGACCCACACGGTCACCGGTGTAACCAAAACCGTCATTAATGTCACCCGCACAATCACTGGTGTAACCTATACAATTTAGTGTGAACCACACAGAGGCTAATGTGACCCACACAGTCACTGGTGTGTCCCATATAGTCACTGTGACCCATACAGTCACTGGTGAAACCCATACAGTCACTAGTGTGACCAGACAGTCATTGATGTGACCCCCACTATTACTGATATGGCTATATACAGTCACTGATATGAACTATACAATTTAGTGTGAACCAGACCGTCTGTGGTGCAACCCATATAGTCACTGGTGTAACCAAAACCGTCATTAATGTCACCCACACAATCACTGGTGTAACCTATACAATTTAGTGTGAACCACACAGTGGCTAATGTGACCCACACAGTCACTGGTGTGAACCATATGGTGACTGTGACCCATACAGTCACTGGTGTAACCCATACATTCACTGGTGTGAGCGAAACAGTGATTGATGTGACCCATACAGTCACTGGTGTAACCCATAAAGTCACTGGTGTGACCGAAACAGTCATTGATGTGACCCACACTATTACTGATATGGCTATATACAGTCACTGATATGAACTATACAATTTAGTGTGAACCAGACCGTCTGTGGTGCAACGCATATAGTCACTGGTGTGACCCACACGGTCACCGGTGTAACCAAAACCGTCATTAATGTCACCCACACAATCACTGGTGTAACCCATACAATTTAGTGTGAACCACACAGTCACTGGTGTGACCCATACGGTCACTGTGACCCATACAGTCATTGGTGTAACTGAAACAGTCGCTGGTGTAACTGAAACCGTCACTGATATGACCCACATAGTCATTGATATGACCTACACAATTTAGTGTGACCCGCACAGTCATTGTTGTAACCCAGTCACTGGTGTAACCGAAACAGTCACTGGTGTAACCGAAACAGTCCTTGATGTGACCCACATAATCACTGGTGTAACTGAAACCATCACTGATGTGACCCACACAATCACTGATATGACCTGTAAAATTTTGTGTGACCCACACAGTCACTGTTGTAACCTATACAGTCACTGGTGTAACTGAAACAGTAACTGAAACTCCCACAATCACTCATATGACTCATATAGCCATTGATATATCCTATGCAATTTAGAGTGACCCACAGAGTCACTGGTGTGACCCATACAATCACTGGTGTGACCCATATAATCAATGATGATGCCCATGCAGTCATTCATGCGATGTATCCGCTCAGCAGTGTGACCAACCAATGCAGTTATTGATGTAAGTAATTTGTTTGACTCATACTGTCATTTGTGCGACATATGCATTGGTGTAGTCAAAGTCAAAGTCAAAGTGGTTTTTATTGTCATTTCAGCTATATACAGAGTACACAGTGAAACGAAACAGCGTTCCTCCAAGGACCATGGTGCACATAAACACAGTGTAGACAGAACAAAGTGTAACTCACATAGTCACTTGTGTGATCCAAACAATTACTGATGAAACCCATACATTTTTAGATGAAACCTATCTATAGAATAGCACTCAAAGACCAGACCATAAGTCTTGTTTTTATACATGACTGTATATTAAAATGTTTTTTGCAGTATGACCTAATTCTATTGGGTAACAAAGACATACAGTATTGGAATACATTGCATTTTGATCGAGGTTCAGTTGGTATTAGGGTTTGGGTGTGTGTGAGTTTGTTCTTGATCTTTCAGTTTCTATTTTCTACCAATATATAATTTTCTTTCTCTTCACCCACAAACTGTGCATTTACTGTGCACATTTGTTTTTCCAGGGCAGGGAGAGAAAAAAGTAAAAAATAAAAAAGTTAAAAAACCCAGTGGGTGTTTCTCAAAACCCAGTGAGCTGCCCTGCTCTCCACTGCCTACATGGACAGATGTCTAGGGTGGGCAGCACTTTAACCAAAATAGAGCCATAAAAAACGGCTTTCTGAGATAAATTTCAGTTTGAAAGCGATTACATCATCAGCCATCCCCACCTCCTGCACACACCCGCTGTTTACTCACCTCAGCCGTCAATACTTCAGTACTACAGACTTTTGAAGTTGCGTGGTTCTTCAGGAGACAGCACCAAGCCTATATTAGGAACTCTGGGTCTAAGCTAAGGAACTCTGGCAGAAATGAATGGTGTTCTTCAAAAACATTGTCTGAATGTTTATGTGCATTTTTTGTTGGATCCATTGCTGACATGGATGTGCAAATACACACACAAACCTGTCTTGTCTATACTAATATATAGTACCTACTGCTGCTCGACCAATATACACCAGTTTGTCTATACTAATTTAGAGCAGGGCCTCAAGAACACACTCTCTGTTGTTTTGACCTGCACTCGTTTACTTGGCGTTTTCAATTCATCCCTTATTGCTCCCATTCACTCCCATGCTTGTTGCCCCCTTTCTCCACTTTGTTCACCAGCAAGCAGATCTCCAAACTTTAACCCACAGCCATAATAACTGGCACAACTGTAGTTGTTGTTTTTTAATCCCTTTTTTTAATGTTCTTTCCATTCACTCCCATTCATTTTCCCACAAGCCCAAGCCATAGAGTTTCTGTGCCTTCGACAGCCACCAAACTGCATGTACTCCTTTAGGGCAGCAATCAACTGACCCACACTTCAAAAAGTCATCTATCAACCACCTGAAACACATCTGGAACCACTTAGTAAACATCTGGTACATCTTGGTAACCTCAAAGCAACGCCTTAGGAACCAACCCCTTTCCATAGTAACAGCATAACAACAACCAACAGATATACTGTACCGACAGATGAATCTTCCATAGCATAACATAAACATCGCCTTCACCAACAACAAAAAAACGGGAAAAAAAAGGAAATGGATGGGTTAGCAGCTCATATGTGGAGCATCTTTTCCTGGAGTGGAGAACATGCTCAGGTTGAGGAGGAGATAAAAAGGCCAGGCGGTTTGCTTTTGCTGTTTTTTAGCAGCTATAGCTGCACAGCTGCACCAAGAGATGTGTGGGTACGAGAGAGAAGCACATGCGTAAAAGCTAAAAGACGCATGAAGTCAGATTAGACCGTTCACATTCATGTCCAATGTCCATGGATCAGATACATATCATATTTACGACCACATAAGAAAGTAACTTAAATCTGATTTGAAAAAAAGAACAGATTTTACACGTTCACACAGCCATGAAAAAATCACATTGAGCAAAAAAATCACATTTGAGTCACTTCAGACTTATAATGTGAACGTCGCCTTTTATATGTTCCCCTAAATCAGATGCGTATGCAATTCGTAGACATGCGGCATGAATTTGAACAGTCAAATCTGAACTGAGTCTTTTTGCGTTTACACATGCGATACATGCTTCTCTCTTGTACCCACACATCTCTTGGTGCAGCTGTGCAGCTATAGTTGAAAAAACAGCAAAAGCAAACCGCCTGGCCTTTTTTTTCCTCCTCGACCTGAGAATGTTTATGCACTTGTCAATGTGCCCACGTGAGGATTTTCAGATACAGATCACTTACATTTGTGAAGGTGAAACCGCCAAATCCGCGCCGCGTGGTCCAGCGGTCTAAAGCGCTGCCACTATGAGTGGGAGGTCGCAGGTTTGAACCCACGCTCATCAAGCTGCCGGCACTCAGAGGGAGCACAATTGGCCCTGCTTCCTCCGGGTGGGTAGATGGCGCTCTCTCCCCACAATACAACAGGGTGATGTCCGCAGCACAGGGCGTCTGTGAGCTGATGTACCAGAACCAAATCACTGCTCTTTCCTCTGAGAATTAGCGCCGTGATGCTATTTGGCAATGCTGCATCAGCAGCAGCTCAAAAAGAAGCGGTGGCTGGCTTCACATGTATCGGAGGAAGCATGTGCTAGTCTTTACCCTCCTGGTGTGTTGGGGCATTACTAGTACCAATCAATACAAAAAAATTAGATTTGAGCAACGTGACTTGTAATGTGAACGTAGCCGAAGTGACTCAAACCTGATTTGAATGTTCACACAGCCACGAAAAAAATCAGATCTGAGCCATGTTGTGCAAAAAATCTAATTTGAGTCACTTCAGCCTGATAATGTGAACGTAGCCCTAGCAACAGCATAGCAACCACTTACAATACTATAGCAACCAGTGAGAACCATTTTTCTAGTTATTTTAAGGGATTTTTTTTAATAAATATGTCAGAGATATCTGAGTGAGCAATAGGCTGGTTTCTTGTCTTGTGTCACAATTTATCAAATGATGACACATTTAGTTTACACTCAATTATTACATCATTATGACATCACACAATTTATATGCTTTTTAAGGCCTTAGCACATCCAATTTAACCACGATCCTCTTCCCGCCTCCCCGGAGAGACTATTTTACTCATACTTGAGGGTGTAAACCACAGCCTGAGTAGCTAATTGCCCCCCACTCACACTCTGATCAGGTCCTGAAAGCTGTTGTTGTGACACTTCTGGACAATATGTGATGTTTACGCTGCGCCATAAGACGTGCGTCAGGTGTGAAACCCACGCCAGGGGAATAGCTCACACTGCAGAGCCCTGTGGAGCCCTGAGACTCATTATCCTGCATCCATACCGTACAGCGGTACAGCGTGATCATGCGCACTCCAGAGCCCTGAGATCTGCTGAGATCTCTGTATGCTGAGGGTGAAGGTGTGTACTTATATATACCGTGCTGGAGTTACAGGTTTAAAGCACACACTCACATATAAGTGCACACTCCACACTGTGTGGAGTGCAGGGTGATGTAGTATCCATTGTCTTTCAGCTCCTGGGGCTCAGAGATCTGCACTGAGTTACCTGCACTTGAAAAGCTGTCAGCTGCCAGTGTATTATCTGCTTTTCCAGTGGCTTACTAAAAGTATTCATACCCCTAGAAAATTCTCACATTTTTATCACCTTACAAACACAAACTTACCAACACAAAATGATACAAGTTTTTTAATATTTTAATCAAATAAAAAAAAAATCTGAAAAGTGTAACCCCTTTCCTCTGAAACCTCTAAATCGCAACCAATCAGAGTGCAGCTGTGTGTTAATTTAGTCTCAGTATAAATATAAACACCTGTTCTGCGAAGGTCTCAGTGGTTTGTTACAGAACACTAGTTACCAAACAGCATCCCAAGGAGCACTGTTCAATCCTCATCCAAAAATGGAAAAAGGATTCTACAACTGGTCAGAGAAGCAGCCAACACTGAAAAAAAAAAAGTATGATTTGAGTATGATTTACTTAAAAAAAAAGTTAGGAAGCTAAATTTAAGAGCATATATTCAAGTAATATTCACTCATAATTCTCATAAGTGTATTTAACTACAATTTTTTTTTCAGTAAATGTTACTTTGCAACAATTCAATATTCAATTAGATTTTACTCAGTGTATCTTAGGTAGATTTTACTACAACAATGCAGCGCCACATTCTCCCATGGCTTTTATGGTTTACTAAATAGAACTAAATAGCACTGAGTTAAAACAACTTAAGTGTTCAATTTGTCCTTTTTAAAAAAATGATCTGTTTAGTCAAATAAACTAACAATTCATCTTTATTTTAACACACACTTTCAAGTTAATAAAACTTTAGTAATATTCACATAACTTCATTTTAAGTTAACCATGGGTATTCTCAACATATTTAGTATATTATTATTTAACTGCCATTACTGACAGGACAGTTAAACCAGAGACTGTAAAAAAAGATGGACGCGGTGTCGCCGTTCCCATTCATTCAATGAAAATGAAGCCAAAATCTTCCACCATGTTGGCGATCCTGACACCCGATTCTGCGCAGTAGAGACCAGAGGAGGGAGAAAGACTGTGGAGAGACAGCTTACTCATTTAAATAACCCCGCCCCTGAGGGCTGCCTCGCGGTCACAGACTGCAGAGCGGGGCGGAGCGGAGCTGACGGTCTGTTATTGGTCCCGCCCATAACCAGCCCTTTTACAATAACCACACCTTTTTGAATAGAGCTGAATAACGTTTTAAAAAACGAATTCTGTGGGGATATAAATTTGACAATATGAACAGAGGTTACACTCGCTGTTGCATTTAAATAATGGAGGTAGAATTACAGTATATTGGAAAAAAACGTGATTGAAAGTTGTCTGTTTTGCCATTGAAACCTATGGGGATGGGTGCGGTTACACAGCTTTCTGAAACCGAACAGCAGGGGGCGCCCGACCTGTGGTGGCTTCACTTTTGAGAGACGATGCTCTGTCCAGCTATATACAGTCTATGAGTTAAACTAATACTAAAACTGGAGCAGTATAGGAGTAAACTCGGCAAAGAGTGAACTCTATAGCTCAAAGCCAGCATACTGTGATCACTCAGAACACAGAATAAAGTTAATGGCCTGGCAATCATCATATATATTAGAATTACTGCACAACTAGGATAAGGTAGCTTTGGGCAACAGACAACACAATGATGGAAAGTAAGGGAGAGGCCACACCCAATATGCAAATATATGGTTTTCAGTTTTGCTTCTCACAAAAAGAAAAGAATTACAAAAACGTTGAACATTTTACTTTGGCATTTAGACTGAAATTTACAAATGCATTTGACGACAAACAATTACAAAAAAAACACCCAGTAGTGCATATAATTATATCTGAAATTCTTAAGTAACTAGACTGTACTAGATTGTTCTTGTAGATAGTACTTAAATGCATTTAATTAAATTTACAAAGTCAAAAAATCATTTTTTACAGTGAAGAGGCCCATGGTCACTCTGGAGGAGCTGCAGAAATCCACAGCTCAGGCGGGAGAATCTTTCCACAGGACAACTATAAAAGTCGTGCACTCCACAAATCTAGTAATAACTCTTTTTTAATACCATTAATTTAGGAAGAAATAAGCCATAATTAGCCAGTGCCCCAATACTTCTGTTTGTTTAGGTTTATTCTGATCTTATTTAGAGTTTTATAGAGTACCTTTTGATCAGTACTGGAAGCTACATGAGCGTAAGTGTATGTTCTTCTCTCTGTGTGTGTGTGTGTGTGTGTGCATGTGTGTCATCTAAGATGTAAGAAGATGTCTGTGAACATGGAAACGGTCTGTGCAGGTGGCATCTGTCCCCATGGCGACCAGCGGTGGCCTCCAGCTGAGAGCCACTCTAATGGTCAGCTTTACTAATCGACTCCTCCATCTCCTCAACTCCCACCCCTACTTATCCACTTATCCTCCCTCCGTCTCTCTCTCTCTCTCTCACTCACACACACTCTCTCTCTCTCTCTCTCTTACACACTCTTTCTCTCTCTCTCTCACACTCTCGCTCTCTCTCTCTCTCAGTCTTTCTCTCTCTTTCTCTCTCACACACTCTCCCTCTCTCAGTCTCTCTCTATGTCTCCCTCTCTATCTTACCATCTCTTTCTGTCTATTTGTCTTTCTCTCTCTCTCTCTTTCTCTCAGTAGTGTATCTGTGATGATGGAGGTTTATTCTGTAAATTCCTATTGATTTTTATACTCTGATATTGTTGTATTATGGGATGTGAGGTAAAGTCACTGTACTCTTAATATCTTAAGATGTTAAGCTGTTTTCCAAACCGTTTTTAAAGCCATTTTTTTTTTATTGTTGAGATTAGGGGTCTGCCATATCATATGAATCAGAATCAGAATCAGAATCACTTTATTTCGCCAAGTATGTTACATATACAAGGAATTTGTCTTGGTGAGAGCAACACGTGTATGACACATAACAAATACAGAGACTATAGACAAACATCACACTACAAAAGAATGAACAATAAACAATAAATAGAATAAGAATAGAGTTAAAAGTTCTACAGAAATAAAGAGCACTGAAGAGTGATAGGAGCTAAGAGCTAAATAAAATAAAATAAAATCTGTACTGTACACATATGAATATATTATTAGAACCGAATGTTTCTGAGGTAGGTTTATCTTAAATATTGCTTAGGAAGTTACAGAGGAACATCTGTATAGCTGTGCAAATAAGCAAAGTGCAAGTGAGCAGATTGTAAATCCAGTCAGTTGTGAATACAGTTCAGTGAGTGAGATGTTTGGAGACTCAGATGTGTCCACTGTGGTTAAGGAGTGCTAGAGCTCTGGGAAAGAAGCTGTTTGCGTGTCGTGTTGTGCTGGTTTTGATTGTTCGAAGCCTTCTACCAGAGGGGAGAGTCTGGAAGACGTGATGTCCAGGATGTGAAGGGGCTGTCATGATTTTGCCAGCACGCTTCCTCATCCTGCTGGTGTAGATTTCCTGAAGTGTTGGCAGGTTACATCCAATGATCCTCTCTGCTGACTTGATGACACGCTGGAGTAATCACAATATTGTTATTGTTAATTACAATATTGTATAGATAGATAGATAGATAGATAGATAGATAGATAGATAGATAGATAGATAGATAGATAGATAGATAGATAGATAGATAGATAGATAGATAGAGTAGAAACAAACAGCAATAAGAGGAGTACGGTAAGAGAGCAAAGCAAGAAATATGAAGCTAGGCCCAAGCTTTTGTTCTTCATGGCATTTTTTCTTCTTACATTAATCTTACTTTTATACTTTAAGTAGGGTACCACTTTAAAATAAGACTACCTTTATAAAGGGTTTATAAATGGTTTACAAATAGTTTATTAATGGTTACTTATTAGGTTGTAAATGCCTTAAAAATCATTAATAATCAGTTATAACACATACTTAGAAAGGGCAACAACATAGGTGGCTGGGGGTCACTATTTGGCAAACAACAGGTCATTGTTGCTCTTTCTACGCATGTGTTATAACTGATTATTAATGATTTTTAAGGCATTTACAACCTAATTAGTAACCATTAATAAACTAATTGTAAACCATTTATAAACCCTTTATGAAGGTTGTCTTATTTTAAAGTGGTACCTTAAGTAGTTTTAAAACCAGTACTTTTAAAAGCTTAATTTGATACTTCAACTTCTAGAGAAGTATTTAAAATCGTAGTATCTATACTTCTACTTACAAAGTAATTATTTTTTTACATTTTAGGCAGTGTGTTAAACTCTATTCAGGTGTCTGGTTCCATTCATCACTACAGTAAACCATTGTGACTTTAGAAATGATCTCTCTAGAACTCTAGAGTGTTTCACGCTAAACCCACTCCGAGTGACTCTGTTTATGTATTTGTCTAATTATGCAGATTAAAACAGACAAATTCCTATTTAAGCAGACCTTGTTCCTCTCTGTAATTCGTGTGTGGTTAGCGGAGTGTGCAGCGTGATGGTGGTTAGCTGGGTAATTAGTCTGAGCAGACGGTTTTGGTGTTGGTCCAGAACTCTTGGGTGTAGCTGCTTCGTACTCCAGTGTACTGAGATATTATACACTGCTGTATATAAGATGTTTGAGTGGGCAGATCAATGGAAATTGGCCTAACCTCAGCTTGTGTGCAGCTGTTGTTTTTCCTCTGACCTTTTCTTTAGTTTGTTTCTTTTTTTTTCTTGTTCTTCTGTAGAGCACAATGCATCAGTAGGTGTCGCAAAACTTTCACCCTTTCTTTTCCACACTTTCAACTGTTTTCACCCTTTTTTAATTTTACTATTCCTATTTCTACATCAGATTCAGTGTAGGCACTGCATTGTAAAAATGAAAAAAAAAAAAACTCAGTATTTTAAGGCAACTTACTGCACTACATTCTTGTGTTTCATTTCATCAAACCATTTGAAATATTAGTATTATTAAGGGAGATAAAAAAAAAAATTGGGTCATTGTCCTGCTGCAGAGCCCAAGTTCATTTCAATTTGAGGTCACAAACATATGGCCAGAAATTCTCTTTCAGCACTTTTTGGTAGAAAGCAGAATTCATGGTTTTATTTATCCCAGCAAATCTTCCAGGTACTAAAGCAGCAAAACCGCCCCAGACCATCACACTACCACCACCATGTTTTACTGTAGGTGATGTTCTTTTTATGAAATGCGGTGTAACATTTACACCAGATGTAATGGGTCACACACCTTCCAAAGAGTTCACCTTTTGTCTTGTCAGTCCACAGAGTATTTTCCCAAAAGTATTGAGTATCATCAAGATGTTTTCTGGCAAAATTGAGATGAGTCTTAATGTTCTTTTTACCCAGTCTCTTTCTTATGATGGAGTCTTTAACGCTGCAGTTCTAAGGCCTGCAGTTCTTTAGATGTTGTTGTGAGGTCTTTTTTGACCTCTTGGATGAGCACTCCTTGGGTAATTTTGGTTGGCTGACCACTCCTGGGAAGGTTCACCACTGTTCTACGTTTTTGCCATTTGTGGGTAATGATTCTCACTGTGGTTCGCTGGAGTCCCAAACTTTTTAAGTCATTTTTTTACTTTCTTTCTCATTTGTTTCTGAATTTCTTTGGATATTGGCATGGTTTCTAGCTTTTGAGTATATTTTGGTCTACTTTGCTTTGTCAGGCAGGTATTATTTAAGTGATTTCTTGATTGAGAACAGGTGTGGCAATAATCAGGGCTGAGTGTGCTTAGAGAAATTAAACTCAGGTGTGATAAACCTAAGTTAAGTTATGTTTTATCTGGGGGGCCAGCTGGACCTAGCCAGCATATAGTCTATATACACTCAGCAACACAGAAAACACAGCAACTTGCTCTTATAGCCTTAAACACTAAGGCCATATATTACACATATAAATCCCAAAAGAAAGCAGCAGCCTGTAGAGAATGATTACACCCTGATAGTGAATTAAAGGTGGGAGGACACACCCAATATGCAAATAGTGTGACCAAAATCATTAAAGACCCTAGTGGAAAAAAGTAGACTAAGCATTATCATGCTATAGTGCAATAAAGTGTGCTTGTAGCCACATTATTAATCAGTATATTTAAAGAGTGCTAAAATATAACTTTTTTGTACTTATTATACTTTAATTGTCTAAAAATAGTATAAAAGTCCTTAAAAGTGCTTAATATATTTAATTGTACTAAAATTGAACTATTTTAAATATACTTAAGTAACATTTAAACAAACTACTTTATGTATGTAACTCCATATTTTAAATATGCTCACAGTAAAATTATAATACATTTAATGAGTATTACAACTGTAGCACTATTATACACAAGGTATATTAGGAATGTACTAAGAATTGATGTTAAATATATGTGATCTATTTACATTGGAGTACAAATATGCTTCTTGTGCCTGTCTTTTGTAAATAGAACACTTCTAGTATACTTTGTTGGGCATAAAAATATATTTTATTGTACTGTACTACAATTTTTTACAAAAAATTTACTTAATTTTTTATTTGACAATTAATGTGTTATTTAACACTGGGTCCTATAATTTACTTAGATTTATATTTTCCTAATTATAATAGCAAGCATTGAAATGAGTAAATAAGTATTTTAGAAGTATATTGAATTACATTAAACTAAAAGTTAAACCAATTTTTTTAAATACACTATATTTTACTTTTTAGGAAGTATGATCAATGTTTACTGTCCAATATTTGAAGAAAGTATAATATAAATGTACTTTCAATAAAGTTTAAGTAAGTGCATAAATCTGTTATATTTAAAGTATATTTACAGCATACTTAGACATTTCTCAAGTACATATATTTTTTTTCACCATGGGAGTCAAACTGAGCATGTGTGAAATATAGTTAGCTTGGTCTCAACTGGGGTTCAGCTACAATAACTATGTAATAAAGCAATGCTTCCCGTGAAGTTTCGGTTTCATTTTCACCAGCATCACAAGAGCTATAAATTGGTTTTCCAGTGATTGACAGATCACCAAGGCGTATCACCAAGAATCCATTCCAGCTCCCTTTATAAAGAGCACAGTATTTGGCCACGCCCATTTATTTATTTATATACCTGATTATTTTTTACTTTTATATGTCATGTCTATATGCTACATAGAGTCCTATTCTACTGGCAGTACTTCTATGCTTGGCTTAGACAAGCTGTGTTTGTGTGTGTGTGTGTGTGTGTGTGTGTGTGTGTGAGTGTGTGTGCATTTGCACATCTGTGTCAGCAATTCAAAGGTAGAACTTAATAGAAGCCTAATAACAACCTCTCTTTCTCTCTCTTTCTTTCTTTTTCTCCCAATCAGTGAGTCTCTGGGGATGATGCCTTTGCCGTTGGTGCCACCCTCCCTGTCGCCATGACGATGCCACTCAGCCCCCTGTCCAGTGACGAGGAGCAACAGAGGATGCTGGGAAACAGTCAACACCTTTATCCAGGGGCGGAAGAGGAAGAGGAGGACGAGGAGGAAGAGGAGGAGTTAGATGATGAGTATCAGGATGAGGAAGGGCAGGAGGAGGAGAACGGGGAGCTTGATGGAGAGGAGGAAGAGGAGGAGGAAGAGGAGGATGTAAGAAGAGGAGGAGGAGGAGGAGGAGGAGGGCATCTAGGGGGCAGGGATGAGGGGCACAGGCAGAAAGGCACCATGGCAGGACGTCCAGCAGCAGAGCGACAGATCCGAGGGGGAAACCCCGGTCACACCACCAACCCCTACTCATCTAACCCCGGCCCCGCCCACCAACCCACGGCCAATCAGCAGCAGCCGAAACGCATCAGAGAGAGGAGCTCCAGCTCCGCCCCTGATGACACACACATCGCCATGATGGTGTTTCGCATCGGCATCCCTGACATCAAACAGACGGTGAGTACCGCACATTTAACTCAAATGACAGTGCAAAAACTGCATTATATTGAGGTTTTGGGTACTGGATTACACTTTAACTCAACTGAAAGAACAGTAACTGTATTATAGTGAAAGTTTAGATTTTGTATCACAATCTAACTCAATTAAAAGTGCAAAAAACTGCCCTATATTGAAGTTTTGGGTACTGGATTACACTTTAACTCAACTGAAAGAACAGTAACTGTATTATAGTAAAAGTTTGGGTTCTGTTTCACAATCTAACTCAATTAAAAGTGCAAAAACTGCCCTATATTGAAGTTTTGGGTACTGGATTACACTGTAACTCAACTGAAAGAACAGTAACTGTATTATAGTAAAAGTTTGGGTTCTGTATCACAATCTAACTCAATTAAAAGAATAGAAACACTACTCTAGAGGATTACATCGGCATCCATGACATCAAACATACTGTGAGTAACACACATCTAACTCAAATGAACGTGTAAAAACTTGTGCTGAAGTAAAAGGTATGAGTACTGTCAAACAATCTAGCTCAATTCAAAATATCAAAAGCTGTACTATAGTGATAGTATGGATACTGTAACACAAACTAACTCAATTAAAAATGCACTTACTATACTATATTAAAACGTATGGGTTTTGTGTCAATGCTCAGTTTAAGAGCAAAAACTGTATTAGAGGTAAAAGAGAAAGTTTGGCTATTGTATCACAATCTAACTCAATTAAAGTAGCAAAACTGTACTATGGTGGATGTTGGGGTAGGCAAACTGTATTATAGCAAACATATGGGTAATGTATTACAATCTAACTCAATCGAGTAAAAAAATCAGGATCTGTACTCAAGGGAAATTATGGATTCTGTATCACAATCTAACTCAATTAAAAAAGCAAAAATGTAGTATAGTGGATGCTGCGGAAGCTGCACTATGATGAAAATATGGGTACTGTCTCACAATCTAACTCAGTTGATTAAAAAAGCAGGATCTGTATTAAAAGGAAAGTTTGGGTTCTGTATCACAATCTAACTTATTTAAAATAGCAAAACTGTACTATGGTGGATGTTGGGGTAATGTATCATAACCAAACTCAATTACATAGCAGAAGCTGTACTATAGTGAAAATATATGTAAATATTTAAAATATGTATCTAACTCAATCGATAAAAAAACCAGGAACTTTACTGAAGGAACATTTTGAGTTCTGTATCGCAATCTAACTCAATTTAAATAGAGAATTAAATCTCAATTAAAAAGACAAAAACTGTACTAAAGCAAACATAAGGGACCGTGTTACAATCTAACTCAATTAAAAGGGCAAAAACTTTACTATAGCAAACATATGGACATGGTATTACAATCTAACTCAATCAATGAAAAAGGAGAAACTGTTCTAATAGGAAATTTTGGGTACTGTCTTACAATCTAACTCAATTAAAATAGCGAAAATATATTATGATGTATGTTGGGGTACTGTTTCATAATCAAACTCAAAAAACAAAAAAACATTAACTGTCCTATAGTGAAAATATGAGGACTGTCTCACAATCTAACTCAATTAAAAACATTAAAAACTGTACTAAAGCAAACATAAGGGACCGTGTAACAATCTAACTCGATTAAAAAAGCAGGATCTGTAGTAAAGAGAAAGTTTGGGTACTGTCTCACAATCTAACTCAATTAAAAGAGCAAAAACATATGGGCATGGTATTACAATCTAACTTAATAAATTAAAAAGCAGGAACTGTTCTAAAAGGAAATTTTGGGTACTGTCTTACAATCTAACTCAATGAAAAACACACAAACTGTAGGCATGGGTGCTATATCACAATCTAACAAGGCATGAGTAACGTTTAAAAGAGAGGAAGTAACTGCATTGCAGTGAAAGTTAACTGAACTCAATTAAAAAGAGCAGAAACTGTATTATAGTGAAAGTATGTGTGTTGTATCTGAAGCTAACTCCATTAACAACAGAAACCGTAGTATAGTATGGGTGCTTTATCACTTTTTGAAGCTATCTGAAGCTAACTCCATTAAACACAGAAGCAGTATGATAGTATGGGTGCTTTATCACTTTTTAACTCAATTAAAAGAACAAAGAAACTGTACTATATACAGAAATTGAAATGATAAAACAAACAGACAGAACCGTGCGGCTTTACAGCAGGTGTCTTCCAGATTATGAGTCACAGTAGAAACCCAAGAATGGAGAATGAAAGGAAATTGTGGCTGTGAAAAAGCTTTTCCTCGAGAGTTCAGCTGCGGCGGCATCAAACCCCTGCCTGAGGCCATTTTCCTGCCCATCAGGCAGCTGCCTGCAAGGACACCAGCCAGAGGAAACTTAGACGCAGCAGCTAGAAAGTCTTAGTGAATATTTTACTGCTAAAACCAGACGAGTTGTGGCCTGAGCCTTCAGCGCAGTGGGATCTGGAGCCAAACTAAACACTGTGGACTGCATCCACACAAGCAGGAAGGTCAAACCAGTCCGAGATGGGCATTGTACGGATTTCTGTCTTCATGTATTTGGGAAGAAATTGTGCTTGGTAAAGAATACAGTGATGTCTACATTTTCAGCAGTGAGGTGAGCTTGAAAACTAGTACTGCAGAACATGTGTCTAAATCTAAATTTAGTTTGAATACATGTCAGAAAAACAGCTCTGAAAAAAATAATGTAAATAAAATAAAAGACCACTTCAATCTTCATTAATTGCACATTGCAGCAGTAAGAGCAGAGTGTAAAGGTTTAATTAGCAGGGTAAGAGCACAGTTTTGCTCAAAATATTCCAATGCACACAACATTAAGGGTGACATACCAGAGTTCAAAAGAGGACAAATTGCTGGTGCACGTCTTGCTGGTGCATCTGTGACCAAGACAGCAAGTCTTTGTGGTGTATCAAGAGTCAAGGTATCCAGGGTAATGTCAGCACACCACCAAGAAGGACGAACCACATTCAACAGGATTAACTGTGGATGCTGTAAGAGGAAGCTGTCTGAAAGGGATTTTCGGGTGCTAAACTGGATTGTATCCAAAAAACATAAAACCACGGCTGCTCAAATCACAACAGAATTCAATGTGCACCTCAACTCTCCTGTTTCCAACAGAGCTGTCAGTCGGGACAATAAGTTATTGTGGTCTAAAACCAGGTGTTTCAGTTTCATTGTCCAACCCCTGTATATATTTGAGTAAAATTTAGTAAAAAGTAGTTACAAGTACAATTATTGTCATTTAGAGCATTTATTTGCAGAAAATAAGAAACAGTCAAACCAATGAAAAAGATGCAGAGCTTACAAACCTTAAATAATGCAAAGAAAACATCAGAAGTTCATATACATATAGAAACAACAATGCTAAAGTTTTAAGAGTTTAGAAATCAATATTTGGTGGAATAACCCTGATTTTCAATTACAGCTTTCATGCATCTTGGCATGTTCTCCTCCACCAGTCTTACACACTGCTTTTGGGTGACCTTATTCCACTCCTGGCACAAAAATACAAGCAGTTCAGCTTTGTTTTGATGGCTTGTGACCATCCAGCTTACATCTGCATGATTACAACCAGAGGTTTTTCAGTGGTGTTTAGGTCTGGAGATTGACCGTCAACTTATTTGAATGTCAGTCAGCAACCGCAGGATGATTTGAAGTGACCTATAAAAAGAATGGCAAATGACAGCTGGGTTGAAGTGAATAGAAAGAACAGTTCAAAACAGCAGGAGTGGCATTAAAGCCACATAAGCAAGTAAGTAAATAAAGTAAGAAGGTTAGTTGTGCATTGTGAAGCTGATTTAACACTGAATGCAGAAAATATGCTGCTGTGCTTTAAAACACAGTATTTTCAAAGTGTGAAAACAGCCTAGCATGGCACAGGAGCAACGATAGCTTTTGTTCATAGCTGTAGTAACTACAGGGCTAATAAATCAGATTAAACTGTACCTGAACAGCAGGTTAGCTCAAACAAAAGGAGTATATTTGACAGTTTTGTAGGATCGAGGTTGGATCACGTTCTTACCACAAATTTACCAATCTGGAGTTCGCTTGAAAACCCAGCTCTCGCTGCAGTTGTTTGGTGAGCACTTTAATGCAATTAATGATTTCACAACCCTGCCATCTAACATATCATCAGTGCCATATCTTCCCCCTCCTCCTGGGCACATGCCCAAACTTGCCGAACACACACACATGTCGACAGAATCATATATTAGGCTTAACTTTAGTGCCTTAGTTAGATATAAATCTAATGAACACACTCAGGGCCACTCAGTGTGAGGCAGTGTGTGATTCGCACGCCGAGTCTCAGCAGGGTGTGTGCAGTCCGGCCCTCGTGAAATAACAGTACATTCCACACATATACAAACAAATGGACAGAATAACAGAAACGCTGCCAGGCTAAAGCAAGTGGCCAGCTGGTCCACTATAGTGCATGCCAGTGCCTCTTCTTCCCCCTCTCTCTATCAATCTTTTTCTTTCATTTTTCTGTCACTGTCTGTCCTCTCTTCATCCCAGTCTCCCTCTTTCTCTCCCTCCTTCACTTTCCATCTTTTTTCTCTCACGCCTCTCTCTCTCTCTCTCTACTTTTTATGTCCTCATTACAGTCCTTCTCTCTGTCACACAGTATCTCTCACTTTCTCTCTCTCACACACACACACACACACACACACACACACACACACACACACACACATACACACCGTCAACCCTGCCATCTAACAGATCATCAGTGCCATATCTGCCCCCTCCTCCTGGGCACATGCCCAAACTTGCCGAACACACACACACACACACACACACATGTGCGCACATACACACACACAATCACAGAGTTTTGCTTTCTTTCCTTTAGTCCACTTTAAATCTATTCAGAGTCACAAAGCCTGACAGTGTGCGGTAAAACTTGATGTTTCATGCTTGGTTTAAGTGTAGGTTTTAGGGCAGGTTTCAGACTGGATTTTAGGCTGGACGTTAGGCCAGGTTTTAGACCAGGTTTTAGACTTGCCAAATTTCAGGTCAGGTTTCAGACTGAGTTTTAGGCTGGACTTCAGGCCAGGTTTCAAACTGGGTATTAGGCTAGACCTTAGACCAGGTTTTAGGTCAGGTTTTAGACTGGTCTTCAGGCCAGGTTTAAGGTCAGGTTTTGGACAGGGTTTTAGACTGGACCTCAGACCAGGTTTCAGGACAGGGTTCATGCTGGGTTTCAGGTCAAATTTCAGACTGGGCTTCAGGCCAGGTTTTAGACAGAGTTTCAGGACAGGATTTAGGCTAAACTTTAGACTGGGCATCAGACAAGGTTTCAGGCCAAGTTTTAGGCTAAACTTTAGACTGGGCATTAGACAAGGTTTCAGACTGGGCTTCAGGCCAGGTTTCAGGTCAGATTTCAGACTGGGCTTCAGACCAGGTTTCACACTGGCCAGGTTTCAGGCCAAGTTTCAGACTGGCCAGGGTTTAGGCCAGCAGTCGGACTGGGCTTTAGGCCAGGTTTCAGAATAGGCTTTAAGGCAGGTTTAAGGCCAGGTTTCATTTCATATAAAAGACTGCGCTTCAGGCCAAGTTTTAGACCAGGACCATGTTTCCGGGCAAATGTTTTTAGGGCAGGTTTGGGAGCTGGTTTTAGGATGGGTTTTGTGCCAGTTTTGATTCAGGTTTTAGGTCATGTTTCAGACAAGGTATCATTAATAGTCTAGATTAATAGACTAGATTCAGCCCAATTATCAGTGCTGTATTCAGATTTAATTTCATACATTTCAGACCAAGTCAGGCCTGGTTTTGTCCAGGGCAAGATTTGGGTTTGATTGTAGATTTGAGACTGTTTTTGGTTTGATATTTTAGAGCATTTTAGGGCATGTGTAGGTATTAGAGCCAGTTTCAGCCCAGGTTTCAGGCTGGGTTCCGACTGTGTGCTGATTTATCTCCAGCATCAGGCATGGGTTAGGTTTTCCAATAGATGTTCTTTTTCTGTGTAGTGGCTTGTTTGTATTTCCAGGAATCCATAAATTACATACATTTCATGTCTTTAGTGTCCATGTCATTAATCATCTCTAGTATTTATCTTCTTGTATTCTGTCTCTCTGGTATAATCTATAGCTATTCTCAGAATGCTGCATATTCTGAGAAAGAAACTGCTGATGACATTTAGCAGTGCAGATCTCAGTCACAGCACAGAGAATGAGAGGATGAGTTGATTAGGTGATGCTTCAGTGTGTTAAGCGTGTCTGACAGTATCTGCATTAATATGAATATGAGGAGCCATTAATATGTTAAATATATACCCTTTTTCTCCCAGCACCATGTTTTCTGCATCTACACCAGCACCTCATGCTCCTGGAGGTTTAGCAATTATGAACAATGGCAGTAATCCACATCTCTTAGAGTTTGAATTATGTCTGATCAGAATGTCTCAAAGTTTGGCCTTGAGTTTCATTTTTGTGCAGCTTCTAATGGAATGTTCACAGGTAAAACAGGTAAAAACTGGCTACAGCTCTAAAAAAAAAAAATAACAGACCACTTCAGAGACCTCAAATAATGCAAAGAAAACAAGTTCATATTTATAAAGGTTTATGAGATCAAAAACCATTATTTGTTGGAATAACCCTGGTTTTTAATAACAGTTTTCATGCATCTTGGCATGTTCTCCTCCACCAGTCTTACACACTGCTTTTGGATAACTTTACGCCTTTACTCCTGGTGCAAAAATTCAAGCAGTTCAGCTTAGTTTAATGGCTTGTGATCATCCATCTTCCTCTTGATTATATTTCAGAGGTTTTCAATTTGGTAAAATCAAAGAAACTCATTATTTTTAAGTAGTCTCCAGAGCTGTGTATTCTACATTTGAACTGATGCACATGTGCAAAACAGCAATGCTTCACAAAAGTTTCGGTTTCATCTGCGCCCAATTCTTTACCCAGTTTGCGTCCTTAATTCCTTTAAACTTGCAGCTTCACTACTCACCTTGTCTTTACATCCTTTTTTTGCTCCTTCGGGGTCTTCAGACTGAGTCACACTGCCACATATCAGAAATGTATTGGATTTAAAAAACACAAAAGCTACGTTCACACAGCAGGTATCCCAGACTTGATTTTGTCATAAAATCTGATGTTTATCTTAGGCTGTTCACACTTAATTAGTCTGTCCACTATTTATATATTGGATTTGAATACTACAGGGGTTGGACAATGTAACTGAAACCTGGTTTTAGACCACAATATATTGTCTCGACGGACAGTTCTGGTGGAAACAGGAGAGTTGAGGTGCACATTGAATTCTGCCGTGATTTGGGCAGCCGTGGTTTTATGTTTTTTTGGAATCAATCTTTCCGACAGCTTCCTCTTGCGTCCACAGTTAATCCTGTTGGATGTGGTTGGTCCTTCTTGGTGGTATGCTGACATTACCCTGGATACCGTGGCTCCTGATGCATCACAAAGACTTGCTGTCTTGGTCACAGATGCGCCAGTAAGATGTGCACCAACAATTTGTCCTCTTTTGAACTCTGGTATGTCACCCATAACGTTGTGTGCTTTGCAATGTTTTGAGCAAAACTGTGCTCTTACCCTGCTAATTGAACCTTCACACTCTGCTCTTACTGGTGCAATAATGTGCAGTTAATGAAGATTGGCCACCAGCCTGCTCCAATTTAGCTATGAAACCTCCCACACTAAAATGACAGGTGTTTCAGTTTCACTGTCCAACCCCTGTATGTGTTAAGTTGATCCTAAACAGAATTGAAAATATCAGTTTAAATCTGATTTTGCTGTTCATACAGCCACACAAATGATACATTCGTGCCATAGATGGTAAAAACAGATTTAATTTGTGTGACTTAAATCTAACATAGCCAAAGATACACACTACTGATACCCTGTTTCATTGCTGCAGCTCAGCTTAATTGGTGTAAACGGTGAGAGTTAAAGTGAAGTCCTGGCGATCATTGACTGAACACTATCTGAACACTTTAACTGAGTGTAGAGCTCCTCGACCTTCTGACTGCAGCCTCACTTCCTCTGTTCTCTTCCCACAGCTAAATCTGCTCTGTTTAAATCTGGGCAGTTTCATCTGGGATATCTAGCCAGATGAAAAAGCCCCCAAGCGTGCTCTTCATCTGTGTGTGTGTGTGTATTTGTGAGTGTGTGGAGATCTTATCCAAGCATCGTTCCCATTCAAATTTGCAGAGCTCGGCAGAATCGTATAAAGGCAGTCTTCCTCCCCCACTCCTCTCCTCTAAACACAGAGTTCATACTGCAGAGAGAGAGAGAGAGAGTGAGTGAGAGAGAGAGAGAGAAGAGATCCTCAAGGACACACAGCCGAGGTTTCTGACACACACTTTTCTTCACTGACCTCACAGATAACCCCCAACCACCAGGTCTACTGAAATGCCACTTTAGAAAGGGCTGAGGTAAGAAAAGAGATAGTAAAAGTCCATTTAAATGCATTTAGTGAGTGTGTGACTTTGGTTGGGGTGAAAAATGTTCAGACGCAGTTTAATCAGCCAATTTGCCACCCTGTTATTTTGTTTCAGGAAAAAAACACACATTTTATGCCTTTCTGTAATACAGGGCTGATGGAAAATTACGAAACATTGCTCACAATCCCCATATTAATAGGGCATAATTTCTCAAATTACGCGGCACAATTCCCAATATTATGGCGCATAGTTTCTCTTATTATGGGAACAATTCCCAATATTATGGGTCATAATTCCCAATACTATGGGGTATAGATTTTCATATTATGAGGCAAAGTTTTTTTTATATTATGGGGAATAGTTTTTTTATATTATGGGGCACATTTCCCAATATTAGGGGACATAATTTCTTAATATTATGGGGCATTGTTTCTCATATAATGGGGCAAAGTTTCTTATATTGTGGAGTATATAATTCCCAATAATATGGGGCATAGTTTCTCATGTTATGGAGCACAATTCCCAATATTATGGGGCATAGTTTTTCATATTATGGGGCACATTTCCAAATATTATAGGGCATAATTTCTCATATTATAGGACATAGTTTCTCATATTATGGGGCATAGTTTCTCATATTATAGGCTATATAATTCCCAGTATTATAAGATAAGTGTAAGGGCTGGTGCCCGGTCGCGGTATTCTCCGGGGCATTGGAGGGCGCCAGGCCAGCGCTGAGGGTTGATTGGCTAATTACCAACACCTGCTTTGAACACCTTATAAGCAGCGCCAATCAGCCACTCAGCGCTGGATCTTTGAAGCTCGTGAGAGCGAATCTATGCCGGTTTTCCGAGCGAGCCCCGGCTCTTTATCTCTTCCCTTCGTTGTTTCCCTTCGAGTTTGGTGTAGCTGTGTAGAGCAGTGAGCTTTGCAGCCGCCATCTCCCTCTCTCTAGTCTGGTGGAGCAGAGCAGTGTGCTCTCCTCCGCCGTCTTTGTGTGTGTCTGGGTGTAGCAGAGGCGAGGCACGCGGTATGCTCACCTTCTCTCTTTCCCTCGCTGTTTCTCCCCTCTCTGGTGAAACAGCATTTAATCCATAAGTACCTTAGTTCTTACCTCAGTTTTGTTTTCCTTGGAAGCATTTTGTTTAGTTAATCCTTCACCTCGTCACAGAAGAGGTAGCTCCGCTTCCGGCAATCCTTGTTTACGTTTTCTCCCCCTCACTTTCATGCACGCTAGGCGTGGCTTTTGTTTTCCACACGTTTTCACTCTCCGTCTGTTTTCGTTGCTCCGCCCCTTTCGGCGGAGGCTCTTTAAAGGGCGATTAAAGCGGCTGCATCCCAATCCGCTCGCTGGTGCAGCGGTTAGAGCACTGGACTGCGACTGTGACAGCCTGGGTTCAATCCCCGCGTGGAGTGGGGTTTAATAATAAGATTTATATATTTATAATATTATTATATATCATATTAATATATATTAACAATTGTATATCAATTATTATTATTGTTATTATTATTATTATTTCCCTTTTTCCTGTGTGTACCTGCTTTGAGATCTACTGTTCTGCAATTGGGTTCAACAACTCTCTGGGCTGGAGGGCTGCCTATCAGTAGCACTCCATCCCATTACAATAAGTTTCTCATACTGTGGGGCAAAACTGCCACAATTACGGGTAATAGTGTATCTTATTATGGGGCACATTTCCAAATATTATGGGGCATAGTTTTTCATATTATGGGGCACAATTCCTAATATTATGGGGTATAATTTCTTATATTATGGTGCATAGTTTATAATATTATGAGGCACAATTCTCAATATTATGGGGCATAGTTTCCATTTTATGGGGCATAGTGTCTTATATTATGGGGTACAATTCACAATATTATGTGGCATAGTTTCTCATATAATGGGGCACAATTTCCAATATAATGGGGCATAGTGTCTTATATTATGGGGTACAGTTCACCATATTATGAGGCATAGTTTCTGATATTATGGGACACAATTCACAATATTTTGGGCCATAGTTCCTCATATTCTCACAATTCACATTATTATGGGGCAAAGCTTTTCATGGTGAGAAGTTCTCTATGGTGAGCTTTTATACTTATATGTACGTTCATGTGTTTGCATCTCTCTGCAGTTAAACCACAAAGGAAAGGCAGGAACACAATGCTCAGCAAACCAATCACAGTTTCTAGGGAGATGTATGTCAGAACATAGGCTAGAGCATGTGGTACATGCTATGTGTACGGTATGCAAAAGATTTGCATTGGTAACAGTGTAAATTGATAAGTCTGGAGGTGATGAGCTGCTTTCCAGTATCAACAACACCATATTCTCCATACTCACCAAATAATTTGCTATTATATTGTATTGTTTTCTCCAGCTTTGTCTAGAGCTATCCAGTGGGAGCTTATGTTAAAAATTTTGTGGATGTAAATGTAATGAATAAATACTGTGATGTAACAGTTATGGGTTAGGTTTTGATTTACAGTTTTGTTTTGATTCTGCTGGAAATAAATAAGCACAAAGAAGACTCACAACCTGACCTCCAAGGGTTTTTTTTTTTTTTTTTCTTTTTAATACTCTACTGTATGTGGATCATTAATTTTTTTAACTACTATGGAAATAATTAGACCTTTCACATTTACTAATTTCTGTTTTGGATGATAAATTATCTCAGAAATAGTCATAAAAAAATACAATCATCATTTAAGACATTCCATAATTTTATGCCACTGATATAAGGATAATACAATACAATACTTTTCATTATTATGATACCTTGGATATTGGAATATTGGAATTGGAATATAAAAAAGCTTAAAGATCTTAAATAAATAAAACTTAAAAAATAACACTGCTTATTAACAACATACTGTCCTACTGCTCTTCTCAATTATTGAACACAATGGGCAATAATGTGGTCAGTAAGAATTATTGAAGTTATGACCACATATTGAACAATAAGTCAATAATGCAATTATTGTAACAGGCCTGTGCATAATGTTGGCATAAGCATGAGGAGTGGAGGTCTGGATCTGCCCACAGAGCTGAACACATCCACTGTACACTTCTATAGCAGTATTATTACAGGGTGCTATTTGGCACCATCAGCCAAGTTACAGCCAGCAGTCTGGCACCATCTCACTCGCCTCCGAGAAAACACATCAGCTCCCAGCATCCCCAGCTACTGCCCAGCTCATTACCAGCCCCAAGCTACACCTATACACTACACACACTCACCTATCATACCCCAGACCTTTTACTTACTGGCCACTTTATTAGAAACATCTACTTACATTGAGCTTTCACTCTCTGGCCACTTTATTAGAAACATCTACTTACTGTACATTGAGCTTCCACTCACTGGCCACTTTATTAGAAACACCTACTTACACTGAACTTTCACTCACTGGACACTTTATTAGAAATACCTACTTACTGTACATTGAGCTTCCACTCACTGGCCACTTTATTAGAAACACCTACTTACACTGAACTTTCACTCACTGGACACTTTATTAGAAATACCTACTTACTGTACATTGAGCTTCCACTCACTGGCCACTTTATTAGAAACACCTACTTACTGTACGTTGAGCTTCCACTCACTGGCCACTTTATTAGAAACACCTACTTACATTGAGCTTCCACTGACTGGCCACTTTATTAGAAACACCTACTTACTGTACGTTGAGCTTCCACTCACTGGCCACTTTATTAGAAACATCTACTTACATTGAGCTTCCACTCACTGGCCACTTTATTAGAAACACCTACTTACATTGAGTTTCCACTCACTGGCCAATTTATTAGAAACACCTACTTACAATAAGCTTCCACTCACTGGCCACTTTATTAGAAACACCTACTTACTCTACATTGAGCTTCCACTCATTGGCCACTTTATTAGAAACACCTACTTACTGTACATTGAGCTTTCACTCATTGGCCACTTTATTAGAAACACCTACTTACTGTACATTGAGCTTCCTCTCATTGGCCACTTTATTAGAAACACCTACTTACTGTACATTGAGCTTCCTCTCACTGGCCACTTTATTAGAAACACCTACTTACTGTACATTGAGCTTCCACTCACTGGCCACTTTATTAGAAACACCTACTTACATTGAGCTTCCACTCACTGGCCACTTTATTGGAAACACCTACTTACTGCTTCCTCTTACTGGTCTCTTTATTAAAAAGCATTCCCACAGCATGATGCCACCACCATGTTTCACAGTGGGGATGGTGTGTTCAGGATAATGAGAAGTTACTTTTACGCCACACATAGCGCTTTGCATTTAGGCCATAAAGTTCAACATTGGTCTCATCTGACCACAGCATCCTCCTCTGTGTGTTCCCTACATGTCTTGTGGCAAACTGCAAACCACACTTTTTATATCTTTTCTTCAACAATGGTTTTCTTTTTGCCATTCTTCCATAAAGACCAGATTTGTGAATTTCGATTTATAGTTGTCCTGTGAACAGATTCTCACACCTGATCTGTGGATTTCTGCAGCTCCTCCAGAGTGACCATGGGCCTCTTGGCTGCTTCTCTGACCAGTGCTCTCCTTGCTCGATCTGTCAGCTTGGGTGGATGGCCATGTCTTCATAGGATTGCAGTTGTAGAGTACTTTTTCCACTTTTTTGGATGATGGATTGAACAGTGCTGCTTGGGAAACTCAAAGCTTGGGATATGTTTTTATAACCTAACCCCGCCTTAAACTTCCCCACAACTTTATCTCTGACCTGTTTGGTGAGTTGGTCTTGGTCTTCATGATGCTGTTGGTTCACTAGTGTTTTCTAACAAACCACTGAGGGCTTTACATTACAGGTTTTTATATTTACACCAAAAAAATTACACACAGCTGGACTCTGTTAACTAATTCAGTGACTTCTGAAGGTGATTGACTGCACTGGATTTTATTTAGGGGTTTTAGAGTTTTTTTTATTGGATTAAAATATAATTGTGACGTTCCAACCAAAACTGGGACAGCATAGAATCCCACAGTAAACAAAACTGACAACTCAAACTGACTTTTTTCAGAAAGAGAAGGAGAGGAACAGAGGGAGAAAGGGCCTGTATTGAAGCTGTTAATTTCCACATCAATTAATTTCCACATTTCCACATCTATTTTTTAACACAGTTTTGATTTCCGGCCAGAAGAGACATTTTACTTTTCGGTCCAAATGCAGCAATAAATACATTATCAAACTAAATATCATAATGCTGCTATCAGACGTTTGTGTCTATGTTACCTTCTGTCTTGCTCCTTTTTGTTAGCCTGTTTGGCTATGTTCAAATTACAAGCCACATTGCTGTAATCTGATTTTTTGCTCAGATCGGATTTGGCTATCATGATGGTTTACATTCCCAAATGTAAGACACCAGTATCTGTGACTAATTTGAATGAATCTGTCCCTGAAACGTCTCAGATGCGCACACTGATACATGTATAAACATCGCCTTCTTCACCCACAGCAAAAAAAACAAAAAAATAAAGTCACATTTGAGAGACGACTCGTAGCTTTATAAAGGTGAAATGGATGAGTTAGCAGCATTTTTTGCTAGTGTGGTGAAACAGCAAACAGCTGGTCTGAAGAACATGTTCAGGTCGAGGAGGTGAACAAAAGGCCAGGCTGTTTGCTTTTGCTGTTTTTTTTAGCAGCTATAGCTGCACAGCTGCACCAAGTGATGTGTGGGTACAAGAGAGAAGCCCATAGCACATGATTAAAAGCAAAAAGACCCATGAAACTAAATTTGACCGTTCACATTCATGGCGCATATCCATGGATTAGATACATAACTGATTTAGAACCACATATAGAAGTGGTTAAGATTTGATACAAAATTCAGATTTGGCACGTTCACACAGCCATGAAAAAATCAGATCTTAAACACAAAAAAAATCAGATTTGAGTCACTTCGTCCTGGTGAACGTAGCCTTAAAGTCAGATGTGGCAGATTTGTTATAAATAACTTATAACCTTTCTCAAACTGATGATTGCACATCTGTCTGACCAGTCACTTGTCCTGCTGTTAATACTTGCCTCAGACTAGTTGCCCACCCTCTATTAATAAACTACAAAAACTACACTAAAGTTCACATGGACTCCTAACCGTTAATGTCCTAATTGCTGCTATTACTGAACCTATATTAATCTTATTACCATCATTACTTTCAGGACTATGTGCTTAAAAGTTTGTGAACACTTTAGAATGTTCTATATTTCTGCATAAATATGACTCAAAACATCATCAAATCTCCACACACAAAGTCCTAAAAGTAGATAAAGAGCTCCCAGTTAAACAAATGAGACAAAACAATTATACTTGGTCATTTACGTATTTAGGAAAATGATCAAATTTTAGATATTTGTGAGTGGCAAAAGTATGTGACCTCAAAGCTTAGCAGTTAACAGTTTTCAATCAATGGGACAAATTGTTACAAAACTGTCTATAAAGAGTTTGGACTCCACCAATCCACAGTCAGACAGATTGTGCACAAATGGAGGAAATTCAAGAGCATTGTTACCCTACCCAGGAGTGGTCCAACAACAAAGATCACTCCATGAGGCATATAATAGTCAGCGAGGTCACAAAGGACCATAGTGTAACTTCTAAGCAACTGAAGGCCTCTCTCACATGGTCTAATAATAATATTCATGAGTCCACCATCCGAGGAACACTGAACAACCATGATGTACAGAGAAAGATCAAACGGAGAGACCAAATATGAACAATATGAAGACAGTTTGTAGAGATCATGTGGACGAGCCAGAAGGCTATTGGAAGCATGCTTTGTGGACAGATGAGATCAAAAATAGAACTTTTTGTTCTAAATAAAAAGTGTTATGTTTGGAGAAAGAAAAAAAAAACTGTAATCCAACATAAGAACCTTATTCCTTCTGTGAAACATGTTTGGGCCTGTTTTGCTGCATCTGGGACAGGAAAGGCCAATATATCAGAGAATTTCCAGGACATCTATCCATGAACTGAATCTCAAAAGAAGGTGGGTCAGGCAACAAGACAATTACCATAAGCTAGGGTGACCAAACGTCCGTATTTACTGGGACATCCCGGGTTTTTTTCAAAAAGTGAGGAAATGTCCTGGTTTTAAATTACCTTTACCGTCAACAACAATCACAGTCTCACGGTTAGCGCACACACACCACTCGTTTCCAAAGGAAATGTTGTGGAAGGACCTTAAGCAAGCAGTTAATGTGAAGAAACCCACCAACATCCCATATTTGAAGCTGTTCTGTTACTCCAAGCTGGTGTGCAGGACTGATCAATGGTTACCAGAAAAGATGGATGGTGACATGCCATCAAACACTGCTTTAAACTAAACTGCTTGAATTTTGGTACCAGGAGTGGCATAAGATCACTCAACAGCAAAAAGAATGTGTAAGACTGGTGGAGGGGAACATGCCAAGATGCGTGAAAGCTATGATTAAACACCAGGGTTTAAACAACAAAGTTAAAACACTTGTGTTGTTCTTTTTTAATGAATATGTAAAATTTTTCTGTACACTATTTGAGGTCTGAAGGCACTACATCTTTTTCATAATTTGGACCATTTGTAATTTTCTGCAAATAAATGATACAAATGACAATATTCATATTTGGAATTTGGGAGAAATTTTGTCAGTAGTTTATAGAATAAAACATAGATCTATAAATAGCAAAATCAGTAAAATTGACCTTTTTAAATAACAATTTATACACATTATATAGTTATTTTTAATTGACTTTTTAGAGCATAAATCTAGTGTCCACTAAACACTCCTCTTCTAGAGTTCAGTGAATATATTAGGACATATCTAATCAAATATAAACGCACAATCTGATGCTCACATGATTGTGAAATCATTGTGCATCTATATTAACATGACACTGACAGTAAAAATGAGACTTACTCATTAGAATTAATTTTTAAATTGCTTAATTGCCGTCAGATCAGTGTATTCCTCCTCCCCTACCAGAGCTGGATTTTAACACACTGCTGTTTGTTGGTCATTTATATGCAGTAAAAACTCTCGTGTGTCAGTATTGGAGTGTATTCCAGCTTATCACAGCTGCAGCAGTGTGTGTTTATATCCTCAATCAGCTATTCCCTAACCAAACCACGCAGCACAGAGTGTGTGAGAAGTCGGGAGTGTGTGTTTATGGTACTCCAGGCACCCGGTTTGTATGTCAGTCACACACATAGACATCTCTATCAGTGCGTTCAGTGTAGTGGACTCTTCTGCATGAATAAGGAGGGAGATAGTGTCTCTCTTTCTCTTTCTCTCTCTGTTTTAGTGTTTTCACATCTACTTACATCTACATCTATCTACAGCTTTTAATCTGTTGTCACCTATTAAACAATAGAAAAAAGAACTGGTGTTGAACAAGCTATGGTCACTACTTCTACAGTCATATGAAAAAGTTTGGGCACCCCTATTAATCTTAATCATTTTTAGTTCTAAATATTTGGGTGTTTGCAACAGCCATTTCAGTTTGATATATCTAATAACTGATGGACACAGTAATATTTCAGGATTGAAATGAGGTTTATTGTACTAACAGAAAATGTGCAATATGCATTAAACCAAAATTTGAAACGGTGCAAAAGTATGGGCACCCTTATCATTTTATGGATTTGAATACTCCTAACTACTTTTTACTGACTTAGAGAGATAACTCTTGATCTTCCTTTCGTGGGGCAGTCCTGATGAGTGCCAGTTTCATCATAATGTTTTCAATTGTCTTTGCGACTGCACCTGAGGACACTTTCATGAAAATGTTCGGGATTCAATTTTTTTCGGTTTGACTGATAAAGTAATTTTGTCTTTTCTTAGTTGAGCAGTTTGTGCCATGATAATTCATAAGAATATTATTTAATACAAATATATTTGTAAAATAATTTACTTTATTTATTTTTATACGTCTCTGTATAAAAATCTGTCTTTCTTTACCTTATTCTCATGTGTGGCTTTTCTCTTACATACATTCTCTCTCTTCCTCTTTTTTATTTTCTCTCTTTCTAGCTCTCTTTTCTCACTCTTGCCTATTGTCTCTCTTGTTAAGTCTTTATCTGTGTGTGTGAGTTTGAGTGAAGGGCTGTTCGCATGTATGTGAGAAGTGGGTAAGTGTGTGTGTGTGTGTGTGTGTGTGTGTGTGTGTGAGTTTGTGTGAGTGTGTGTGTGGTACTGTGTTTCTGTATCAATTATTCACAGTCACCTCTTTTTTTCTAACAAGCTGCCATCAAATTTTAATTTGTGCAAGATGGTGAGATGGACGACAGGGAACACACACGCGCGCACACACACACATGCACTGACAAACACACTCTGTTAGCCTGTGGTAAACACTTGGGCTGGTGTGTAATTAGTCTGATTGGAAGGTAATTAGAAATTAAACACCTGTCAGAGTTGTGGAGTGTGTGGACGAGTGTTTGAGAGGGTGTAAACAGTGTGTAGGTAGTGTAGGCTGTGTAGGTGGTGCAGAAGGTCCAGCTGTTCTAGCTGCTGCTGGAAGCTAATTAATGGTGTGGTTTTAGAGATGTTAGATCTGTACTGGAGCCAGTTCTGGAATAACTGTAACTGTGGATTCCAACCACACTTCCACAGTTGTCCATTTAAGTGTTTGCTGGAATGATGGCGCTCCATCAAATACTCTTGAGTTGGGGATTTTGAAGTTGGGGATGAGGTAGGGTGGTGAACCGCAAACATTCTGACCTCAATACCACATGTTAGATGCAATGTTTAATACCCAAAGTTCCTGTGGGTCCTTAAAATGTCTTAAATTAAAATCTGTGAAATTAAGGTCTTAAATTGTCTTAAATTTGCTGTAGGTATTAAATTTTCAGACACGTTGCAAATAATGCCGGTGGAAAAGAACATACTAGCTTTAGCGGCGAGTTAGCTAAAGAGGGAGAACTAAGGTTAGCAGAGAGCTAGCTAACTTTACCGGTGAGTTCGCTAATGTTACCATGAGAAAACTAAGGCCAGTGGAGCTAACGTTAAACATGAGTTAGCTATGTTACCGGGAAGAGAACTAAGGTTAGCAGAAAGCTAGATAACATTAGCTGTGAGCTAGCTAGCGTTACCATAAGAGAACTAAAGCTAGCGGAGCTAATGTTAGCGGCAAGTTAGCTTTGTTACTGGGGAGAGAACTAAGGTTAGCAGAGAGCTGGCTAACATTAAAAGAGAGAGAACAAAGTTTAGCAGAGAGCTGGCTAACATTAACAGGGAGAGAACTAAGGTTAGCAGAGAGCTAGCTAACATTAGTGGCAAGCTAGCTAACATTAGCAGAGAGCTACCTAACATAAGATTAGCGGCAAGCTAACTAAATTACTAACATTAGTGGAGGGTTAGTACCCGTTTGTACGGGTTACCGTACAAAATGGAAGTGTTAAGTTTTGATTTCCAGTACAATACATTATTTTTTTTACCAAAGACATTATGATAAAATGTTTTGGTCTTAAATTTGATATATTGAGGTTTTAAAAAACATAAAATTTTACTTTTAAAATGGTGCAAGAACCCTGAATACCATTTTAATGACCTTGATTTCAGAAGATCCAATGCAACTTTCCCAATACTTTTGTCCATATAGTGTAGATAACAAAACTAAGACAAGATCAGAAGACTTTCTGTCCTACATCAGCATCTCTCACACCATACCTGCCTTTTATCTTTTTATCTTTCTCTCTCTCTCTCTTTTCTTTTCTGACTAGCATATCAGCTCTGTTTTACATGGATTAACTGTGGATTCCAACCACACTTCCACAGTTCTTCATTTCAGTGTTCGTTGGAATTATGTTGCTCCATCAAAACTCTTGAGATGGAGATGTTGAAGTTAGGGATGAGGTTAAGTGGTAAACCTCCAATATTCTGACCTCAAGATCACTTTTCTTGTTGTTAAATGCAATAGAATCCTCAGTAGAGACAGTTAAACTCAGTTTAATGCACTTTAAAACCTTTGATTTCAGAAGATCCAATGCAACCACACAGGTTTCCTCGATACTTTTGTCCATATAGTATAGATAACAAAACTGAGATCAGAAGACTTTAGGAGGCTCCAGAATAGTCTCTCACACTCTCACTCACACTTCCTCATCAATCCTCTGTCCTCCTTCTTTCTGTCTTACATCAGCATCTCTCACACCCTACCTCCCTTTTATCTTTTTATCTCTCTCTCACACTCTCTTTCTCTCTCTCTCTCTCTTCTGACTAGCATATCAGTGTGTAATCCCAGCACATCAGCTCCGTTCTACATGTCAGCTAATTTGGCCTCAATCAGCTGTAATTGCTGGTTAATTGTAGTTTAATGAGATCAGGGAGAGACTAGTGGTGCTCGAAGAGAGAGAGAGAGAGACATATACACACACACACACACACACACACACACACACACACACACACACACATATACACACACATATGCACGGACACAGTAAAGCCTGGGGGAAGGCTTTATGGACCGCAGAACATACACACTTATCTTGTATATACACACCGTACACACACACACACACACACACACACATATGGATTTACACAGTATTGCCTGGGGGATGAACACATGGACCAGAGAAACACACAAACACACACTCTCTCTCTTATTTTTGCTCTAACACCACTCTAACAGACCATAAACATTAACAACACAACACATACAACATATGTATGAGAAAGAGAAAGATAGAGAGAGAGAGACAGACAGACAGACAGAGTAGGAAGGAAATTTCCCTGCAGACCTCATTAAAGACTTCCAATCCCCCTTCGCTTGCCCTGCAGAAAAAGACCAGAGGGAGGGAGAAAGAGAGAGACATGAGAAAAATAAATAAAAAATTAAGAATCACAGTTAAAATTGACAGAGAGAAAGATAATGAAAAAGGAAGGAAATAAATATTGAAAATGAACAATTGTAATGAGAAAAGAATACAAACAAATCATGCCTGAAAAAAAATGTAAAGAGAGAGTGAAGGCTGGATGGAGGGGTGGAGGAAGAGAAAGAAGAAAGGTGGATGAGGGAAGTGGATTGGGAAAGAGGGGAGGAGGTAGATGGTAGGTAATCAAAAGTATGGAGAGAGAAGGGTGGAGGGAGGAAGGTACAGAAAGGGGGAGGTCTACAGAGGAATGAAGGATGGTGAAATGGATGGAGAAAGGTAGACAGAGGGGGATAAAGGAAGAAAGAGGGGTGGATAGAGGGATGAAGTGGATGAGAAGGAGTGGTGCAAAAGGTAAAGAAAAGAGAGAGAGAGATGGGTGAAAGAATGGAAAGGAAGGGATTGAGGAAGAAATAGAAGGACGGTTGGTGAGAGGAGAGGAATGGGTGGAGGAAAAGAAAGAGGAAAGATAGGTAAGGGAGATGGAGAATGGATGAAGAAAGGAAGGGGATGGCGGATGGTTATATGGAGGTGGAGGAAGGGGTGGAGAGAGATAGATGTAGAGGGAAGGATGAAGAAAAAGATGAAAGGGTGGATGAATGATAGCTGTTAGAGAGAGAAGTGGAGGAAGGGAAGAGTAGATAGAGGGATGGTAAGTTGTAAGGTGGAAGGTAGATGGAGGGGGTATAGGGGGAGAAGGAGCGGTGGATAGAGGGAGGGAGTGAATAAAAAGGAGGGGTGAATAAAAAGGAGGGGTGAATAAAGGAGAAAGATGAGAGACAGGGGAAAAGAAAAAAAAGGAAGATGGATAAGGGGAAGGGAGGGAGAGTTGGAGAGTGAGGGTGTAGATGGATGATGGTAGGTGGTTAAACGGATGGAGAGAAAAAGAAGGGTGGAGGGAGGAAGCTACAAAAGGGGGTGTAAAAGGGATGGAGGAAGGGAGAGAGGGAAGGATGGATGGTAGATGGAGAGAAGAGAAAGTGTGGAGGGACAGAGAGATGGAGGGAAGGATGGAGGAGGCGGAGGGAAAAGTTTGGATCGATTATGGGTAGATAAAGGGAGGGGTGGAGGAGGAAAGTGTAGCTGAAGGGTTGGAACGAGGAAAGTAGATGAAGGGGTGAATAGAGGGAGGGAGGGAGGGTATAAGAAAAAAGAGTGGATGAGGGAGAGAGAAGAAAGAGATGGGTGGAGGTATGGAAACGGAGGGCTAGAGGGAAGATGAATGGAGCAATAGAAGTGGCGCGAAAGATGGAGGCACACAATTTGGAAAAGGAGAAAAAGAAGTGGATGGAAAAAGATGGAGGGGTGGAATGGTCAAAAGAGGAAGGGTGAGGGAGGAATGTGTGGATGAATGGAAGTAGAAATGGGAGGGTGGATGGGAGATAGGGAGGGTGGATAGATGGAGAGGGATGGGTGGATGAAGGAGGAGAGAAAAGAGTGGATGTAGGAAGAGAGGGAGTAGTAGAAGGAGGGGTGGAAGGTGAAAGAGGGGCGGTAGATTGGTGGTAGTTGGTTAGAGTTTGGGTGGATTAGAGAAGAAGGGGAGGGATGAGTGGATGAAGAGAGAGAAGTTTATGGATAAAGAAGGAGAGGTAATAGATGAATGGATGGAAGTTGTGGATGTGGTCAGCAGGGAAGGATTAAGGGAGGGAGGATGATGGAGGGGTGCAGAAGGGAGGTGAAGGGCAGATGGAGGTAGAGAGAAGGATGAAAGTGTGGATTTAAGGAGGAAGAGGGAGGAGGTAGAAGGAGGGAGGGAGATGGAGGTGGATAAAGGTGGATTTAAGTAGGGAGAGAGAGGGATAGATGGAGTGAAGTGTAAGCAGAAATACTGTTTCATCACTAAAGCGTTTAAGCTTTGAGCACACACACACACGCGCACACACACACACACACGCTATAACCATACTAACCAGAAACCTAACTTAAACTTAAACCTAAACCTAAGTATAACCATACTAACCTTTAACCTAAACTCAATCTTAAAACTAACTCTAACCAGAACCTTACTAACCTTAAACCTAAACTCAAACCTAAAACTAACTCTAACCAGAACCAAACTAACCTTAAATCTAAACTCAAACTTAAAACTAACTCTAACCAAAAAACATATTAATTTTAAACCTAAACTCAAACTTAAAACTAACTCTAACCAGAACCAAATTAACCTTAAACCTAAACTCAAACTTAAAACTAACTCTAACCAAAAACCATACTAACTTTAAACCTAAACTCAAACTTAAAACTAACTCTAACCAAAAAACATACCAACTTTAAACCTAAACTCAAACTTAAAACTAACTCTAACCAAAAACCATAGTAACTTTAAACCTAAATTAAAAATGAAAACTAACTCTAACCAGAACCAAACTAACCTTAAACCTAAACTCAATCTTAAAACTAACTCTAACCAAAAAACACACTAACTTTAAACCTAAACTCAAACCTAAAACTAACTCTAACCAGAACCATTCTATCCTTAAACCTAAACTCAATCTTAAAACTAACTCTAACCAGAACCAAACTAACCTTAAACCTAAACTCAATCTTAAAACTAACTCTAACCAAAACCAAACTTACCTTAAACCTAAACTCAAACTTAAAACTAACTCTTACCAGAACTATTCTAACCTTAAACCTAAACTCAAACTTAAAACTAACTCTAACCAAAAACCATGGTAAATTTAGACCTAAACTCAAATTTAAAACTAACTCTAACCAGAACCTTACTAACCTTAAACCTAAACTCAAACCTAAAACTAACTCTAATCAGAACCGTACTAACCTTAAACCTAAACTCAAACCTAAAACTAACTCTAACCCGAACCATTCTTACCTTAAACCTAAACTCAATCTTAAAACTAACTCTAACCAGAACCAAACTAACCTTAAACCTAAACTCAAACTTAAAACTAACTCTAACCAAAAAACACACTAACTTTAAACCTAAACTCAAACCTAAAACTAACTCTAACCAGAACCATTCTAACCTTAAACCTAAACTCAATCTTAAAACTAACTCTAACCAGAACTATTCTAACCTTGAACCTAAACGCAATCTTAAAACTAACTCTAACCAGAACCAAACTAACCTTAAACCTAACCTTACATCTAAATCTAACCAAAACAATACAAACCCTAAACCTAACCTTTTGTTAACACTAACCAAAAACCATAATAACTTTAAACCTAAACTCAAACTTAAAACTAACTCTAACCAGAACCATACTAACACTAAACCTAACTTTACATCTAACCTGAACCATACTAATCTTATACATAACCTCAAATATAAACCTAACTTTTACCTTAAACGTAAACTTAAACTTAAAACTCTAACCATAACTATCCTCTCCGAAACGTAATTAAAATCTTAAACATAAATGTAACTGTAGTAACCCAAAACCTCATTTTTAAACTTAATCTTTAAACTGTAACTGTAACCATACCATCCTTAAACCTAATCCCAACTCTAACTGTAATAATACTAACCCTAAAACTTACCCTACCCTTAAACCTAAACACAACCTAAAACAACTGTAAAGACACTAACCCTTAACCTAATCCTAAACTTAACCATAACCATAATAGTCTTAAACCTGAACTTGAACTCTAATTAACTATAGCAACTCTAAACCTAAGCTTAACTCTAATCATAATCCAACTTTAAACCTACATAATTATAAAAAAATAACACAACAGTACTGCATTAACACGCTCCGCTTTAACATATCTTACATATTACACACACACACACACACACACACACACACACAGTGAAGGCTGGGGGGATGAATGCATGGCCCAGAGGAACACACACATACACATACACACACACTAAGCCTGGGGGAAGGCCACATGGACCACTTGAACACACACACACACACACACACTTTTAACACAACACAATCTGCTGCTCCTGTTAAAACTGTCAACCCCCTCACCCTCATGCACACACATTTGCTGTGTATGTGTTTTTCCTAATGGATACTGCATTGCATTTTATGCTCACACACACACACACACACACACACACACACACACACACACACAGATGTTTTATTACAGTAGTGTGACGACCCCCAATGATTTTTGTATTATTTTCTTGTGGACACAATGTTTGCTTGACAACTGCAGACATTGTGCAGTGGCATTGCTCGCCGTGTTACACATGGAAGTTGTTCGTATTCAGTACATGTCAGCACCTGTGACTGGTCTGTAAAAAAGAGGAGTGCAGTTATGGAGTGAATTTAACAGGTAAATGGAACTGTAGAAAGCATGCAAGTACGTAAACTTGCAAAGACATGTTCAGCTTTGTTTTTCTCTGAAAGCATGCAGAGGGTTTAACACTATGGCTACACCTAAAGCTAAACTCTAAATCTCAATTTATATACAGTTGTACTAAACCTATACTGAAACCTAACCCTAATTATAGCTGTAATTATGCTAACTCTAACCTAAAACTAACCCTAAATATAAATCTAAATATGGTCATACTAAACCTAAACCCAAACGTCCCAAAATCATAACCCTACCTATAACTGTGACTATACTAACCCTAAGCCAAAAAGGAACCCTGAACCTAAATCTAAATATGACCATACTAAACTTTAACCCAAACTTAACCATAACCCTAACTATAACTGTTAATTCTGCTAAAAACTAAACCTAAAATTAACCCTAAATTTAAATCTGACTATGGCCATACTAAACCTCCAAACTTAACCATAAACCTAACTATAACTGTAACTATTCAAACCATAAACCTAAAATTAACCCTAAATCTCAATCGAACTATGTGTTACGCCCTCGCTAGGTTTCCCTCTGTTTCCCCGGTGTTTCCACTGTTATTTTCCATTACGTGTGTGTAATTTGTAGCTCCGCCCCTTGTTACCTGTTTCCCCAGGTGTTCCTTGTTTCATGTTTAGTATATATAGTAATTGTTAGTCTACGTTTGCGGTCGGTCTTTGCACCTTCCCACGTTTGTTTGTCTCGTTACGCTATTTGCTATTGTTTATTCACGGTTTCGTCACGCTCTGCTTGTTTCTTGTTTATTTCTAGTTCCCTTTATTTCTTGTATATTTCTAGTCACGTTTAGTTCTTGTTTGTTTCTTTGTTTACTTTGTATATATTTACGTATTATTCCTTTGTATATATTCCCTTACCTTGTTTTGTTATTATCTGTTTAGTTTAGCTTAGTTCTTTGTTGGTTTTCCCTGTTTGTTTATGTATATAGATATTTTCGTTATTCCCCTGTTTTGTTTACTTGTTTATTTGTTATTTAATAAAGTCATGTCTTACCCGTTTAAACGTCCGCCTCCCGTCTCACCTCGCGTTACAGAAAGACCGACCGCCAAGGACGTTTATTCGGGAAACCCTTGGGTTGGATCCGGGCTGGCCATCCGTCATGCCCCCTTTGGGACCTCGGCGCAGGAAAATCCGAGGCCTCGAGGCCGGAGAAGGCCTCGGGCTGGGCGTTCTAAGAGGTCCCAAAAATCGGAGGATTTTCTTGGGGGGGGCTAACGGTTGGGGCCATCGGCCTCGCTCCTAACCGCGAGGTAGGCAAGGCGGGCAGAAACGCGGACTGTGAGGACTACTTCTGGGATTACGTGGACCTCCTCGCAGCCGCGTCCAGTTCGGAGGACGAGTTCTACCCCCTGACGAGAGCCCGCTTGCCGCCGCTTGCGGAGGCTATCCTCCACCCGCCTCCCAGGGCGCGCTCCACCTCGGCGGCTCCGCAGCTAGCTTCTGAGGCTAACCAGCTAGCTCCTCCGGCGGCTGCAGCTCGAGGCTTCCCCACGGCTACGCGGCTAATGCAGGTAGCATCTCCAGCGGCTGCAGCTCCAGGCATTCCCACGGCTACGCGGCTAACGCAGTTAGCATCTCCTGATTCCACGGGTCAAGTTTCTCTGGCTGCTACGGCGCTCGCATCTTCTACGGCTGCAGACCCAGCTTCCACGGCGGCCGCCGAGCAGCGCTTCCAGTCACCCGTAGCGGCAGCAGATCTTCGCTCCGGGGTTCCCATGACAACGGCGCTACACTGTACTGCTACTGCCACCCCGGAACCTGAATACGCTACGGTGAAATTAGGTCAAGTCTCCGTGCAGTCTTCAGCAGCCCGAGTCGTCACACAGACACCTACAGCCCAAGGGTCCAAGTCTGTTCATGTGAGTGTTCCTGTGTCAGCGGTGCCCGCCACCGCTAATGTCCCTGTGTCAGCGGTGCCCGCCACCGCCCATGCTCCAGGGTCAGCGGTGCCCACCGCCTATGTTCCTGTGCCAGCGGTGCCCACCGCCAATGTTCCTGTGCCAGCGGTGGCCACCGCCAATGTTCCTGTGCCAGCGGTGCCCACCGCCAATGTTCCTGTGCCAGCGGTGCCCACCGCCTATGTTCCTGTGCCAGCGGTGCCCACCGTCAATGTTCCTGTGCCAGCGGTGCCCGCCACCGCCAATGTTCCTGTGCCAGCGGTGCCCGCCACCGCCTATGTTTCTGTGCCAGCGGTGCCCACCGCCTATGTTCCTGTGCCAGCGGTGCCCACCGCCCATGCTACGATGCCAGCGGTGCCAGACACCGTCCATGTTCCTGTGCCAGCGGTGCCCACCGCCAATGTTTCTGTGCCAGCGGTGCCCACCGCCTATGTTCCTGTGCCAGCGGTGCCCACCGCCCATGCTACGATGCCAGCGGTGCCCACTGCTCCTGCTACGATGCCAGCGGTGCCAGACACCGTCCATGTTCCTGTGCCAGCGGTGCCCACCGTCCATGTTCCGATGCCAGCGGTGCCCACCGTCCATGTTCCTGTGCCAGCGGTGTCCACTGCCCATGTGCCAAAGCCAGCAGTGCCCACCGTCCATGTTCCTGTGCCAGCGGTGTCCACTGCCCATGTACCGAAGCCAGCAGTGCCCACCGTCCATGTCCCTGTGCTAGCGGTGCCTACCGCTCCAGCGCCGACCACGCCGCCAGCCCCAGCTGCTCAAGTCACCGCGCCGTCAGCTTCTGCTGCCCGAGATGCCGCACCGCCAGTGTCTACTGCCCGAGTCGCCGCACCGCCAGCTCCTGCTGCCCGAGTCGCCGTGCCGCCAGCTCCAGCTGCCCGAGATGCCGCACCGCCAGCTCCTGCTGCCCGAGTCGCCGCACCGCCAGCTCCTGCTGCCAGAGACGCCGCACCGCCACCAGCTCCTGCTGCCCGAGTCGCCGCGCCTCCAGCTTCTGCTGCCCAAGCCGTCGCGTCGCCAGCGAGGCCCGTCACCACACCCATGCCAGTCCCTGCACCCAGGACTAAGTTTTGCCCCAAGCCCCGTGTGCCCAGGTCTGCCCCAAGGCCTCCGGACTCCAGCCCAAGAACTTTGCCCAGGCTGGCTCCACGAACTTCCCCTCAGACTTTAGCCAGTCCTGGGCATCCCCAAGTTGTTCTGGTCCCCATGTCACTTCCTGTTCTGGTCCCCGTGTCTGTCTATGTTCCGGTTCCTGTCCTGTCTGGTTTGTCTGTGCCTGTTCCTGTCACCGTTTTCGTGTCTGTTCCTGTCAATGTTTTTGTTCCCGTTCCCATGTCTAGTCCTGTCCAGTCACCTGTCATGTCTCACGTCCAGTCATCGTCCCCTGTCCAGTTCCCCGTCCAGTCTCGTGTCTCGTCCAGTGTACAGTCTAATGTCCAGTCTCCGTTTATGCCCAATGTCCAGTCTCCAGTCATGTCCCCTGTTCCGTCTCCTTTCTTTGTCAAGTCTTCTGTCCCATCTCCTGTTTTGTCTCAAGTCAAGTCCCCGGTCTCGTCTTTTGTTTTTCCCGGCCTCTCCCCGCCGCAGGCCCCCGGGTTTCGTTTTTACGCGCCTCGGGAGCTGCGCGTTTAGGGAGGGGCTTCTGTTACGCCCTCGCTAGGTTTCCCTCTGTTTCCCCGGTGTTTCCACTGTTATTTTCCATTACGTGTGTGTAATTTGTAGCTCCGCCCCTTGTTACCTGTTTCCCCAGGTGTTCCTTGTTTCATGTTTAGTATATATAGTAATTGTTAGTCTACGTTTGCGGTCGGTCTTTGCACCTTCCCACGTTTGTTTGTCTCGTTACGCTATTTGCTATTGTTTATTCACGGTTTCGTCACGCTCTGCTTGTTTCTTGTTTATTTCTAGTTCCCTTTATTTCTTGTATATTTCTAGTCACGTTTAGTTCTTGTTTGTTTCTTTGTTTACTTTGTATATATTTACGTATTATTCCTTTGTATATATTCCCTTACCTTGTTTTGTTATTATCTGTTTAGTTTAGCTTAGTTCTTTGTTGGTTTTCCCTGTTTGTTTATGTATATAGATATTTTCGTTATTCCCCTGTTTTGTTTACTTGTTTATTTGTTATTTAATAAAGTCATGTCTTACCCGTTTAAACGTCCGCCTCCCGTCTCATCTCGCGATACACTATGGTCATACTAAACCTAAACCCAATCTTAACCATAAACCTAACTATAACTGTAACTATTCAAACCATAGTCTTAAAATGAACCCTAAATCTAAATATGGTCATACTAAACCTAAACCCAAACTTGACCATAAACCTAACTATAACTGTTAACTCTGCTAAAAACTAAACCTAAAATGAACCCTAAATCTAAATATGGTTATACTAAACCTAAACCCAAACTTAACTATAAGCCTAACTATAACTGTAACTATACTAAGAGCTAAACCTAAAATTAACCCTAAATCTCAATCGAACTATGGCCATACTAAACCTAAACCTGAACTGAAACTTAAACCTAATTATAGCTGTAATTATATTATCCCTAACCCTAAACATTAAACCTAAATCTAAATCAAACTACGATCATACTAAACTTAAACCAAACTTAAACATAACCCTAATTATAACTGTAATTTTACTAACACATACACTTAAAATGAACCCTAATTCTAAATCTAACTTAAGACCAAACTTAACAATGACCCTAACTATAACTGTAACTATTCTAACCCTATACCTAAAGTTAACCCTAAACCTAACTATGTCTATACTAAACCTAAACTTGAACTTAACCATAACCCTAACTCTAACCATAACATACTAACTCTAAACCTAAAATTAGCCCTAAACCTAACTATGAATATACTAAACCTAAACTTAATCAGAACCCAAAATATAACTCTAACCCTAACTCTAACCATAACTGTACTATCCCTAAACCTAAAATTATCCCTAAATCTAAAAATGGCCATACTAAACTTGAACCCAAACTTAATCATAACCCTACCTATAACTGTTACTATACTAACCCAAAACCTTAAAATGAACCCTAAACTTAAATTAAATTATATCTGTACTAAACCTAAACCTAACCATAGCTCTAATTTCAGCTCTAACCATAAACCTAAACAAAGTCAGAGCCCCAAATAAAAGACCTAGACCTAACTGAAGAAACTAACCATCGAAGCATATTAATCTGATCTTGCTTAAACATAAAAATACTAAACCTAAACTCAACTCTATACCAAACCTAACCTACAGACGTTAGAGTAGAATATTATTGCGCTGTTAGTATGTATTGTATTTATATTGATGGTTATCTGTGTGATGGTCCTGCTGAATGTTTCTGTGGATGCTCCTCTGATCAATAGATTATAACTGTATATAATAATAGCTGTTAGAGTGAGTACAGAATTACTGTCATTATGATTAATTACACTGAATTGTTCTGGGTTTTAAGTGGTTTAAAGGGAATTATTATAATCTCATAGCTGCTTGATTTTGTCCTGTGCTTTAATCGTTTCATCGAAATGAATGTGAATGTGAGGACTGGTTTGTGTGTGTGTGGTCATTCCTATGTACTTATTTATGGCTTGTGTCTAATTATCTAATAATTGGCAATATAGTATTTTTTGGATTGTTTTCCCAAAAATCATCAGTGTGTCTGATAATCTGGTGCACCTTATGTATGAATTTTACCAGTAAGGAACAGTAAAACCACTCTGCTGAAGTGCAGTGTTATACAAGAGTTTCAATTTAGTTCTCCAGCACCAGGGCTGGAGCAGCATTAGCATTAGCCGCTAACTGTGCTAAGCGCTAGCTTTTTTGCCGCTCAGAGGTCTGCGCATTTACCATGTTAAAACAAGCTACATGGGACGAACCACTAGCTAATATCGCCCTGGCTAACTGGAACACTCAGGGTTCCTCAGTATGGAGCTGTTGAGCGACAGTTACTACTATGCTAATGTTTTGCTGCTGCGCCCAGCCTTGAAATCTGGGTATCTATTTTCACTGTAAATAAAAGGAAGCGCTTTACTTATCCAAATAAACAGTTTTCAGGAGAGAAATCTGTGTAGATTAACATCCAATGCTTGCTTGACTTTAAAAGTAAATGTTTCTTTTTTTAAGAATTACAGTTTTGTTTACGTAGCGTAGCTTTACTTAACTTAGTTAACCCTCCACCACCCAGCAGCGAGACCTGCTGAAATAGAAGAAAATCATGGTGACACCCATGTTCCTTACTAGTGTCGCATAATGCGCTTTGTGTATGAAAATAGACCAGAGAATATTCTTTATGCACTTAAGTTGAAGGTTGCTTTTTCTTAACTTTTTAGAGTGAGATTATGCCTCTGCAATATATATTTAATTCATTTTAAGGCTTTTAACAAATTTTAACTAGGGTTGCCAATAATTAACCAGCAACAACTGAATACACCTGCAGTTTGCAGCCTGGCAAAGCATTAACGGAGGACACCCAGAGTTTGGTGATGTTCATGTGTTTCAGACTTCAGACAGTCATTGGCTGCAGAGGATTCTCAACAAAGTATTAAATCTGAACATTTTATTTACGGTGAAGTTCATTTGTTCGAGCCCCTTTTGAGCCCCTGAAATGAGAAAGCTTTGTAGAGAAAGGGTTATAATTCCTAAAAGCTTCTTAGGATATTTTTGTTCAACTCCTTGAATTAAACCTGAAAGTCTACACTTCAGTAGCATCCCATTTTTGTCCAGATGTCCAAATTCTTATGGGGCAAACTATATATATATATATATATATATATATATATATATATATATATATATATATATATATATATATATACAGCTCTGGAAAAAATAAGAGACCACTTCAGTTTCTATTTATAGGTATATGTTTAAATTAAATTAACATAAACTATGGACATTTCTCCCTAATTCCAATAACAATATTGTCATTTAGAGCATTAATTTGCAGAAATTGTGAAATGGCTGAAATAACAAAAAAGATGCAGAGCTTTTAGACCTTAAATAATGCAAATAAAACAAGTCCAGAAATCTATATTTGGTGGAATAACCCTGTTTTTTAATTACAGTTTTCATGTGTCTTGGCATGTACTCCTCCACCAGTCTTACACACTGCTTTTGGATAACTTTATGCCCCTCCTGGTGCAAAAATTCTTCAAGCAGTTCAGTTTGGTTGAATGGCTTGTGATCATCTATCTTCCTCTTGATTATATTCCAGAGGTTTTTAATTTGGAATAAAAGAAACTCATTTTTAAGTGATCTCTTATTTTATATATATATATATATATATATATATATATATATATATATATATATATATATATATATATATATATACTGTATATATATATATATATATATATATATATATATATATATATATATATATATATACTGTATATATGAACGCTGTTACAGCTGCTACTACTGAAACGGACATGTCCCCTGGCACACAAACACACCGCATTATGCATGTACTCCCGAATGCATGCTGCATGCACACGGTGTATACACACACACACACACACCACACACAAACATAAACATACACAGTGTACCATAGTGCTCGGTCTCCGAGGGACTGCTGAGATGTTTCTATGGCAACCTGCAGCTTGCTCCTCTAATGAACTGGTTGTCATGGCGACATGGGGTTGGCTGTGCACGAATTGAGAAAGTGAATAAAGGAAGAGTTTTACACTTTTAACACACGCAAACACACACACTCATACACACTCCCTACTGCACACCCAGTGAGCATGTGCGGTCCGCCTCAAGGTCATGGGCCCGTGGCTTTCCAGCTGTTCTCACACATCTGTTTCTCACAGCCTCTGGACTGGAGACATGAGACCCCCGCTCTGCAGCCCCTGGCTGCGGGGTTTGGATGCTGTGCAGCGTATCTGTATGGCAGTGCTGCAGCGTTACAGTGTGCCAGACTCGCTGAGCTACATGTGCCAGGCCTCATAGCCTACTTACACTGTCATCTGTATTCCTCACACACGCCCCTGTGTCTGACTGCAGCCCAGCAGTGTGTGAAATCGGAAAACCGGCACGGGTATGGAAGAGTGCGGAAGTGTGCAGAAGCGTGCGGAAGTGTGTGACAGTGGAGACGGATTCTGACGAACAGTTGCTGATCTACAAGCTGCTAATCCGCCACCTCTAAGAGCTTCACTCGCTCTTGTGCCGGCCTCCTTTGGTGGCCTCCTCAGTGACAGCAACTGAGAGCGAGCGAGAGAGAAAGAGAGAGAGAGAGAGATGAGTCTCCCTCTAGTGTCTGTCTTGCAGCACTGCTGGTGTGTAAAGACGTAAAAATGCACTCTGGATTGCTGCAAAACTGATTATGGTATAGGTGCGGTCTGACTAGACTCTACCTCTTGCCACAAGAAGGCATAGAAGTGCCCTATGAAAAGGAACTGAAAGATAACTTTTAGGTAGTGTACCTCCAGGTGAGAGATCACTGAATGCTAGATATGATGCACTCAAAGACATTTTTTCTCATTTGACAGACTTAAAGAAGGGACACATCATTTGACTGACAGAAACAGGAGAAGGCATAAAAGTACCCTATGAAAAGGTGCATAGGGACAACTTTTAGGTAGTGAACCTCCTGGTGAGAGATCACTGAATGCTAAAAAATGCACTCAAAGACATTTTGCCCATTACACTTTAAGAAGAAACACATAATTTGACTGAAAAAAAGGTGAGCAATCTGACAAATTGTAGAGAGAAAGAGATAGACAATGTGCAAAATCTCCCTCTAGTGTCTGCCTTGAAGCACTGGCAATGTGTGCAGAGTTAAAAATGCACTCTGGAGTGCTGCAAAACCGATTACCGGTGTGTTTTTTTAGATACTAGGTCTTGCCATAAGAAGGCATAGAAGTGCCCTATAAAATACCCTTAGGGACAACTGATAGTGTACCTCTTGGTGAGAGATCACTGAATGCTAGATATAGCACTGACAAGCATTTGACAAACTTTAAGAAGGCCCCAAGCAAAATGGGGTCTGCCAGATCCCCTCGAACTTGGAGTAGACGCCATGAGTGGGATTCTGATTTAAGTAATGTACTTTCCTGCACGAGACATGACAGAATTTAGAGGGGCAATCACACAGTTTGTCACATGCAATTCACAACCAATTTGTCGTCGTCTGGAGGCCCAAGTCAATTGATTGGTTTGCCTTACTGCAACGGGCCTGTTTACAGGTATGTTTAGACAGTAGTTGCTGCCCCTGCTGCTCTATAAAAAAAACATTTGGGTAGTGTACCTCCTGGTGAGAGACTGTTGACTGCTAGACATGCCTCTCCAATGCACTCAAAGACATGTTACCAAGTTAAAAGAATTTAAGAAGGGGTGCATCAGTGAACTGACAGAAACAGGATTATAATTTTGATAAACTGCCCTCTATCTAAGCAGTAAATCAGCAAGTGTTGCCTTTGTTTGCAGTGGTGTCATGTACAAGAAACTTGGACTTAAATAAACTTGAAATGCATTGTCTTTTGCAACAAATTCAGGTTCTGTTTAGGATCTGATTATGGTTGGGTTAGAGTATGGAAGCATTGAGGTAAAAGAACACACTGCTTCAGCTGTTGGTCTCATCTGAAAAGCCATCGCTTTCCACTACAAAGGGTATACTGACAGTTGATTGATATGTGCAGGACATCCTGTAGCCACTTGCGTTTTCTCTAATGGCAGGGCTTCCTAATAGCATTTTTCAGCAGGATAATGCTCACCCACACACAGCAAGGGTTTCCCAGGAATGTTTCCACCAAATTATATTGCAACACTTACTTGGTCATTAACATTAATGCATTTTAATACTCATTTACCAATACTAAGTATATAGCCTATATGAACAATTCCCTACATCTATACTTTTTTTTTAATAAATTCCAAAAAGCAATGTTATTAGACATTAGACAATTTATTTTTTCATGAGCTGTAAGGTAACAGACTGTTTTCTCTTCTTCTCTCTTTGCAGAAGTGCTTGCGGTTTAACCCTGAAGCCACTGTATGGAAGGCAAAGCAGCAGGTGCTGTGCAGTCTGACCGAGTCTTTACGGGACGTCCTGAATTACGGTCTCTTCCAGCCGGCCACTGACGGGCACGACGCCAAGTTCCTGGAAGAGGAGAGGCCACTCCGGGATTACCCACAGTCCTTTGAGAAAGGGGTGCCCTACTTGGAGGTAGAGCTTACTAAAATGAGCTAAAATAACTAAAGTGCATGATGAACCTAAAGTGTGTTACATTAAAAAGAGAATAGGTAATTTTAAGTAAGGTTAGTGGGAGGCGTAATGTAGGTTATATGTAGGGTATGTGGGGTAACCTTCCCTACACAGAACCTGCACTATACCTCCAATAACCTCAACTTACACAGATCCAGTCTTGCATTAAAGGTGTTTGAGATGGTCCAGACTTGTTCTGTCAAAATTTTTGTTGTGAATGTGCGTGGTTGGAACCAGTTCCTCAGATCTTTGGTTACCTTGGTGATATCTCAGTTCTGCACCAACATGAGTCACGAAGGCCCTTCACAAATCAAATTGTTATCTGTGAACCATAAAAGTGGCATGTTTACTTCATCTCAGGTATAAAAAAAAAAGTGTTCCAGTGCGGGTTTGTGTTGAAAATGAACACTAAATCAATGAAGTTTTATTCAATATTTCTTCTTAAATCAGTGATTATTAAAAAGAGTTTATTCTGCTGTTGTCCAGGAAAGACTTTCTACTAGATTTTGGATAATCACCAATATATCACCTGGTCTGACGAGTACTGGATAGAGCACCATAATTTTTAAGTGATTTATTTAACATTTATTTAAACATAAGGAGCTTCCTTAAGATTAAAATCTCTCTTTTTTTGAGGGAGACTTGACCGTGACTGCACTCTAATTCTAGTTACAGAAGATTACATCAGATCATTTACATGAAAACATTCCACACAAACACAGAACAAATATGAAAACACGTAAAATAGACACAGAAAGCAGCTTAGGAATTCCACTGCTGTGAGGAACTGCAACGTCTGTTACAGACAGTGTAAACATAGTTTTAACTTAGAATCTGTTCAATTCAAAGAAGCTAAAAAACACATTTAATTATCATTTTCAAAAAAGACTTCAAAGACTTAATCTGTTTTGTAGCCCTTACAATCAAAACAGAATTTGCAAGCGCTAGGTAAATTGCTGATCAAAACATTTACACAGATATCTAAATTCAACAAATATCTGACATGTGTGACTAGCTCAGATAATACTTTGTTATATTTAGGACAAAAACGGTAGTTCATATTATCAAAAAATCCCCAAAATTGGCCAAGGGTTCATAATTAAACTCAGTCAAGGAAAAAAATCTAAGCAAAACAGAAGAAAATCTTTCTGCACAATTCTAAACTAATCTTGGGAATCTTGTATAGCAGACCTCTAGAACAACAAGAATCATAAGTGCGGTTAAAATGTGACAGAGAATTACACAAATAGGAAGAGAATTTACCCAACAAAGCTTTATAAATAAGGAGACCAGTGTTGGTGTCTCATAAGACTTAACATAGGCCAAGATATCAAAGCATACATTACACAATGATATGTGCTGTAAACTATATAACCGGCAAAATAAAGAGGATTTAGCTTTGCATATTAATAAATACTGGGGGCATTCATACCTCCCTAGCCTACGTCCGCCATTAGGCAATGTGCCAATTGGTTCATGTCTATTTGCTCCTGAGTCCTATTCTTTCGGCAGTACTGTATGAGTACAAGAAAGAGATTTAGTATGAATGTACTGTATGAAAAAATACAAATGTTAACATAAAACAGTTAGGTTAAGTAAGGTGTTGGATAATCAGGCTTAATTATTTGAGCTTAAACAACTTGTTTATGTTTACAGTACAGGGAGTAGACATTTTGAATGTGTGCATTCATTGGCAGATGTTTGTCAGCAAAATTTGCAAATTAAAGTAGAACTCCTGTGTGAAAATGACTTGTGGTCTAGTGAAACAAGATAACGAGTACAAACTTTTGACCAATAGTCCACCTTTGTTTGCCATCAGCAAAACAAAATACAGCACTTTAAGCTGTAAAAGCTGCTCCCAAAAATGAGGCACTGAGAACTTTAAAAGTGCACAGAGAGTTTATTAAAAAGACTGTGTTAATGTTGTAAAAATAGCGAGTTCTTTGCATGGACTACACTATGCCCCTATCACTAGCATTGTAATCCTATTGGGATCATTGGCTAAAACCGCAGTGTTTCGAAATGCTCGGGCAAACAGAGTTGGGCTATTCAACAAAAGTTCATACTCATTATCATGTTTCACCACAATCCAAGTCCATTTCTCACCAGATTTCTCCTTTAAAGTAGCTGATTGCCTTCATTAGAGTGAGTTTTCACAAACATTTGGACAGTAATAAGGCCCTGGCTGCATTCACAATGTGATAATTGAAGTTTCTGGCCCATTTTCTCATATATTTGTACTGTTTTTCTTGGTGTAACAGGTGGAGAAAGCATTCAAAGTGATATTCAACAGTTTTCTATTCTATTGTAATCATGTTGGAAAAGTCAGGCTCTTGACTGTATGCTGCCAACGAACTTAATAGACATTTATTCTTTTCTTCTGCTTCAGATTCAATTTATTTGTAAACACATAAAAAGTCATTTTGGGGCAAACTACCTAGAAATGGCTGCCATCTCTTTGGCATTGTCTCTCTTGTTCTCATTGTGTCTCTTTCTGTCTCCCTCCAAAACAGTTTCGATACAAAACCAGAGTATACAAGCAGACCAACCTCGATGAGAAGCAACTTGCCAAGCTGCACACCAAGGTACTCGGCCTGGAGCCATGCAGTTCTAATTGGAATTGGAAGTGGGTCGTGTGTGTGGTGTGTGTGTGGCGTGTTATTCATCTGCGAATGTGTGTGTTCAGATCCATTCCCTTGTGTGTTGGCAAAAGGCAGTGTGTGCACACGTCCAATGCTGAATTGTGTGCTGTGTTACTGTGTGTTTATGTGTGTATTTATATGCCTGAATGGAGGTGTGTATGCTTGCTTGAATAAGCTAAACTGTCCAACAGTGAGTCCTTAGAGCTTTGGCAGACTGACTGTGTCTAAAAGAGTACAGGCTGATGCTCTGCTGTCTCTGCCTCCCCCTGCAGGCCAGTCTGAAGAAGTTCATGGACTACATCCAGACTGGATCTGTAGAGAAGGTGGCCAAGTTTCTTGACAAAGGCCTCGACCCCAACTATCATGACCCCGACACAGGAGGTGAGTTTATGATCAATCCATGCCAAACTAATTCAAAATGTTGGGCCTAAACGAATACATCTTGCACACCACCGGTGTGAAGTTTTCTAAAGCATTTACATAGTGGTTAGGAATCACAGTGATAAGTAGATTAACCCATAGCCTGTATATAAATATGTGCAGGACGTCCCCATTCACTCATTACGGCGTTTTGTAGCCAAAATATGGCCGAAATAGAAGCTGCCATCTTGCATGCCCTTGTGCCGTAGAATTAGTAGAATACTAATCAATTAATAGAGGGAAATTATCCACTTACAGAAAAAACTGCAGAGAACATTTCTCTGAGAATCTGTTACAACAGTTAACTGCTGAACAAGCCATTGCTTTACTTCAGAAATGTCCTTTTTAACAGTAAAGTCCGAATGTCGATTCACAATCTCAGGCGACTTGTCAATCGCCACATCGCCACACCCCTTTATATATCAAGGAATAACTCCTATAAAACACATTAACTGTAAAGAAAAACACTGGGGGTTATTAACACAGGAGGGGGGCTTGCAGAATGTACAGAACCCGACTTCCAAAAAAAATCCTGGGTGTGTAACTTTAGATAAAATACTCCGCCATCTCTCATTCAGTTGAATGGAAATAGGTGGGGTTAAAACTTGTACTGGAGGGCGTGAGAGACGTAGTGGCTTCACTTTTCAACCACTGTCGTGCTGTCCATACTTATATACAGTCTATGGATTAACCTAATCCATACACCAATAAAGACGGATACACCGAATATTTGGCAACTGAAAATATTAAGCTGAAAATGGCGAATTTGCTGTGAAATGATGGAATAGGGTCAATATCAAAATAACATACCTTTTGTGTCCACAAAATAAAAAAATCTTTTCACACAAATGCTGTGAAACATTACGTTTATCAAGATTACTTTTGAAAAAACACATTATTACAAATGTAGAGGAATGCTGACCTTCACTTTTTTGATGAGAGTTTTTACCATTTAGACATTTTAATTCAATTAAATTCATTTAGCTATTTTCAAAATATTTAGAGGTATTTTCATTGTGTTAGGAATCACATTGCTAGGGTTGAGTAGATGGGACTAATCCAGACACATTTAAATATGGATGTGTAGCCTGACAACCAAAAATATTCAGCCAATGTCTTTTATTGTTTGGCCAAATAGGTATTTACTTTAATTTATTTTAAATCATATTGCAGTGTACCATCTAGTCACACCTATTATTAACCACTTAAAATCAAAACAATTTACTCACCTAAATGAACGTTTTGTAGAGGAGATGTGTGTAGATTAACATCCAGGACAATATTTTTTTGTTTCAGAATTACATTTTTGTTTACTTAGAAATCCACAAATGGCAAGACCTGATAGATTTTATAGATATCGCTAGAAATTTAGTATCAATGTCCAAACTCTTTCCGAAGTCTGAAGATACAAGTTGTATCAAGATTATCAATAGTATTGCCAGCTAGCTAACTAAGTTAATTCAGCTAGCTATTAACTTGGCCTTAGCAAACATTAGTTTGTTTACCAAAAGACTGAAGTCCTATATAAATATCAAGTTGATTGGCTTGATTAGCACAGGTTACCTGAGGTAAATTTATATCTAATAACTACAATTGCGCAGCTCAAGTGTTCAAATGTTTAGAATGGTGCTGCTGAGGTAAATATGTTAATAGCTAGGTTAGCTAACTAGCTAGCTAACTAAGTTAACTACGAAAATAGCCCCGCTGAGGTAGCTAGCTACACTTAGCTCCCTAAGGGTCTTACACTGATTATTTATTTATTATTTGAAAAATATTTCTGTTTTATTCCAGAACTAGACTTTAGGACTCAATAGTTGTTGTTTTTACAGCCAAAAAGTAACATGTAACAAGTGAAGTCTGCTGTTCTAAGCACACTTTTCTAGATATCTGAACGTCTAAAAGCTCTCTAAAGCTCGTCTAAAGTTGACTTTGTGGATGACCATGTCCTAAATATGGACTTGCTAAATCTTTACCTTTTTCTTACTGTTTTAACTTTATATAATTTTTTAAAGAAATTCTTAGAAAAAGTAATTATATTTATTTTCTTAAGTGTCAGACATGGACGTCCATATGATGTTGACTCTGTAAATGCATTTTAAAAATACAAACAACACTTTTTATGCTTTTAATTTTAAATAACCATAACATAATTTAATTTTCCACAAAAGTGTGAGTAAAATGCACACAATTTAAACAGTGAAAAGTAATGCCCATAATTTTCATTACAACTGTTTAGTATAGTAAGATTGAATTATGTTGCTTAAATGTACAATATAATTGTATACCTTTTATATTTTGTGATATGTCTCTCCAGTTATTATATCAGAGACTATCATAGAATAAAAAAAAAGGTTTTTATTTGAAAATTACCGTTGTGGTAGAAAATAGATTGCACAACATTTTGAAGAAGCATTTTATATTATGTCTTTTTTTTTATTAAGAGCTTAAATACATTAAGAACATTTTATTTATTAATCTGGCCTATTCTGCCAGATTAAATGATATTATTTGCATTAGACTGATTTTACAGGGATAAATAACTGAATCATCGCTCATGCTGAACCACGCTTGCATATATGCATCGACATTAATATCTGTATGAATATTCAATGAACGTCTTTAGAATACACACAGCTGCACCTTCACACGACACATGCTTTTCTGCATATTCCTGTATGTATTTAATCATGTTTCCATGTTCTACACTCCCAAGAGTACAGCTAACCTTCTGGCTGCAGGCTTGTCCCAAGATACGTTTAGTCCTACTGTATGTATGACCAGCATACCGGCTAAAAGCCATTATAGAATACATGCTTCTACAACCCATACAGCCCTACTGTACTCAGGGTGTAAGAAGATATTATTCTGTTTTGCAATACTGTATTGGTTTTCAAAAACAAATTATATATATATATATATATATTATAAGTTTAAAATATAAATGTTGGTATCAGGCAGTGGTGCATTCAGTGTTATGTTTAACCATGAACCACTAGATGGCAGTGTTGTACTCAAACTTTTCTAATTGGATAAAAAGTACACTTTTTTTTATATTACTGTGACTTAACTACGATTTAGTATGATTTAAACAATCCAAATATATAGCCTTGCTTTCAGTACTGCAGCATATTTTTGTGATATACTGAATTTTAACGCCTGCATATCATGGTAAATATCCCATTGATCATCTTGCCAATTATAGGGCCCTAAAAAAATCAATTATATTTTTGGCAAAATCAATTTTATTTCGTTATGTTTTGTTTTTATTGACTTTATCATACCGATTTTTAGGCTTTTGATATAAAAAGAGTTAAACACAAATTGGAGCAAATAAGAACTTTGTATATATTGAAATTTGTGCAATTACATTTATCAATAGCAATGCAAATAATTGATATATAATAAATAAATTATTCTAAATAAATGCTGCAAAAATATTATAAACAAATATTTTATAAAATCTAAATTGTCAGAGTGCAACACATCTTTTTTTTTCAAACACATCTTTACATCTTCACATTTTTCAAACAAAGATTTTAGCAATGCTCTTAAAGGGTTAACGTTACATATTATGCTAAAATCTCTTTCTGCATGATTTTGTATTTCCACTTGGGGCTCAACTTCCAGTATAAACTATCCATTCATTTTCTGTGAATTAGTTGAAAGAGTTTGGTTTCAGGAATCATATGCTCTATTAGCTGTTTGCATTGTTCCCTGTAGCTGCTGTAGGTGAGTGAAAGTAACCGTTTAACGTTAGCCACGCTGAGCTAATGTAGCCGGTTAAGATTAGTAGTGCTGAGCTAAAGTATTCGGTTAAGCGTAAGCCAAGCTGAGCTACAGTAGCCGGTTAGCGTTAGCTGAACTGAGTTTAAGTAGCTGGTTACTGTTAACTAAGCTAAAATAGCTGGTTAGCATTAGCCGAGCTGAGCTAAAGTAGCCAGTTAGCATTAGCCAAGGTGAGTTTAAGTAGTCGGTTACCGTTAACCAAGCTGAATTAGCCGGTTAGCGCTAGCCGAGCTGAGCTAAAGCAGCCGGTTAGCGTTAGCCGAGCGGAGCTAATGTAGCCTGTTAGCGTTACCCAAACTGAGTTAAAATAGATAGATGAAGATGGAAGATTTGAAAAGCACCATTTGAAAACAGTTTTAAGCACCTAAATTAATCTTTCGCAATTAAAAGAAAAAAAATGAAAACACTGACAGATCCTCTGACTTTAACCCTTTTTTAAAGCCTCAACAAGCCAAATCTCCTAATCTCCACCACTGTTCTATATCTGTTCCATGCCTGTTAGAAAAAAAAAAACAGATATGGAACTGATTTGAACTGCAGCTGCATCATATTTATCATCATCTACTCATATTTACTGGACTTGCAGAAAGTCTAAACTGACAGCACAGGTTTAAAGAGTTAAACAGCTATCTGTGACAGGCCACTGTGTGACGACTGGCCTGAGGGGAGTTATATTAGAGGGTTTATGGTGTGATGGTTTAGTTTCCTCACGGTTTGGCTCCTCGGTGCTGTCACAGTCCTGCTGTTTTCACTGCCAGTCTGTCAGCCCCATCTCACATCAGACTCCAGCCTGCCAACTGCAGTGACAACTGCACTGCCTCATGACAACACTGGGAGGCAGCAGTGATCGCAGAAAGTCTGCTTAGATCAGCAGTTCCTGAGTAGTGCTGTCTGTATCAGGTGTGCTAGACAGAGCAACAATGGCTGACTTCACCTAGTGTCAGGAACATTGCAGGTGATATTGGGAGTTCTAGTGAGCGTGTGCTCAGCTCAGATGCTCATGTGAGGCTCACATGGGTGGAACGTGGGCGGGCTTAAGTGGGTTTCAGGTGGGTATGGGCTCTGAGTGGGTTTGTACATGTGTTTTTAATGGGACCCAGTCGGGCTATTTAGTTAAGTAAGGCTAAGTTAAGGAAAAAACTGTAATTCTTAAAAAAAAAAAAAACATTTTCTTTTAAAGTTAAACGAGCAATGTTAATCTACACAGATTTCTTTCCTGAAACTGTTTGTTTATCAATGTAAAGTGTGTAGGTAAAGTGTATAGGAAAGTTTGTGTGTTCAAATTATGTAGTAATCTAAAAAAAAAAAAGATACATATTTTTCATTGGACAGCGATGATTTTTTGCTAAATTTGATGCTAAATTTTTGACTCTATTCCTTTTGGAATTTGAGATGAAGCATTAACATATTGATTAACTGTTGTGTGTTTGTGCTTGTGTATTACAGAGACCCCCCTCACGCTCGCAGTGCAGTGTGAACCAGGGGCTGGGGAGGTGATCAGAGTCTTGGTGATGGGCGGAGCTCATATCGACTTCAGGGCCAAAGATGGCCTCACATCTCTGCACAAGGCCGTCCGAGCTCATGCACACACCGCCCTGCTGGTAAGAGCACAGAATAACAACGCAGCAGACACATTTTGTATTAGCATTTTACAACTTAACACACATGAATTTGGTCATTGGAGGCAAGTCGTGGCCAATCAGATAGAGATGGGACCAATCCGATACAGTATTGTTATCGATATTGGCCGATATTGACGTAATCAGTGTATTGGGTATCGGGTGACCGTGGCCGATCCGCTTAACGATCCATATTCCAGTCCGCAGCTTGAGCTGGATAATAAACCCGCTGTAACTTTAAACACGACACCATAGACTGTGTATAGCTGGACAGAGCATTGTTTCTAAAAAGTTAAAACCACTACAGGTCGGGCGCCCCCTGCTGTTCGGTTGCAGAAAGCTGTGTAACCCCACCCATCCCCATAGGTTTCAATGGCAAAACAAACAACTTTCAATCACGTTTTTTTCTAATATACTGTAATTCTACCTCCATTATTTAAATGCAACAGCTAGTGTAACCTCTGCTTATATTGTCAAATTTTTATATCCCCACAGAATTAGTTTTTTAAAACATTATTCAGCTCTATTCAAAAAGGTGTGGTTATTGGCTTACACCTAGCCGGGGTGGGACCATAGACTGTGTGAGCTCTGTGGAGGCAGCCCTCAGGGGTGGGTTTATTCAAATGAGTAGGCTGTCTCTCCACAGTCTTTCTCCCTCCTCTGTTCTCTACTGCGCAGACTCGGGTATCAGGATCACTAACATGGCGGAAGATCTTGCCTTCATTTTCATTGAATGAATGGGAACGGCGACACAGTCTCTGCACGAAACCCATCGCTGATTCGGATTTCAGTTCCACAGTTTACCCTGAACCCCCAGCAGCTTCAGTCTGCCTTTAGCTGTGTGCCTACAAAAATGTCAATCATCTGGAGAGTTTTCACTTTGGAAACGCTGAACAGCAGAACGGCTACATGTAATATTTGTAAAGTCAGCGTCCGGGGGGTGAACAGATTAACACCAGCAGTATGTTAGCCTAGCTAGCACTAATCTGACAGCTGTATTCTGGTGTTGTAAAGGTATTAACTACAGACTGGTGTAAACTATAGTCATAATCCACATATGCTATAAAACCGCAGGGTCTACAAACACTAACCAGCACAAACACACCCATCTGCTGTTAAAAAACTGAAAAATGTATTTAGTTTGTAAATACAGTTAACCTCATCGATTAGCCGTTAGCCATCTCCATTAATATCTGCAGTCTGTTAGCCTAGCTAGCATTGGGCCGACAGCTGCATTCCCCCATTGTAAATGTAATAAGTAACTCAAGAGAACTGTAGTCATAATCCACATTGAATATCATACCACAGATCCTACTCAATTTTACCAGCTCTAAGAAATCAATATGTTATTAAAAAACAGTGATTCAGCTCGGAAATACAGTTTGCGTTGCCGGTTACTTCGTCAAAAAAATAAATGTTTCCTGCGCAACCAGTGCAAAAATGAGTCTAGAGCCCTGTATTCAATATTTAACATATTTAATATTTAACTTTTCTTTTAAGTGTCTCATAAAAAATAAAATATTTAGTTTTAAAGAAAACTATTGTGTGTTTGTATATGAAGTGTGTCAAATAAATGACTTTGGAATGCATTTACATTAAATGCACTTGTGTATACTCTTTAAAGGGCTGTGTGGTCTGTTTCAGCCTTATTATGTAACCTTAATCATAGTACTAATAATAAACTAAAAGAGCCCTTTTATCGGTAGTTGTATCGTTATCGGCAGTTTTATATCGGAATCGGATTTGGAGCTGAAAAAAGGGGATCATCCCATCACTACAGAGTTATTTTATGCCAGGTTCAGACTACATAACTTTGTGAGTTGTCAGTCGTTGTGCTGTTCACACTACATGACTGGTTGTGCTGTAATCAGTTGTTGAGACTTGCCAACTATATGACTGATCAGCAATATGGGGTCACAAATTACACGTTTTAACTTTTTTTTCTGTGGAAAATCGCACTCACCTGGCTGCTCTCCAGAAACACTAAACGCACACGAAAACTAGCGATGCCATGCCAGATAATCTCTATAGTGGAGAATACACACTTACAATGAGTCCAACTTAAACGGGTTCATATGAAGCATCTGAGCAAAATCAGAGTTTATAAATGTTTGATCAGTTTTATACTGAAATATGTACTTATGTCCTCAACACAGAACTATATCAAATGTTTCAGCACCACAGTCATCATGTTTTATTGTCCTGAACTCCAGTTATATGCCTTTTAAACATGCTCTACCTGAATCTCCAGGATCAGCTCGCCAACCAATCAGCTTCCAGTAGCACTAATGCTAGTGCTTCACAGTGTAGATAAACTGAAATATATAGGCACACTTTCTTTGCATTTTTAGTAAAATACATTTTTCTTTTTTCTAAAATTAAAGAAATATTCATAACAAACAGTTTATTATTATTATTTTTAATTACAAGTTTTTAGTTTTAACTCCATTCCCATTGGCTGTAGGTAGCTGCTACTCCTGACTTCTAGTCGCTGACTGGGTCGGATATCTAGCATGCCAAATATTTGCCGGGTGTCTGCAACTGGTCAGTGGTCAGTTTTTGTCGGCTATCAACGAAAAAATGGGCTAAAAAAAGT